>NC_140194.1:32746103-33161103 GCF_965226575.1 Pagrus pagrus
ACATGTTGTTCATGTTCATTGTGTGTCCTTCAAGGAATTTAGATGGTAAAAAATTCAAAGGGGTCATGTAACTTAAAATGACCCTGCTTGTAGTGTACTGTGAGAAACATGAGAAAACCCTGCCTGAATAAACTCAGTCCACTGCATACAACTTAAAAGTGTATTTACTCATTACTTTAATACAGTTATAAAAAGACAATTATAGTAGGGAGAGAAGGAAGATAACTGGATCAAATGGAATTGTAGAATTAGAAATGTTAGTTATGGTTAAAGCGTCCTGCAACAATGTCCTTTGGGAGGTGTACATACAGTAGGTGTGTCAGGGCAGGGTGGTGCTCCCATTGGGCCATCCCCCCTGTTAAAAATTAACAAATCACCTACTGAGTATCTGCCTGTATTTCTCAGCATTGAGGACACCATTAATCCTGACCAAATCGCCAACTCCATTTGCAGAAATGCAGCCCCAAACTTGCAAGGAACCTCCACCATGCTTCACTGTTGCCTGCAGGCACTCATTATTGTACCGCTCTACAGCCCTTCGGCGAACAAACTGCCTTCTGCTACAGCCAAATATTTCATATTTTGACTCATCAGTCCAGAACACCTGCTGCCATTTTTCTGCACCCCAGTTCCTATGTTTTCGTGCATAGTTGAGTCTGGCTGCAACACTCCCATGAAGACCACTTCTGGCCAGACTTCTCCGGACAGTAGATGGGCGCACCTGGGTCTCACTGGTTTCTGCCAGTTCTGGGCTGATGTCACTGCTGGACATCTTCCGATTTCGAAGGGAAATAAGCTTGATGTGTTTGTCATCTGCTGCACTAAGTTTCCTTGGCCAACCACTGCATTTACGATCCTCAACGTTGCCTGTTTCTTTTTGCTTCTTCAAAAGAGCTTGAACAGCACATCTTGAAACCCCAGTCAGCTTTGAAATCTTTGTCTGGGAGAGACCTTGCTGATGCAGAATAACTACCTTGTGTCTTGTTGCTGTGCTCAGTCTTGCCATGGTGTTTGACCTGTGACATCAAACTGTCTTCCACAACCTCACCTTGGTAGCAGAGTTTGGCTGTTTCTCACCCAATTTTAAGCATCCTACACAGCTGTTTCTGTTTCAGTTAATGACTGTGTTTCAACCTACCTGTGAAATTGATAATCATTAGCACCTGTTTGGTATAATTGGTTGATCATACACCTGACTATAATCCTACAAAATCCCTGACTTTGTGCAAGTGTACCCATAAGAATTGTTGCTGGTTTGAAGGCAAAGGGTAGTAACACCAAATATTGATTTGACTTAGATTTTTCATTTAGTTTACAGCATTTTTTCACACCTGCCTAAAACTTTTGCACAGTACTGTATATCTAAACACACACACTTGAATGACATCTGCAGTGAAGTGCACACCACAGTTGCAAAAAATAGTAATTCAATGGCTTGTACCCTCTATGACTTCTTTTGTTTACAGTTTCCAATTGTCTGGTGAAACAAGTTGTTGTTATATTTATATTGTTAATAAATTATTTTCATTTGACAATAAGGCTTTAGTGTGGTACATTGCAAATGAATAATGGAGATTATATCACTCATGACACCATGTATAGCATCTTTTGAAATAAGAATTAAAAATGGCATTGCCATCTGTGCTAAAAAAAAAAAAGAAAAAGGTCAAGAATCAAATCATGACCTTAAAATCGGAAATTAAATCGAATCGAGGATTTGGAGAATTGTGACACCCCTAGATCTTAGTCTTAACTACAATGCGAGCATTATCAGGTTCACCAATACAATAGTTCTATACTTTACTCAATGCAATCTCACAAGTTTTTGTCATGGAGACTTTCACCCTTACATTTCCTTTAAAGAAATCGACATCAAACAGTATCATGGAGAACTGACAGTGAATTTAGGACGTCAGGAAATGTTTTTGTATTTCGAACATTTGTATTGGTGTATTGCCCATTTCATCCAGCCCAATTATCTTTGTTACACAAGAGATTTCTCATTTCACATAGTTTGATAACCCAATATCTACATAAAATGAAAAAGACTCCTAATGCACACCACAAATAATGTTTAATTGAAGAAGACATTTTATGTCATTGATTAACTACCAGCTATCTCCCACAGGCACAACCTTTGCAGAAGAATATACCCCCAAAATCAACTCGCCTTCAGGAATGTACAAAGGGACAGGACACTCAGCACAAAAGCTGGATACGGTTTCTTCTCTCCAAGCCATATTTCGTATTTATTATGACAGTCAAATCAAAACGGACAAAAGGCATTTCTCGGAAGTAATGTTATTAGTTATTAGCCTGAGCAAAACAGTTAGAATTACTGCAATAGATTTATTTCTGTAGAAAATTATAAATATAAGGTGTCCAGTCATAACAACATAAGATTTATCAAAATTAAGTTGCACGACATTAGTTGGCAAGCTTGGAATAGGAAACACAATATGCTTTTTCTGTTAAGTGATATGCAAATAAATATGCTATTATTTAATGATTTGATGTAGAACAACCCCCCACCAGCTTTATAATGTTTTCAGTGCCCTATCCCTTCAGTGTACACAGTAATAAAAACAGCAAGTTTAATCATGCAGGATGAGTACTCACTCCACAACATCGTCCTGATCAGCAAACTCTTCGTCATTGAAGCCGAACTGCTCAATAAAATTGGACGTCATTTGTTGCATCTGATAATCAGAAAAGGCCTGGCAAAACCCAGGACCAACGATAATGATATAGTCTTGGCTCTACACAAAGCTGGTCATTACTTGCAGTACAGAAAATAGCAAATGCATATACTAAAATGTAAAAACAAAGACTGTATAACATTTAGGCTAGACAGGTTAATAGCTACCACAAACATGCACTTTACAGTCAGATGCCAAAGTGCTTTAACATTAGTTAATAACACATCTGTAAATTCTAATTTATTTGAAGTAACTGTTACGTTTCCTAAATAACATTAGTAGGAAGTAAATAAATTCAAAACATGACAGAGAGAAGTTCCTGTGGATGGTTACTGTGCATGACCCATAGTCAAAAAATGTTTGAAGATCAAAGGCCTGTTCACAGACACATGTAGCATTTGAACTAAGGTGAACACAGTTGAAAAATAATTCAACTTTTGAGGATATGCAATGCATGTGTCACATTACACCTCAACACTAATGAGAAGGGCTCCAGAAAAATACATCTGTATTCAAGAGTGGTGATTTTGTTTAATCACAAATTAAATTCATGTGTCACCATTTTGTTTGGGATGCAAAATCTAAATCATGTTTCATTGGTACGTTTTGTAATTTAGAGAAAAACAACACATGAAGCCATTTATGAATAATCATGATTGAGTTATTTTTGGAGGGCTACAGAAAAAGTAACTGTTTCACACTTACGCTTTTCAGAGGATTTTTCTCCAAAAGATATCCATGTATATTCAAAATGAAAAGCTCACATGGCAAAGCAACAGAGATTGTGTTTAAGACTGATATAGAGAGTCTAATTTGTTGGAGATCTGTTAGGCTATGGGCCTGTTTTCAGTGCATGTATGCATTTGTGTGTGTGTCTGTGTGTGTGTGTGTGTGTGTGCTTAGTTCTTACTTGTTGTAGAGAGGAGTCCTGGTGAAAGCCACTGTCTTTAAAGTCCACCTCATCATCACTGGAAGAATGGATGTGGTGTGTATTCACCTAGAGAAAAAAATAATTATCACAAAAACGGTTGGCCTTTGAGCTTAAATTCTAACAATTACTCAACAGGCATGGCTGTCCTAACATGGTGTAATAAAATAAGTTGTTGTTGATAATTGGTTGTTCTATGCTGCAGTGCATTCTTGTCAAAATCTTTCAGAAAATGTGCTGTACAGTCCTTGAGTAATTAAGCTTGGACTGTTGAGTTGGATCCATACTCAGAACTCTTGATCTAGGGAGACAACACACAACTTTTGATTCAGTCAACATTTCATCTCAAATCCAATGTACTTGAATACAGAACCACTATGATAAAAAATGTCTCACTGAACAAATCACTGAATTGCACACCCAACATGTACAACGAAACAACTATCAAACCTCAACATCACTGTTCAGTATTTCCCATTATTTAACCAGATTCCAGCGGTAGAGGCTAATTTGCCGTGCTAATAGTCTCATATCAATCCAAAAATATTTTTTACTTTTCATAATAGCACTGAAAATCTCTTTTGCGCCATCACTTCAGCAAAGCATCTTTCACTCCCAGTCAGTCAAGCCCCCCCGCCCCCTGCTGTACAGACACACACACACGCGCGCGCGTGCGTGCGTGCGTGCGTCTGAGGCTATGTACACACGTAGCCGGGTATTTTTAAGACCGAATATTTCCCCCCCTCCGTTTATAAAATAAATTTTATCCACACTACCTCGTTTTCGAAAAAAAACCCTTCCACACATAACCGAACATCTGCGTTTTCAATCACATTCATAAGCATTCCAAACCTCGATTCCTCGCATTCGGCGAGGAACATGCCTACGTGGAGTGGTTATGAGGGGGTAAATCACCGACCGCAATGTTATCCGTCGCCTGTGCTCTTGGAGCAGTAGTTGGGCTTGTAAAATCAAAGAGGTAAACAGCGCCTGCACAATAATTAACACCACCACAGTTTTCAAGGCACTCGGAGCCATGCTTCTGCAGTAAACAAAGGTTGCACGTTTGATGTCAGAGCAGATTTGTTGTTGTTTTGGCGCATATTGTGACGTTCGAAAACGCAAAACTCCGGTTATCTCTGTCTACACGCAAATGCATAGACGGAGTATTCGCAAATCTTCACTTTGCCCGGAGTTCTTTTAAATATTCGTTTATGATGCGTTTTCATGTGGATGACAGGTCCAAACGTAGAAAAATATATTCGTTTTAGCAGATACCCGGCTACGTGTGTACGGGGTCTGAGGCCCCGCAAAGTACCACGCCACCCCCTTGTTTCAAAGTTGGTGTCACTGTTTACAACTTCAAAGAAGAGGAGCTATTGACACCATGAGAAAGACTTGTATGAACAGCTATCAGTTAAAGTGTGGTCTCAAATAACAGATGATGTGCTAGTTTGCTGTCCTTCTCTCTAAATTTTGTTCGTCTGTCTGGTTAATCTAGCTGGTCAGTGTATTCCTTGGTCTATGTTTTGTTTTGTCAGCTACATGATTTTGTGCCCGACAGATTGAAATACAACTCACATTATTTCTTACCTTTCTAAATGCTAACTGGAAACAGTGTTTATGAACTGCAGCTTAAAAAGATAACTGTGTCGCACATGTACACGCATTCATATGTGCATGCACAAAATGTAATAGTTAAGCTGACAATCATAATTTTGAAACAAGACAATGATTATCTGTCTCTCAGTCAGGGTTTAGTTACAAATCTGGACTAATGCAAGATTGAAAGCAATGGATTGACATTGACGATTGATTATAGTTTATAAGCTTATGTTAACATTGTATAGCCAAAGCTGTAAAGAATACTGAATTGTGATGACTAATCACCAGGCAGCAGAGCCAAAGCCCAGTGTTATATTTTATTATTTTCTAAAATTTCTCATTTATGTTCAAGTTACTTATGATATAGTCTCTTAAAGTGCACCAGATTGATGAATTTAACTTAAAAATGTGCAAAGTTTTCAGAGCATGACCGTGGAGGGTTGGAGGTCCACCCACCATAGTCTCATGAAATCCTGTGGGAAACACTGTTGCCAATGTTGATGTGGTTACTCACCAGATCGACAGTGTTTCTCTTGTTTGTGTCAGCCAGCTGGCCAGATATAAAGGCCTCCCATTTCTCTCTGTCCTCTGCTGGGAGCTCTGTGTCACACACACAGACACACAAACAGATTTTAATATACTCACCATTTAAAAATCTGTGAAAGTATGGTTCTTTCAAGTCTAGCCCTTTTCTACTGGTCAAAAATCCCACTTAAACCTGCTAAGATCAGGCTTTTGGTGTGCAATGGGAATCTTTAAGCAAGTCAATTAACTCTGCAGTAGACCCAGGGTTTTTTCACCTCGGCTTGTCTTTGATCTAAACGTATGACCCGGGGGAACATGCTAAATTCCGCCGCACAAAGTGATGACGCATTATCAACATCTAGTGGTGGCGCGTAAATAAAGAAGGGATTTGAGATGCACCTATCCAAAGAAGTTTTATCACTGGACACAGTGTCGGAGGTGGAGTCCCGTTCATTAGTCACATCTGTTACATACGTTCCACTACTATTATTGTAATGCATTACTACATACTATCCTTACCATTAATCACTACTACTGTTATCACTAGTAATCACATTTCCATGTGCATTTCATTATTATTGCTGTAATACATCTTTATGTACTTTCACTCCTGTCAACCATCGCTTATAATTGTATACATTGTGATCTCGTTGATCTGCTCTGTACATGCGACATCTATTGCACGTCTGTCCGTCCTGGGAGAGGGATCCCTCCTCTGTGGCTCTCCCTGAGGTTTCTTCCGCATTTTTTTCCCTGTTAAAAGGGCCTTTTTTTGGGGGCAAGTTTTTCCTCACTCGAATCGAGGGTCGAAGGACAGAGGGTGTCGTCTCTGTACAGATTGTAAAGCCCTCTGAGGCAAACTGTGATTTGTGAATTTGGGCTATACAAATAAAATTTGATTTGATTTGATTTGATTTGATTCCTATGAAAGCTGCTCATTGTCAAAAAAGCTCGTCTTCCTGGCAATGAAAATACCTGGAATGCCAATCGAGCCAGCTAACTTCCGGTTTAGTGCCCGGCTAACTTGAAGGGGGATAAAATAATTTAGTCATGCAGCTTTATTTGACTTTCCAAATGTAATTGGACCGAATGGCTCAAATTATGACAGTAAAATGAGTCATTTCGTGGAGTCATTTCGTGATGCTTAAAAGAATAATCCACCGTTCTACAGGCGCTTCTTTCACAATGGGTCTACTGTTGTTTTCTCTTTTGTTACAACTGTTGTTGGCACATTTGTGACGCGAAACATGACGCTTCAGATAAAAATCATAGATGGGCTGCCTTGCCTGTGGGAAGTGAGAATGGGGTCAATAGGCGATTTTAAGCGGGTTGACCTGCTTTTAAAAAACCTGTGTAGACCCGCTTATTTAGGTGGAAAAAGCGGTATTAGATGCCACTAGTAATTATGAGAAAAACAAAAGGAGGCTGAGCACAGAGTTAAGTAATGCCACTGGAAGATTTCCTCCCACATACTGCTACCAACATAACAACTTTACAACTTGGACCTTACCAGAGATGAGCTGTTGTATTTGCGGTCCATTAGGGCCTTTGTCACAGTTATGAACTATAGAGTTGGCTATTCGGGTGAGGTGACCCATGTAGCCTCTTCGCCGACCACCTTCCGCCCTAAAACAAACAACAATAAAATTATGATGACATTCAATAATGACTTATTACTTCGGTGACTAAAGCCAAGAACTGGTCGCTCTTCTAATCTTAACTATGAACAGTAGTGCTCATAGTAAATGAGCAAAGGGCTTTTGGTTTTGTTTCATCTTCTCTACAACCCTGTATCCCAAATAGTTGTAAGCTGTGTAAAACGTAAATCAGCTGCGAGTTCTCTGAGTCCATAAGTTTTTTTTTTAAAATAGATTTTCAGTTAAAGGCCTGAAATAAGGTCTGTGGTTACCACAGGCCTTAAGACATGTACATTGTAGAACATAAAACACATCATTAAATGTCCCACAGTTCATTTATAAATATGCATCTTAAAAACAGCGGTTGCTAACAAGTGTCTAAATGAGACTACAGAAGTTGTCACAGACACTAAACGTCAAAATGCCGAACACAGAGACTCATCTACTCACTAGTCCGTCCAACTCTAACTTTACAACTTGTACATTGATCAGTTCATAGAAAACCTGTATAGTAATTGTGTAGTAAGACGCTTAGCGGTGGTGACGTTGAAGTCATGTGACCGCAATGTAGTCCTTCTAGAGATTTCATTTGCACTTTGAAAATGACAAAAAGACAAGATATTTATGTTCAAACTGATAAACTTTATTCTTCTGTTTTAATACACACTCACTATCAACTCAATGTTCTCTTGTCAACTTCTACAGAGGAGTAACAGAAAGCATCCTGATTGGAAACATCTCGAATGGGATGGTTCATCACAGCCTAGGACAGGAAGGCTCCACAGTGGGTGATTAAAACCGCCCAGAACATCACTGGTACCTTCTACAGAGCATCAGTGACATCGGTGAAATGAGATGTCTGCACAGAGCCCAAAGGATACTAAAAGACAACACCCACCCAGCCACAGTCTGTTCACCCTGCTGCCATCTGACAAAAGATACAGAAGTATCTGCTGCCATACCACCAGACTACAGAGCAGCTTCTTTCCTCAGACTGAGACTCCTGAACTCATCCACCATGAATAGTTCAGACTTGTCTGCATAGTTTTCATTGTATTTGTGTGTGTATGTAATCTTGTATTGCATAAAAACAGATCATGAATCTTGGATCTTCTGAATTTGATGCCAGCAACACATTCCAATGAAGTTGGTTTTACATCAATTTTAACACCAGAGCATATGTGCAGCAAGACAAAAAGAGATGAACGTGGGTATGATTAACATTAGCTAGGTAGCTTACTTAACACTCTGTTAACAGCGCGTTGCCTTCACAGCTTACAACAAGCTTACAATGCACAGGGTGATAAAGGCACTCATCAGCAACGTTCAGTCTTGGAGTCCCACAAATGGGCTTTTCTGTCTCTGGTTTTATAGTTTCTGGCCTAAACAAGTGTAATGAGATAACGTTTCTTGTGAATTGTCGCTATATGAATAAAATTCACTTGACTTGATAAGAATGGGATATATAGACTGACAGACAACCTAAAAATGTAATACCTCTGGCCACAGCTGTAGCTGGCACAGAGGTATAAAAACATTTCTCAACGCAACTTTGCCAGGAAGTTATGGATTTCACCAAAAGAATCCATAACATCATTAAAGATTCCGTGAATCTGGAGAAATCTCTGCATAGTGGGGCAAGGCTGAATACCAACAGTGAATGTCAGTGACCTTGTGATGAACCAACGTGATTGTGTAAAGCATATTACTACATGGGCTCAGGAATACTATAATCAATAATTGTCAGTAAAGATAGTTTGTCGCTGCATCTACAAATTCAACGTGTGACTAAAATGTAAAGCAAAACCCATTTATCACGCAGGGATGTCTTTGGAATGTATTATGAGCAACAAATCCAGAATTAGTGTATATTTACAAAAAACAGTTTGCTAGATAGAAAATTACTTATCTTGTCTTTCTACTGTATTCAATTTAAATTGCATTCCATTTTTGTTTTAGGTTTTACACAGCGTTCCAATGTTTTGGAATCAAGGTTGAATTCTACTGCAGCAAATGGACACACATTAATAATTTCCCTTACGGATTAAAGAGGTCATATTATGCTTTTTAAGTTTTTGCCTTTCTTTTATTGTGTTAAGTAGCATTTTTGTGCAAAGATAAAAAGCCCAAAGTCCAAGCCGAAGGGATTTACTCTATCCCACAGAAAACACTGCTCCTAACTAAAACCGAGCATTCAAGACAGTGTGAAAAGGGATGCTGCAGCAATGGCACCATATGAGAAAAATATTTTTTTGAAAATTAAAGTATGTAAACCTAGTCTATAAGGACCCCCAAACTAAAGTATTAACCTGGAAATAAGCATAACATGACCTATTTA
This sequence comes from Pagrus pagrus, assembly GCF_965226575.1. Taxonomy (NCBI): domain Eukaryota; kingdom Metazoa; phylum Chordata; class Actinopteri; order Spariformes; family Sparidae; genus Pagrus; species Pagrus pagrus. The sequence goes on from NC_140194.1 coordinate 32,755,836, forward strand.
ATAAAGTTATCTATCTATCTATCTATCTATCTATCAATCAAATTGTTACACTCTTGACAAAGTTACTTATGATCTCATTTACAGCAGAGCAGAATACTCACTGTTCTCTCTCATTGGAGCTCCAGGCCTCTACGATTCTCTGTATAAACTGGCACTTTTGAAACAGCTGGTGGAGACAGATACAAGGCAATTAAATACAGCTAATTCCGTGTGCCTGTGATAGAGTGCATACTGCTTCTGTGTCTGCACCGACACAAACAATAAATTCCACACCATATTATTGATAAGCCTTTACTAATTGCCAGTTTGATGGAAGGGTGGGTAAAAAAACAACATAGATAGAGAGAATCTTCACATAAGAATCTAGATTCTTATCTCAACAACACACTTTGCTTCAGTTAGTATTTTTAACCTATGTAAAGACAGCTTTAGTTTGCTTTACTTTTTCCTCTAGTAATCTTATCTTACATGTTTGATGAGGATGCTCTCTCTTGCATGTTCTTGCTCCGTGTCTGGCTGAATGTCAGTGGGGGCAGGGGGCATAGCCAAAATCATGGCTGTGCAGATCTCCACTTGGATGTGGAGGAAGTTGTTCCAGATGTATTTGAAATACATATCCTGTACAAAACAAGAAGGGAAAACAGGGAAAAGAGGAGAGAGAACAAAAGAAATGATCAAATGAAGAAATGAATAAACCTCCACTCGCATGAACATGGCCCCTTGAGTGTGAGTGTGTGTGTGTGTGTGTGTGTGTGTGCTACTCAAAAAAAATTAAATGTTCACTTAATCACCACAGCATAACACCAAGTTAGTTAAACTACAGGGATATCAATCTGTCCATTTTTGAAGCAAAAGTAATTGTGAACCAATTCATTCAATGTTAGTGCAAATTAAAGCAACAACAGGTGCAATGGAGAGGCAAAAGCAAGACAATCCCCAAAAAGGGAATGGTTTTGCACGTGGTGGCCACAGACAATTGCTCTCTCCTTATCCTTCCCGACTGATTCTTCTCTAGTTTTGTGTTCTGCAAGTGTCCTCGTCACTACTGGTAGCATGAGGCGGTACCTGCAGCCCAATCAGGTTGCACAGGTAGTCCAGCTCCTACAGGACGCAGTGGGCTCGGGGTTCCTCCTGGTGCAGGACAATGCCCGGCCTCAAACAGCCAGAGTGTGTAGGCAGTCCCTGGATGATAGGGCTGAACGATTTATCGTTTTCTGATCTGTGCAATTTCAGACAACGCGATCATGTGATCGCCAAAGCTGCGGTTTTTGCAGCGCTCCTGACTGACCCAGGATCTGTTGTGTCAACTATTTTACACTAACATGCGGTCTCCCTACCATCCTGCCAAGCTCACCAATCAGAAGCAGCATGCTACTCGTGGACAGGTCACGCTAACCAATCAGTATTAACCTGCTCCTTAATGTATTCTGAAATGGCTTCAGGACCAGAAGCGGAGTTAGGGGATTTAGTCCCCAAGAAAAACAACACGTCGGTCATTTGGGAGTATTTCGGGTTTGAGGCTGCAGACTGGCACCAGAAACAGGTACTGTGCAAAACCTGTCGCGCTAAAGTTGCAACAACCAGCGGAAACACAACCAATTTATACCGGCACTTGAAAAATCACCACAGGCATTTGCATGACGAGTGCATGGCGAAAAAGTCAGGTGAAAAGTCCGGTGAAAATGATACTCAGGCCCACTGTAGCAAACAGACTACAATTACAGCATCTTTTGCCAGTGTAACTCCGTATATAAATATCTAATATATAATATCCGTTAATAAATACATTTGGAAGCAATTTTTAACTTTAGTTTTCATCCTTGCATTAGAGTAATAGCATTTCATGTTTAAATGTTACTGTACATTGTGAATATAGCACTGAAGCTTGATTTGAAGGAAATCGTGAATCAAATGGAAATCGCAATATCTGCCAGAAAAATCGCAATTAGATCTTTCCCTAAAATCGTTCAGCCCTACTGGATGATGAAAGCATTGACTGGCCCTCTCGTTCCCCTGACCTAAATCCGATTGCGCACCTATGGGACGTTATGTACTGGTGCATCTGACGGCGCCAAGTACCACCACAGACTGTCCAGAAGCTCACTTATGCCCTGATCCAGGTCTGGGAGGAGATCCCCAAGCACAACATCCTCCGACTCATCAGGAGCATTCCCAGACAATACAAGCACGTGGGGACCATACACACTACTAAGTCACATTATGAGTTGCCGCGATAAAATTCATGCAAGTTGGATCAGCCTATGATTTCAATTATTTACTTTGATTTTCAGAGCGATTTTGTATCCAGCCCTCAATGAGGTGATTTTGGTTTCCTGGCTGTTACATCATTTTGTTCTCAACAAATTATACAATGCACATCAGTTAAGATTTTCAACTTAAAAAATTCACTCATCAAGATCTGATGCGTTATTTAAGTGTTACCTTAATTTTTTGGAGCAGCTATAACATATATAAGGTTAGGTTTACATATACAAAACTGTGCAAAAGCTTTAGGCAGGTGTGAAAAAATGCTGTGAACTAAGAATGCTTTCAAAAATATAAATAATAATTGTTTATTTTTATCATTTAACAAAATGTAAAGTGAGCAAACAAAAGAAAAATCTAAATCAAATCAATATTTGGTGTTACTACCCTTTGCCTTCAAACCAGCAATAATTCTTATGGGTACACTTGCACAAAGTCAGGGATTTTGTAGGATTATAGTCAGGTGTATGATCAACCAATTATATCTATTATATCAAAATCAAATGATCATCAATTTCACATGTAGGTTGAAAAACACAGTCATTAACTGAAACAGAAACAGCTGTGTAGAAGGCTTTAAACTGGGTGAGGAACAGCCAAGCTCTGCTACAAAGGTGAGGTTGTGGAAGACAGTTTGATGTCACAGGTCAAACACCGTGGCAAGACTGAGCACAGCAACAAGACACAAGGTAGTTATACTGCATCAGCAAGGTCTCTCCCAGACAAAGATTTCAAAATGTGCTGTTCAAGCTCCTTTGAAGAAGCACAAAGAAACGGGTGACGGTGAGGATCGTAGATGCAGTGGTGCAGCAGATGAAAAACACATCAAGCTTGTTTCCCTTCGAAATCAGAAGATGTCCAGCAGTGCCATCAGCCCAGAACTGGCAGAAACCAGTGGGACCCAGGTGCACCCATCTACTGTCCGGAGAAGTCTGGCCAGAAGTGGTCTTCATGGGAGTGTTGCAGCCAAAAAGCCATACCTCCGACATGGAAACAAGGCCAAGCTACTCAATTATGCATGAAAACATAGGAACTGGGGTGCAGAAAAATGGCAGCAGGTGTTCTGGACTGATGAGTCAAAATTCGAAATATTTGGCTGTAGCAGAAGGCAGTTTGTTCGCCGAAGGGCTGGAGAGCAGTACAATAATGAGTGTCTGCAGGCAACAGTGAAGCATGGTGGAGGTTCCTTGCAAGTTTGGGGCTGCATTTCTGCAAATGGAGTTGGAGATTTGGTCAGGATTAAAGGTGTCCTCAATGCTGAGAAATACAGGCAGATATTTATCCATCATGCAATACCATCAGGGAGGCGTATGATTGGCCCCAAATGTATTCTGCAGCAGGACAATGACCCCAAACATACAGCCAATGTCATTAAGAACTATCTTCTTAAGAAGAACCGGAAGTCCTGGAAGTGATGGTATGGCCCCCACAGAGCCCTGATCTGTCTGGGATTACATGAAGAGACAGAAGGATTTGAGGAAGCCTACATCCACAACAACAACCAACCAGCCGAGTTCCTTCAAAAACTGTGTGCAGGTGTACCTAGAAGAATTGATGCTGTTTTGAAGGCAAAGGCTGGTCACACCAAATATTGATTTGATTTAGATTTCTCTTGTTCATTCACTGCATTTAGTTAATTGATGAAAATAAACTATTAACACTTCCATTTTTTAAGCATTCTTAGTTTACAGCATTTTATATATATATACACATATACACATATAAACACTAACACACATATATGTATATATATATATATATATATATATATATATATATATATATATATATATATACACACACACACACACACACACACATATGTGTGTAATAGATGTTAAATATTCGACTTTTTGCCGGTCACTCGTAAAGTCCAGGGAAATGATGGGCCATTTCAATGAGTCAAGCAGAGAGCACACGTCGAGTTTTTTTCAATCAATAAATTTACCGTCACGTCTACAACCGACGTGTGTAAAGTAGCCTTTATTGTCTGCATTTACAATTGCCAAGTGCCTTATTCTTATTTATGTAATATGACATACAGTTCTAAGCACAAGAGTGTACATTTAATGTTATGAGATTCCGAATATGACTTCATTTCTCTAAATAAATAAATAAATATAATAATAAATAAGGAACTATAGGTGAAAAACTCTGGTGAGCACTGAAAGTTGTGTCTTTATTTACTCATTATGCTGTTTTATGCAACATTTTTATCTGAAAAGTAACTATTATATCTATAAAATGAATGTAGTGAGCCAAGGTTTCCGGCCACCTTCTTTATTGGTTTGCTCTTAATCAGGCTGGATCAGATGTAGCCTACCTGAGAGGGAGAGAACATAAGACATCATTAATTAAATGTTAAGAAATGCTGCCAGAAGGCCCCTGCACTTTGTTTTAATATAATTAAAAGGCATTTCAATTAAGATTATGTGTTCATGTTATTTTACAAAAAGTTAAGGCCATTTTGTCAGTGTAAACAAACAGTATACTAATTCTAATTCATTCTAATCCCAGGTGTGTTTCTCTAAATTTTGACACCAAAATTTTCATTTTTACTGCAAATAAATATCGGTTCTACATATCGGCTATCGGTTTCGCTTGGTTATTAATAATCTGTATCGGCCCTGAAAAATCCATATTGGTCGATCCCTAGTCTACGTTCTGAGGAAGATTTGAAAAAAGCATCCCCCCCACACACACACCCCTCCCCTCTGTGCCCCTTAATCCCTCCCCTCCGAGCTCGTATCGCCCTCCCCTCGGAGCCTCCCACGACCGCGACACAAACATGCCCCATAAACCGTAATCTCTTGTTTATGACAGGTAAGACCACACAAATACACACATCGTAACGCGTATATGATAATCCATCATATTGATTTAGCAAAGGCTTCATTGAAAACAAATGGACAAGACCGGGAGGAGGGTTAGCAAAACAGTTGAGTAGTGACCGGGCAAGAGGTTGTTATGTAGAAATAAATCCTGACAGGATGGATGAAACCCCAACACGAAGCAGAGGGGTTTCATTCATCCATTCATTCATCTTACTTGCATTACTTGCTGCTTCATTCAATAGGCTGATTTGGTGTAAACTTGATAGCAATTTTAGCTTACAATGCTAACATAGAGGCTAACGTCTCCATCGAACAAGTAAACAAGTGTTGACAATATTGCAGAGACAGAAATTGTTTCGACGCTGTCTAATAACACAGAAAAAAACTAACGGCAGCTTTCACAGTCATAAGCCAGCATCAGCATAAAAGTTATCTGTGTGACAACATCCACAATAAAGACGAAAGATTACCTGTTCAACAAAAACTCCGCTTTATAAGCATCACTTTTCAGGTCCAGATCTTCACAGAGCTTTTGCCACCGTTCAAACAATGACCCAATATTTACTCGGGTTTGAGCCCTATTTGTGTTGCATCTCCGCTTTGTCTCTGCCTTTTCAGTGACAGACTTGCGCTTTCTTTCAGCCTTTGCCAGTGGGGCAAGCAGAGGCTGCTTGCTACTGTCGCTCTGTTTTCCCTCCATACCTGAACTGCTCAGGGCCAAACAAACCTCTTGCCCGCTTGTAGTTTCAAATGCAGAAGTGGGTTGGGACGGGACCAGGAGCAGGTGAGTGAGCGAGGGGATTGGATGGAGGGTCCGAGAGAGAGAGAGTGCAAATTTGAGCAAGGGGAAACTCCCATCCGGACCGGATGGCTGCTATTGGTCAATTTCTTTGCAGTCTTGCAGGCACTAGAGAGAATGGATTTATTTGGTTCCTTTTGCTCTTCACATTGTGTAGGTCGTCCTACTGGGCCATAACCACCATCTAAATAATGTTAATAATTATGATCAATCTTTCAAATCGTAGAACATAGCTTTAAATTTGATTCCTGTTACACTGTGCTGCAACTCTCATGCTGGCCCTGCTGATGCACGGAGTAGACGCCTCTGGCAGTTTGTAATTCCAGCGTCTGTTGTCAGACTATTGAAGTAAAATGATGGTGGGGGTGGTGGCCAAGCAATTTAATTGCCGCAACACCTGAAACACAGATTACGCAGCAACCCTAGTGCAAGGTTTAAAGAAGTAATTTATAAGGAAAAAAGATTTTAACAGTTGAAAACTAATATGCATACAGATGTATACTTCTGAAAGAAAATAAAGACAAATGTATTTCATTTGTAAGTTCAGTGCAAGGTTTCTATAAGTTATTTAAGAGTAGGGAAAAAAGATTTGCACTGCAACTGTTAAAAAAGTAATTATATAAAAATGTATACAAACTGCTGTTTACATTTTGTATTATGTTAATAATGGAAATAAATAAAATTTCAGACATATTGCGCTTCCTTGTAGTACTTGAACGCTGCAGTGGTCCTCCTTAGTAATGACAATGGCCCAAGATAATTTGAGTTCGAGACCCCTGATGTAGTATATGGTTTCATTGTAATCCTTGACCATGAAAACACAGGGGTAGACATCACGTTTTCTCTGTTATCATGTATGGTTCAGGAGATATGATGCAAAATACAAAATTCAGTTATGGTGGAAAGTAAAATGGCCGCCATGGCTGCCACATGGCATTTTTGGAATGGCTCCATATCTAAAAAATGTCAGGGCCACAAACTGTACAACAGTTCCAAGTTTCATGCTTTTATGAAAAAGTGAAAGATTTTTTAAAATTTCACCTGGACCATCTAGTTTCCTTCTTAAAACATACCTGAATTCACCATTAACTCTTCACCTGACTAATTTGCCATATTATATATGGCATCATTGTAATCATTGACCATCTAAACATAGAGGTAGACCTTTTCTGTGTTGTAATGTTTGGTTTTGGAGATATGATGCAAAATACATAATTCAGTTATGGCGGCAAGTAAAATGGCCACCATGTGACGTTTTTCAATGGCTCCATCTATGAAAGTGTTCAGGGCCACAGAATAGAAAAATAAAGGGCAAGACAAACAGGAGAAACAAAAAGGAGGGAGAAACAGAAAGGCGAGGCAAGCATTAAGGTGGCCAATTATAGCAACACTATGTAATGTAGACAAACTCTTTAAACTATTAGGAAGAAAGTTGATTTTCGAGTCCCATTCTCAGGTCGCCAAATCAAAAAAAAGAAAAGGAAAAAGAAAATGTGCTTGGTACAAACAGACTTAGCAAATGACAAACTGAACTGACTACTACTGACACACAATGAAGCATGTCACCTCATTCTGTTACCATTTCTCCACAGCACTGTGTCAGCTGGCTACTCGAAAGACCTAAGTAACATACAAAGATTATGAATTGTTCCGCTGTACCAGACCATCTATCCCTCAGTCACAAATGGCTTGTTGGCAAGACCTCACAAGATCGTTGCGCTGGTTAAACTAAGAGGACACAAATCCTATTTGATAGCAGCTGGTGAGCAGCAGAGAGATTTAGTTTGCTAACAGAGCCAATTGTTTACAGCTGAGCTAAATACACAGCAGGACTGTGTACTAGTGGACTGTCCTTAGATATGGCGTTCACAACAATGGAAAGGACAGATGGAAGGACAACCCGAAAACATAATACCACCGGCCACAGCTGTCAGCAGCTTAAAAATACGGATAGTACTCACTAGTATGACTCCCAGTGTGTTGAGGTTAATCAGTTCTGTGTTGATGCTGTGTGTGTTGCTCTGCAACAGGCTGGCCACCAGCCTGACCACATTAAGCCTGGTATTGCCCACAGGAGGGTCCAGCACCCCCCACGTTGTCTTCATCACATTCCTCTGTTGGTGGTAAATGAATGAATGGACAATTAAATACATACAGACACAATAATTAATTACTCGATGACTTAATGCTCATAGATATGGTAGAAGACCTTTTTACTGATTCTGTCACTGGACCATGTATGATCTTCAGCTGCTTTCTAAGAATAGTTATTTTTTCAATAGATCCCCAGAGGGATTAAGTATAGATACATAGAGAAACTTGAAGAAAATAATTAAAAGCGTCTAAATAAAAATAAGAAAACAATAAAACATACTTCCTAAATCTAACTAATAACAGACTGTTGGTTTCGTCTAAAAGGATTAATAAATGACATAGACCCATGTAGCCTCCAACTTATTAACTTCAATCTACCAGACATTTTGTGCTTAAAAAACTGCTTACAGCTGTGTGGTTTTTTTACCTTTGGGGGATCCAGTAGCAGCTGGTGAAAGTCTTTCAGTCGGGGTCTCACAGCCTCCAGGATGCTGTGGTTGACTGAAAATGAAGGGTGGGACATCCCAGGAGGGCATTCCATATGACCTTCAAACCTACAACATGGAAAGGCATAACCTAATGAACTAACTAAGCAAACACAATGCAGCAGAGCCAAATCTTTTGGATTGTGCCTTAAGTCACAGATTGTTTATGTATGCTTCAATATCTGATTTCTGATCCATAAATATTTACCCAGTGTTTTCCCTAAACCGGCAACAAAGTAGTGGGAACATTTATAGTAATAATGCAGATGGCAGCGGGTAGACATTACACTGTAGATTTTATTCAAAACATCAACTCTGTGATGTTTTCTAAAATCATGTTCAATGTGTTTAACAGTTTATAACTGTTTGGTGATGATATGAGCATCAAATTCTCAAGTTCATACAGTAAAACTGATTTAGTCTTTTTTAATCCGTGTACCCCACATTCTTTCGTTTCAAAACCAAATTAAAAAAACGGAAAAACAACTTTGTTTTTCTGTTATTCTCTTTTAAACCCAGAACGAAAAAACAGGAAAAACAGAATAACACAAAACTACATTTTGTGCCTGTTATTCTGTTTTAAAACAAAAACAGAAAAAACGTGAAAATTAAGTATTTGATTTTTATTGTTTTGTTATTTTGATATTCTGAAAATTTGGGGAATGCTGGGAGATTTTTGCGGAGTCAGAGGCATAGGAAGTGAGCCAGAATGTGGTATGAAAATAGAGCGTGTGTGTGTGTGTGTGTGTGGGGGGGGGGTTATAATTGTTCTACCTGGCGATGACGTAGAGTACACACCACAGACCCTTTATTACGGACTGGACAGCAGCCGAGAGATTTATTAGGTTAGGCTACCCTATTATATCCAATACAATCATGATCTAGTCTGTCCTGAGCCTACAAAATAAAATTTGAGAAATGTCTGCATGGTGTAGGCTACATCTGCTTACAGTGCATCTGACAGATGTGCAGCCATATATATTTTCCTCATCGCTACCTGAGCCACCATCTGATTCTTCCTCCCTCACGTCCTGAGGAGTCTCCTGGACATATTCTGTGATTTCCCTCTTTTCATTTCTAAACGTTCAGTTTTTGCTGGTAAACGCCTGGTGTCTCCTTTCTTTCTCCCTTTCTCTCGCTTATTATGTTTTTTCGTTCTGGGTTTAAAAGAGAATAACAGAAAAAAAAAGTTGTTTTTCCATTTTTTAAATTTGGTTTTGAAACGAAAAAACGAAAGAACGAAGGGTACACAGATTTTTTTTACACAGATGGTTTGGTTTTGGCCGTCATTCCTATCTTTAATGATACCATCAGGTGTGTTCACTTTGAGTTTTTCTCCAAATGGATTTAGATAATCTGGATTAACCATTGGGCTTGTTTACAACCTTGATCATTAGATTTCTCATGTTTTTGGCATTCTTTGTAATAGCAATGCTGCAGTGTTCCCATATCTCAGCAATGACTTTGCTGAATAGTGAAACTGAAATTAAATGAAACTATGAAAATAGGATACTACCTGTATTAAGAGACAATCATCCATTAACAATTTACTGTAACTGTGACTTTAGAAACAAATGTACATGTAAAAGACTAACTAACTGATCCTCAACCTCAGTCATTTCTATTTTCTGAGAAATTTTGTTCCCATTTCACATTTTCCAAAAATCTCATCATCTACTTTGTATATCCAAAGTCAAATTAAGTATCAAGAGCAGCAGAAGCCACATGACATACGCTGGTCTCCTCGTCTCAAACAATGTGAGAAGGATCTGGATAACACTGACAATTGCAGATTCATTCTTCTCCTTGTCGAAAATATTGGACAGCAGCTGCTCCACTGTCTCCTGCCTAAGGAGGATAGACATAAAGACAGGTTAAGATGGCAATAGCTAAATGTATTCTTGCACACCGTGCAAAATAAACTAAACAAAAGCAAAACATGACGAGCAAATAGAAGCTATGACTAACCTGCCTAATCTACATGAAAAAACACTGACAGTAATAACAATCTAAGGAATATTTAGCAAGCCCTAATAACTTAGGAGTTATCAAAGGTCACATTTAACAAAAATTAACCAGGTTCGTTCTGTGTAGTGCTGACTGTTAAAGGTCTTGCAAATAAACACATTCATACTTTTCCAGTGTGGCCAAAAGTGGGTCGGGCTCTAAGCAGCCCTGGACCTGGAACATCTGGTCTCTGCTCAGTCTGATGATCTCACACAGCGACTGGGATGCGTTGGAGTGTCTCTTTATCAAGAAAGGTGGTCAAAAGGGAGAAATAAGACAATTAACCATAAACTCGTCATGTAGTTGATTCCCAGAGTCCTAACGTTATTGAGCATGTCTTATAAATAGATCATAGTATACATCTAGATTCATTAAGGATGCACAATGTCCGACTTCCAGTGAAGCATGCGAGCGTGCCAGACGGTCCCCTCGCAGCTCCCACTGAAATATATTTTATTGGTGCTTTTGCAAACTTTTACCAAGTTATGTTTATCCCAAAGTTGTAAGAGACTTGAGAGACTGTAAATATGCCAGAAACGAGACAGAAGACCAAAGATGTGCACTCCTCCGCGGCTGACTCCGATTCTACGGCTAAGCTAGCTAACCAATCTAGCTTGTGCTCCCCCCCGCCCGCAGTCATGGATGCTGCTGCTGACTTTCAAGCCGCCATCGACAAACTGAGGAACGAAAACCTCGTGTCGCTTGCAAACTTTCAGAAAGAGTGTGGTGCGGCTATTTCGGCTCTGCAGCGGACGGTTGATGTGCACGGGAAAAAGATTCAGGATGTGGAGGAGTCCCTAACCAACACTTGTGACCAACTCGCGGGGCTAAGTGGGACGGTGGCGCGGCTAACGAAGGAAAACGAGGCCATGAAGAAACAACTTGACTACTTGAGCAATTACACACTAAGAGAGAATATCCGCATTATTGGCCTGCCCGAACCAGTGGAGATGCCTAAACCGGCTGATTTTGTGTGTAACCTCCTCCGTGAAGTTTTTGGCCCCAATGCCTTTGAAATGCCTATTATCATTGACCGCGTCCACCGAACCGCCGCACCCAAACCACCAGCTGAGGCCAAGCCAAGACCACTTCTGGTTCGGATGCACAGCTACAGAGTACGCGAATTGGTGCCGCGTCTCGCCAGCCGCCACGAGGGGCCGATTCTGTACCGAGACAAGCGGATTCACTTTTTCCCCGATGTCAGGTGGCCCAGCTCCGCTCTTCGTTTACCGATGTGAAACGCAGACTTCACCAGGCTAACATCACCTTTCGTCTCTACCATCCCGCCCGTCTGGTTTTCACGTGGGAAAACCAGAAGGTGAGCTTCACCGAGCCATCGGAGGCTCTCAGCTTCATTAACCAACATGTGCCAGCGACCTCCGGTGATTCCACCAGCGCAGCTGACACTTGACTTGTCTTCTCAGTGGAGGTGAGCTTACATGGCTTAACCAACCACCCAGATGGCGTTTTGTGGCACACGACTGTTTGTGTATGATTAAAACGTATGTATAAGCTTCCTGTCAGACTCCCACTGCAGTCGTTCTGCACAGATAGCTGTTGTTGGGTTATTTCCCCTCAATGACTTGGGTTGGCCGTGTTACTGTTTGTTAAAGTGACCTACTCGGCGTTAGCTGTTAAGAGTGTACGTTGGACTATATTGCGGCGGCACGTCTAACCTTTAACCTTTTCCTATTGTTCTCTCTCCAATCTTAATTGCCGCCTGCTTTCATGTATGCTGTTCTGTGCACATGTAAATTTGCAGTTCTTTTCGTTTTGATACTGGTAAGATAACGTCACTTTCTTCTATTCAGATGAGCTTGAGCTAAGTAGTATGTTTTTCCCCTCTCCTTTTTCTTTCCTTTTTTTAAATGGACTCGGGTGTCCCAAGCTAAAGAGACTGCAAGTCGAGCTGTTTTGGTTTCATGTTAATGTGGGCTCTGTTTGTGGTACTGCTATGTTGGTGTAGAGAGGGAGAAAGGAGGAGAAATGGAGTCCCCCACTCCGTTTGAAGCTCAACTGAGATTGGCAGCTATAAGTTAAATGCACTTTACTTTTATTGGCTCATGCTGGGAGTAGTTGTTCAATGCCCATCCAGTGTGTTTTTATTTATTTTTTGTTTCCTCATTTCTTGTTTAGTCCACCTAATTTAACAATAACACACAGTATCTCAGTTCCTTTTGGATTGGTTTATTAAATTCCCATTTCCTTTTGTAGAAATATTTTCCCAGCCTTAAACATTTACTTCATTATTATTATTATTATTATTATTATTATTATTATTATTATTATTGAGGGGTTTTTGTTTGTTTGTTTGTGTTTTTTTTTCTTCTTTTCTCTGCCACCCAAATCATTATTATTTTTATAATTATTATTATTGTCTTTTATTTATTTTTTTATTTATTTATTTTTTCTCTCTGTCACCTCTATATATTCTCTTTTGAGCTCTGTTTTTGGTCATTTTAACAACCTTGATTTGTTGTTTGTCTCTGGTTTGAAGATCTAGCCAATTTTCTAAAACATTAGTTATAAATATAAAAAGTTTGCAATTTTCCTGTTTGTTTTCTATTTAGCCAGGATGCTGCTAAATAGGCATCGCAGTATGTATATACATACAGTTACGAAGTGTTGTAGGGTGGGTTGCCTTCAGCCCGTTCGGGGGCGTGAAGTGCATCTACTTCGGTTTAGTCGTGTTTTTTTGTGTGTTTGATTCTCATATCTGTTTTTTTTTACTTTTTTTATTTTCATTTTTTTCCTTTTCTTTTGGTGTGTTCTTTGCGTCCTTGTCCACCCCTCCCCCTCCCCGCCCCGTCCCACCCCACGGGTCCAGTTGCCGCTGCTTCCTCACCTCGGTGAAAGGTAATTATACCAATAAACACTTTCTCTAGGAAATTACATACGAATCTGGTCAGCTGGAATGTAAACGGTCTTAACAATCCTGTGAAAAGAAAGCGTGTACTTGACCATCTTCAACACCTGGAAACAGGCATTGCCTTTTTGCAAGAGACACATCTTCGTTTATTAGACCACTTTAGGATCAGAAAGGGGTGGGTGGGGCAGATGTTCCACTCTAACTTTCATTCTAAAAGTAGAGGTACTGCAATCCTCATCCATAAAGATGTTCCTTTTTCTGTATCCAGCTCCATTTCGGACCCTAATGGTCGCTATGTGATGGTCTTTGGCACCCTGTATAATACAGCCCTTGCACTGGTTAAACATCTATGCTCCTAACTGGGATGATGTTAATTTTTTTAATAACCTCTTTAGTTCGATACCAAATTTAGACACACACCATCTAATCCTTGGCGGTCATTTTAATTTAGTTCTAGACCCTGCCCGTGATCGTTCCTCCATAAAACATATCCTGCCTCTAAATCATCTAAGGTAGTTAAATCATTCTTGGAGACCTACAATTATGTGGACCCTTGGTGTTTCAAATTCCCTAACTCCAGATCCTACTCTTTCTTTTCTTCTGTACATTTTTCATTTTCACGAATTGATCATTTCTTTATTGATGCTTTTTTACTTGGTTCTATTAGAGCTTGTGATTATCAAGGTATTGTTGTTTCGGACCACTCACCACTCAAACTTGAGCTCGCTTTACAGGAAAGACCCCCAAACAGGTCGTGGCGCTTTAATCCTCTTCTCCTCTCCAACCCTGAGTGTGTCACCTATGTCTCAAACCAAATTGACACATTTCTTTTGACGAATCCTGTGGCTGATACCTCTTCATCTATCCGCTGGGAAGCTTTGAAGGCTTTTCTGCAGGGACAGATAATTTCTTATACATCCCATGTAAATAAGCTTCGCAAAAGTAGAATCTCTGACCTCACTTCCTCCATTCTCCGTCTAGATCAGCAATATGCAGTAAACCCTACTCCTGAGCTCCTTAAAGATAGGATCGCTTTACAAACAGAGTTTGACCTCTTAACAACTCAGCACGCAGAGGAATCACTACTTAAATCCCGCCAAAAACTATATGAAGACGGGGATAGACCTACTAGACTTTTAGCCCATCAGCTTCGCCAAACAGCTGCCTCTTGCACCATTCCTTCTATAAAAACTGACTCCGGCTCTATCACTTCCGATCACAAGCTCATCAATGATGAATTCAAAAAATTTTATTCAAGTCTTTATACTTCTGAATCTCAGCTTAGCCCAGACCAGTTTGGTGATTTTTTTCAGTAATTTGAATATTCCCAAAGTAAGCCCTGAGGATGTTTTGTTACTTGAAGAAACTATCTCCCCCGAATTTATAAAAAAATCTTTTGCTTCAATGCAAAGCGGGAAGGCTGCAGGGCCGGACGGGTTTCCAGCCGACTTTTATAAAAACTTTTCAGACAAATATTTGTGCCCCTCTTGCATGCGATGTACACTGAATCCTTTCAGACAAAAACTCTTCCTCCAACTTTGTATCATGCCACCATTTCGCTCCTCTTGAAAAAAGACAAGGATCCCCAGTGCTGCTCTTCTTTTCGACCTATAAGCCTCCTTAATCAGGATTTTAAGATTCTAGCTAAAGTGCTAGATCTCCGTTTGGAGATGATTCTCCCCTCCATCATTTCTAATGATCAAACTGGTTTCGTCCTTGGTAGACAGTCATTCTGTAATGTACGACGACTGCTCAATATCTTGCATACTCCTTCCCTACATTTGGGTGCTGAGGCTATAATTTCGCTCGACGCGGAAAAGGCTTTTGACCGCGTTGAATGGGATTACCTTTTCTTTGCTCTGGAGAAGTTCGGTTTCGGTCAAAATTTCATCTCTTGGATCAGGCTTTTATATGCATCACCCATGGCTTCTGTACTTACTAATTATCAAGTGTCCGACCATTTCCATCTAGGCAGAGGCACAAGACAGGGGTGTCCTTTAAGTCCCCTCTTGTTTTCAATCGCTATTGAGCCTCTTGCCATAGCTTTGAGACAGGATGATAGGGTGGAGGGAATTATTCGGGGCGGTCAGACGCATAAGGTTTCCCTCTATGCGGATGACCTCCTTCTTTTTCTCTCTAACCCTGATACCACTCTCCCTCACGTCTTATCTCTGCTCAGTTCTTTCGGGGCCATCTCAGGGTACAAACTTAATTTGCATAAGAGCGAATATTTTCCCATAACACACTCCCCCCCTCAGCAAATTGACATACCATTTAAGATTGTAAAGGATTCATTTAAACATCTTGGTGTGACTATCACTCGGACATATTCAAAACTGTTTCAGGCCAATTTTGCTCCTCTTCTTGAGCACTGTAAAGCTGATTTTGCACGATGGGCAGTTCTTCCTCTTTCTTTGATTGGCAAACTTAATTCAGTGAAGATGAACAGTCTCCCTAAATTTATTTATTTATTTCAATGTCTCCCCATTTTTATCACTCGCTCATTCTTTAAAACCTTACAACGACTAATTTCTGACTTTATCTGGGGGGGTAAACATGCACACATACGTAAAGAGTTCCTTGAGAGACCTAAGCGGCTTGGGGGCCTACTACTGGGCGTCAAACTTGACCAACATGTCTTTCTGGCTTTTTATTTTGACAGTGTAAACTGTCCAGCATGGGTCAATATCGAGGCCTCCCTTTGCCATCCGTACTCCCTCTCTGCTCTCTTAGGTGCATCGCTCCCGCTCCCAGTTTCAATCCCCAAACATAATGTTGTTGTGTGGCATTCTTTACGAATTCTGAAACAATTTAAACTTTCCTTTGGCCTGCAGAGCATCTCTCTCTTCTCCCCGCTCTCTTACAACCCCTTATTCCCCCCCCTCTAGCCATTCCTCTGTTTTTAAAACCTGGCATGCCAAGGGCATCCAAAAACTGGAGCACTTGTACATAGATGGTGTCTTCGCCAGTTTCACACAACTTAAAGAAAAATTTGATCTGCCACGGTCTCCTTTTTTTCAGTTCTTGCAGGTAAGGGATTTTATTAGGAAGAAGTTCCCAGATTTTCCCTCTCTCCCACCTAAAACTCACCTTGATCATATTATTAACATGCTCTTACACTCTCAAAGGTGGAGGCTGGCCAAAGTTTATGAATACATAATTTCAATTAATATGCCCTCTTTAACTATTATAAAACAGCACTTGGAGGAGGAGCTTGGCTTTGACATCTTGGATGACATTTGGGATGCAGCCTTGGATCGTGTACACTCCTCATCCATATGTGCACGTCACTGTCTTATCCAGTTCAAGGTTTTGCACCGCCTACATTATTGTAAGACTGCCCTGAGAAAAATTTACCCACACATTGATCCCGTGTGACAGATGCAAAATGCTTCCTGCGACTTTATATCATATGTTTTGGGGTTGCCCTAAATTAGATCGATTCTGGTCCTCTTTCTTTGACTTATTCTCTAAAATATTTAAAAAACCTGTTACTCCCTGCCCCCTTATGGCCATTTTTGGTGTAACCTCAGAAAACATATCCATGACCTCCTGTCAGCGCAGGGCTTTGGCATTCTCCTCCTTACTAGCGCGGCGGTTGATTTTACTAGACTGGAAGAATGCTGTCCCACCCACCCACACACATCTTATCAAGAGTATCATGTGTAATCTCAAATTAGAAAAGATCAGGTATACTGTTAATGGTGCCCTTCAGAACTTTAAGACATGGGATGACTTTATTGAATTTGTTAAACAATTAGATGGGCTTCAATTAGAGTAATACATTTCTGACTGACCCACTATAACTATACCCTGGCTGAGGACGATTAATTAAATGCGCAACTGGACCCCACCACCCCCAAACCTTCCCCTCCATGTTGTCCTTTACGTTGTCCCTTCCTGTGTGTTTATATACGTGTCCCTTTTTTATTTTTTATTTTATTTTTATTTTTTGTGTCTCTTTTCTTTTTTCTGTTTTACTCCTATTTCAATTTCTCACCCTTTTTTTTTTTTTTTTTCCCCTCTCTCTGTTTTTCTCACATGGTTATTTTATTCTACTTGCATTGTTTTGGTATATTTTGATTCTATATAATCTTGGTATTGTTGTTACTTTTGTATTTACCGATTTATTTATTTTAAAAAAATGTTTTGTTTTTTTTTTGTTTTTTTGATGTATTGGATTAAATCATATAAATCATATGTTCTGAAAGTTGTTATAAACATGCATCCAAGGAAAATTCAATAAAAATAATTTTGAAAGGATGCACAATGTCCCCCCTGCAGAAACCGGTAATTAACTGCTTCTCATCGCCCATGCCAATAAAATAAACTAGAATTTTTACATTTTTGTATTTTAAAAAGGAGTTACTATTCTGTAGTTTATGCACACTTGATGGTAAGAGAGGCTAAGTTTAGGAAGCAAAGATAGATGACTAATATTCCATTGCCCTATCAAGATTTGTTGTGTTAAAGCTCACGCAATTTGGTTTTGTATTACAGTCTATATATACACACTGATCTGTCACAACATTAAAACCACTGACCGGTGAAGTGAGTAACATCGATCATCATGTTACAATCAAAGTTCCTCTGGGAAAACCTTGGGTCCTGGTAGTCATGTGGATGCCACTTTGACACGCACCACCCACCCAAACACTGCTGCAGGTCAAGCATACCATCTGGCAATGGCACTCCCCGATGGTTGTGGCCCCCCAGCTAGACAATGTGTCCTGACACACCGCAAAAAATGCTCAGGAGAGGCCCACAGAATGTGATGAAGAGCTTAAGGTGTAAATCTGGCCTCCAAATGCCTAAAATCCCAATCAGATTGAGCATCTGTGGGACATTCAGTACAATCAACGGAGGCAAACCTGGGGGGTATTCCAGAAAGGAGGTTCAACAAACTCTGAGTCTATCCCTGAACTCTGAGTTGACTTACTCTGAGATGGGAAACTCTGAGTATCCGGTTCCAGAACGGCTGATCTGAATTAGTTCAATCAACTCTGAGTATGTTCACCTCGAGTTACGCGCGTGCACAACCACTATAAAAAGCCATCGTCAATGGAGCCCTGATACCACGATCGTCACCATGACATCAGACAAAAAGCGATCAAGTTATTTTACTCCCATGGAGCTGGAGGTCCTAATGCAGGCGTACGTAGAATATGAGCACATATTTCGGCGGAAATCAAATACAGCTGCAGCGGCGAAGGAGAGAGAAAGGGCATGGGAGGAAATTGCTGCCCGAGTCAACGCGTAAGTTTGAACTATTCCATTGACTTAACATTTAACTGTAAGATAGTAGCATATAGGCCTAGTTATGAATGTAAATAGGAATAAAATCCAACGGTGCAATCCAACGGGGGAAAAAAGAACTTGGAAGCAGCTAAAACTGAAATATAAAAACATTATTCAATAAGGTAAGGCATGTTTTGCTTGGCGATTGCACCTCACTTTGATTTTAATTATTATTATTTTTTAATTGACTAAGGCTGTTAAAGTAAATATTAATTCAATGGCTACTTCAAATAGTAGGCTAATGTAAACTCCTAACCAAATTCTGTTTAACATGTCCTCCCACTCCCACAAACTACCGTTTGCAAAAAACGTAGCGCTATGCATACAATTTGCAGTGATGTGAGTGCACGTCCGCGGTGTGTGAGGTTGGTAATGTGTGGCCGGAGAATGTTCTCAAGATAGATGATACTGTGTGATGAAAAGCGGTAACGTTCAAACAGATATTCCTCTGGAAATGACAGGACATCCAATCTGGGTCGGAAGATTCTCTCGCGACGCAAAGCGTTACGAATAAGTTGTGCTTCGATGTCAATCGGATTCGGAATGAATGGACAATCCATGTCAAACAGCGTTCTTCATGTGGGAGGAGACGGGTAGAAACTCAGGGTTTCTTAAGTAAACCTGCCAGCGAGCAGGTTATGTTCACAGAGTCTGTTACCATGGTGACTGACCCAGAGTTTCAGTTACCTCTCTTTCTGGAACGGAAAACCCAGAGTTTCCCTCATCTCAGGGTTAACTTACTCTGAGTTTTCACATAACCCGCTTTCTGGAACACCCCCCTGGTCTGCAGCCGTATTTGGGTGAATATTCATGTTAGGTGCACTGATGTTTCTAGGTACACGTCCTCTGACGCAATAAAATCTGAAAGGACACACTGAAATCACTACCCAGACACAAAAAAAAATCTGCTGATCACTGATTCCGACCATCTGCGCACTGTGTGCATAAGCTGAATCATTCAACAAAGACCAAACACAGATTTACTAGACTCAGGGTTTCGGAAAAGAATTACTAAAAAGATTCAACTATTCGTCTTTTAAGTTCATTGCCACATTAAACTTCTTTATCAGCCTACATTAGTATGTTTAACCTGCAGTCTCAGACTTTCGCCTTTGGAGCGTCTCTCCTTTTGGGCTGCAGACAGCGCACTCAGAACAGGGCCGGCACTACACATTTTGGGGCTTTAGGCCAGACTAGGATTTGGTGCCCCCAAATTGCAGCTTCTCTCATCCGTTAAAAAAATCCAACTGACAACATTAAAGTACATTTATGATTCCTTTTATATTTAATTCCTCATTAAGATGATTAAGATGTTAAGATGATTTTTTGAGCTGCTATGTTCTATCCTGTTTTTGTAATGTACTCTGACTGACAACATGGGTCTCCGGCTGACTGACTCATCAACATCAGGGGGCAGCCGTAGATGTACCTTTTTTATTTGTTTAATTATTAGGGCCCGAGCAGGAAACATGCGAGGTCCCTATTGTTTTTCGAATGATTATTATTATTATTATTTTATTCCTTCTGCCAAAATGATCGCATTTTTCACTGCCTGAACATACCCCAAAACTCACCAAACTTGGAATATATATATATCACACCTGCCGAAACATTTTATAATCTGTTGTCGTTGTGAATTTCCACCACTAGGTGGCGCTATAATTAAAGCTGGGGTCTGCGAGTTGGAAAAACCATCAAGACCATGAAAGATTTTGAAAGTATCCAGCCAGTAAACTCCGCCCCCTGCACTCAGGCCTCTCTCCGAAGCCGCTACCCCCAAACCATGAACGCGCACCATCCGAAGACCGCCGATAATATTGTATTGGACTCATGATGATACGATGTTTTGCATGTTAGAGCTTCCACGATGACAGCATCGTTGACTCTGATGATGAAGACACAGAGCGAAGCACATCATCCCGTCAGAGGAGGACATGAGTGGAGGAAGAGGCCGTGGACGTGAGGGCGATAGGGCAAGGAGCAGGTGTTCATAGGTCGAGTAGATCTTCAAGCTCAAAGGATTGCACATGAGCAGGTCAGCATCTAAAGTAGAACATTACTGGTGCTTTTTTCCCCTGATAACCACCTACAACTATTTGTGTTTGTACAGTATATTGACCAGGCATGTAACTTGGACACACGTGCCCTGTTCAGAATCACATTTTTGGCCAAGTAGTTTTTTTACCATTTGAATTTGTGTTTTGGTGCATAACAATAAACACAGTAAGTAGAAACATGTAAAGAAAGATAAAGGGCTGGTCCTTTTTATTTTTTATTGTAATATAAACTGGGACATCTGTACAGTTTTGTCCAGGAATGTATAAAGAATTGACCATTGAAAGTGTATATGTTCACAGTATGCTGAGGACAGTCGAGCTCTGTTTCATAAAAATATCTAATCATGTTGCTCATCTGTTGCTTTACAGGCCAGAATTCAAGGACTACGTTTGGAGCAGTCACATCAAGGGCTGGAACTCTGCCTGACACCCATTTATTTGCTGTTCTGTTTTTACTCCTTGTTTTGCATTATCTCTAACTTGCTTGAATAAAGTCTTGAAAATGATAAATGCCTCTTCTTTACACTTCCAGCATAAACAACCAACCCATTACAGTTCTTTCACTTTTCATGATGCACTAATAATAACAACTGAATTAGGTAAGACTCTTGTTTATTCCATTTCTTGGAACACATGTAAATAAATAACACTACAAATGTAGTATACAAATAGTATACCTTTTATCGTTTAGACAATATACAGTACAATTAGCATAAACAACTATATACAGGAAGGACATCCAGAGGTTTCTTGACTGGTTATGCTGTTGATGTCGGTGCTGTCTCAATCCCCTACTGTCTTGGCAGCAACTGTCCTGTAGAAAGAACACAATTATTATCTGACAGTAAATGCAGCTTTTCAAGTACCTTGAAATTAATTTCAATTTATTATAACACCACAACCTGAGTTGCATTTTATACAGTGACAAATATTCCTGAAAACAACCAGAAATAGTCTCTGTAACATCAGAATTGTGCCATTTACAGTCATTTCATATTTACCAATTCTACTTTTTGGGGGGTGAGCAAAATGTCACTTTCAGAGTAATTTACATAGTTTCACATTCTAATTGTTTTTTCTATGCATTTTTACAGTAGTGTGTACAAGCTCTACTTGCTGGACTTCTTGTTGTACACCTTAGAGTACCTGGCCTAAGAGAAAGGAATTCCATCCTCTCTTCAAAAAATTATAATAATTACAGAAAACTGGATAAGGATGGAGAACTCAATGTGTTTACAGGACATAAAGTTGACTTGACAACTTGATATGAAAGAAGGACACATGCATACATGAAATGTTTCCATCAAAGACACATATTACATGAAAAACAGTGGTTTGATCCATGTTGCTATCAGCATCAAGTTACACTCACCTGTCAGAGAGAGACTCTGCAGAAATAGTGGAAACATCAGGGCATTGTTCTGCTCTGAACTGATGCTTCAAGGCTGGAAGTTGATGCGTCCCTCTTATAACTATAGGACACAGAAAGAGGCAACATCAGCACATTTCTAAAACGTCTAGTTCAAAGGCTATAAGAATGAACGTCACATAAGTACCATCTTACAACATCAGCTCACAAATACAATGCAAACCACATTCACAGATGTATGTAATCTTCCTATGACCTCTGAACAGTGGACTTGGCCTTTCACATGTGTAGCACACAAGAACTAGTCCACCCCTCACATACAGCTCGTCTGGCTAATGTCCAAACAGCCCAGAGTAGCAGTGCATGTGTGAACACTGCTGTATGGATCAGATCCACAATATATGTAAACGTTGGTCTGCATGTAAACGGTGACGTCACATGTAAATATGTTTCATACGGCAGCAGTCTGTTATTTTAGCTAGCTAGCTAGCTACAACCAGCTAACGTTAGCTAGCTAGCTAATGTCAGCTACAACCGGCTAACGTTAGTGTTGGGTGAATACATGCGACAGCAACATAAGGAGCTAACGTTAGCTCCTTTGACTAGATGTTGACTACATAATGCAGAGTAATGATACATTTCCCCAACAAAACAAACAAGCTCATTACCTGTCCAACAGAGACACAGCTACCATGGCGTCCGTCCTCAGGTCTTCGACTCCTTCAGTTGTCACCATCGCTGAAAAGCCGCTCCGATGTTGACTAGTTTTACTTCTTGCACTGTCTAACTTCTTTTCTTGATAGCCTTCTTGAGTTCAGTCTTTCTTTTCTGTCTCTGTTCAGCAGTGTAAGCTGCTGTAGGTACCGCTGGTGATGAGAAGTGTGGCTGTAGTTTCTCTGCCATTCTCGTCGTAAACAGTCCGCCATAGCTCCAGTGTAGAAAGCCGGTCACGCGCAATGACTGATGCGCAGAGTCAGCAGAGGGTGGGGCGGGTGGTCAGGTAAGGGCACACTGAATGACAGCTAGTCTGTCCATACAACATCCTCGGGCCGTAAACAAGGATTGGGAGACGTTTTTACAGCCCTGGAGCTGCCAGAGATAATGGACTTATTTTGGGGTTTTTTCAAATAATTTAATATTTTGATTGCTGTCAGGATGTTAAGAAAAAGAATAAATCATGCTTTTGTACCGAATTGCAGACCCAAGCTTTAAGGAAAGTCCGTTTTGGCTTATAACTCCCACATACTTTGTCGCACATTCAAAAACCTTATATGCACACGTTCAGTGAATTCTGCTGAATCTCTTGATATAGGCCACGCCCATATCCGCCTACCGTTTTTTTTCCCCGCAAATTCGCAAACATACTTTTTCGAACTCCTTCCAGGTAATTTCACCGATTTGCATGAAACTTTGCACACAGCATCTATGGACCCTCCTGACAAAAAGTTAATAAAAGAATTTTGATATTCCAAACAATACTGAAGTTATTAAATTACAACTTCCTGCAGATGTCGTTCCAATCAGGAAGTGTTGCATATCTCCACATTGCTTTGTCCAAATGACATGAAACTCAGGATACTACTTCCCCATGAGGCCCTGAGGTTCTGTGCACAATTTGGCCAGATGACCACTAGGTGGCGCTGTTTTAATTGAACTAATTTATATCTCCACATTGATTGCTTGGATTAACACGAAACTTAGTAGAATCATTGTCAATGCCCTCCTGAGGATATCTCTTGAAGGTTTTACCGATCCACCACAAGGTGGCGCTCTGGTGGCAGTTTCATTTTACATTTGGCACTGTGCCCACACCATAACACTTGTGGATATGAAATTCATATGGGTGGTATAGACTGGCCCCTGTAACTCACACACCAAAAATCACCAGCAGGTGGCGCTGTTATCAAGACAAAAACGTTTTTACCCCACATCATAGTCGCACAGTTTTAAACCTTATATCTATGCATTCCCTCAATCCAGCTGAATTGTGTGATGTAAGACACGCCCACTTTCGCACTTTTCGCTTCGCAAATTCGCCTAATGTCGTAAACCTGCTTTTTCGAACTCCTCCCAGGCTATTTCTCCCATTTGCACCAAACTTTGCACACAGCATCTGTGGACCCTCCTGACAAAAACTTATCAAAACAATTGTGATAGTCCAAAGAACGCCCAAAATATGAAACAACAATTTCCTGCACATTGTGGTCAAACACACAGAATTCCATATCTTGATGAAATACAGTCCCATTAACACTAAAGTTTTTTTATTTGTGTTCCATGGCCCGATGACGGTTTGTGAAAAATTTGGTGCAAATCGGCCAATAGGGGGAGCTTTTATTGCTAAATGACGCAACAACAGCTTGACTGCCTTGACTTTTGATTCCTCAATGGAAGTTGTTGCATGAACAAGCCCCGACAGCAGCATGCCCACACAGCAGCATGTAGCGACAGCAGCACACCGCGACAGCAGCATGCCCCGACTCGCGTGGACTGCGAGGGTCCGTTCATCGCTGCTTGCAGCTTTAATTTTAAGATATATTTTCATCAACGATATAACCATGATTATAACCATATAACATCAAACACAAGTCCCGAGGACTCACTATATGAAAACTATCAACATCACTGTAAGTGGAATCCACATGAATGCGACCCAATATATCCATCATTAAGGTGTTCAACAATATAAAATGGGATCTATCTGCAGAGCTCAGCTTTAAGATTTTTTAAATTTGGGTAAAATTAAGAAATCTAGAAATGGCCGTGTAAATTCTCTATTACATAATTTCATACAAACAAAACCTAAAAACATGTTTGTACATCAAGAACCCACAGAGGACGTTAATATCCTGCTGGGACATGGAAGTGAAGTGTGTGTGTGAACCTCACATCCTCATCTTGAGAAGGTTGTACCATGTCGACCAGTCTCTGAATCACCTTCTCCTCATTGAGCCACTAAAAGAGGACAGAGAAAATAGATAGAAACAACAGCAAAAAATATTATATGAAGGATCTTCAATGATCTACAATGCGGAGTACCACGTCATAATCACTTTCTTCTAGCAAGTTGGAACAAACTGGACTTCGGGGGTCAACGTGCTTGGGCACGGTACGTATTGCCTAGTGTGAGTGCACCCTAAGGTAGATAGTTTAGAAAGCAATTAGTTTTCCAGTTTGAAAATCAGAAGCAAAGACCAATGACTCAGACAGAAAGTAAAAGGTACAAAATTATCTTAAGCACATCAAATAAAAATTGTCCTCAACAAATGTTTGCTGGGCAGCCAGATGACATGAGCAAAATCTAATTTGTTGGCATCTTCTTTTAGGTTGTGCTAGTCTAATTTAAACAGCTTGATAAGTGAACAGATGGGAGGTGTCACTTTTAGCACAGCTTAGAAAGCTACCCACATTAAGAACATCCTGTCGTAGCTGTTGCGGTTCAATGCAGGTGAGCATTCTGAGAAGCAGGTCCATGATGGCAGATGTCCCGATGTGTTTGATCATCAAGTCAACAAAGTCATCCCGCTTCCGCAGAAAATCCACTATCTGTAAACAGACCATCAAACAATACACACCATATAATCAGTAGAGAGGACAAACTGCTGTTTCCTGCAGGTCTAAAATATTCTTTTTGTCTGTTAAAATAAACATTCAGACCGTGTAACCTGATCACTAGTAAACATGTGGTTTAGGGCCTAGACATCACCCTAAAGATGGCTGTCTGGGCTTCCTCCACATGGTGGTGCACATCAGAGCTGACTGATGGGATTTTTGAGAACAATACCAATTTAGGAGGGGGAAAAATCCACCAATTGCTGATATGGCAGAAGATATACTGATATATTAACTTTTAATCTGCTATGTAACTGACTGTACTAAAGCTAACTAGCTAACATTAGTAAGTAGCTGTCATATAAGCATGACTGACACAGTTGGGACAGGGTGAATGTTATATTTCTAAAGGGAAAATGATGGGGTCATTGTTTATTAACTTTCAAATGTGTGCTTCACTCACAAACCAGTTAAGAACTTACTGTGAAGACGTCACTTCACTTTACTCTGTCCATACCACTGTCTACTCAGCTGTGACGCACTCTGCTACATGTGCTGCTTGCCCTGCTGAGTCTGAGATTGTTGTTAATAATGGAGTTGGAGGGCGCTCAATACAGTGATGACACCATTTTAAATTACTTCAGGCATTGTTTTTATATATCGGAACACAAATACGCCAATACTTATACTGCTGTAATAGGCCCATTTATGAGCCATAACGGCCGATAGAGACGGCCAACTGATAAATCCCATTTATCTCTTGTCATCAGTGGAATTACTGGACATACTGGTCAAAAGTGCCCTCACCTTTGCACATGCAGTGAAATTCGGTGGATGTTTAAATTAAGTTACAACCATAGGGAAATTTGCATTTAAGCCTGACCTTGATCAAGCACTGACAGGACAATTAAACATGTTTTTGATGATGGGAAAAATCGCAGAATCCGAAGGATACCCACAAAAATGACAGCATGCAAACTCGACACAGAGAGACCCTGCCTCAGCCAGGAATCCAACCCAGGACCTGCAAGGCAAAAGTGCTAACCGCTAAGCCACCATGTTGTCCCTAGCAGAGACTTATACATGCATATTTTCTTTGATAATATTTTTCATGATATTATCATTTTTCTATTTATGCTTTCCAACTCACAGTACTTGCCTTTATCTGTCTTTATATTTTCTCATTCTATGTTTGTTGTTATGCACCAACATACCAAGGGAAATTACTTGTATGTGAAAAAACACTTAGGAACAATAGACCTGATTCTGATTCTAAACCTGACTCAGTTTATGGGATAATCACATCAGATGATAACTGACAATCCTGTTCTCAGATAAAGCACCCAGCTCTCGCAGCCTTACCTGTTCAGGCTTGCGTCCTATAAGAATGGATAGGACCTTGGAGAAAAAGCTCGCCAGGAGCGGGTTGAGAGGTGGCTCATTCTGGAGGAAGCCATACAGTTTCATCAGCAGTTTCTCATCTTCTCCCAGTCTATCGTTGATCTGGCTCACATCGGATGTAAGAAGCTCACATGATATGTTAGGATACCTGAAAGAAAACAAAAGCTGCTCCTTAGATTTCCCCAACATGTTGATTACAATACAATGATGCAATGGTTACACTGGACAAGCAGCTCGTAATTTTGTTCAATTCGCTTTCACTTACTTGTCCTTCTCTAAAAAAGCTCAATAACATGCCCTGGCATTCAATGTAATTACTATCTAGTCGAATGGTTGTTTTTCTAAGATTAAACAGCATTTTATTTGGAAGATGATGATGAATGCAAGAAACAAGTCTCTCTGAAACTCAAATTTTTTCGAGGGGAAGACCAACAGGCCTGTGCTTTAGTTTCTAAATCCTCCTTATTTTAGGAGGTCTCAAGGTTGGCAAGGTTGGACAAGGGTTCTAAAAAATTAAAAAATCATTGAGTCCTGCTACATCTAGACAATGGAGTGTTAAGGATGAGTTCTGGAGTCTCAAATGTTTTTTTTGTCATTTGTTACAATTATGGAAAATTTCCTACATAATAAGCACATCATGTTGGAGATTATGTGAATATTTCAGAGAGACCATGATCGTGGTACAGCTGATAAGAATTTAAAATTCTAAAATCTGAACTAAATGTAGCCGAAAATGTTCGTTTTGGAATAAGCTGCATACACTTTTAATCGTGTTGAACAATATTTTTAATGCAAAATTGTCTAAAAATCAACAGTCAGTTACGCACCTAGTCACGTTTCCAATCGCCAAAATTATTATTTCTGTGTTAACGACTTTACAATCATAGGTCCATAAGTAAACTGTTTGATTTGCATTTTCATCTTCAGTTGCTACCAGCTGCATTTTGTCAGTCAGGTTAAGTAAATAAAAATGCAGTAAGCTATTGAAAGATCCACTGTACACTAACATACTGCAGGATTAAGCACTTTATGATAAATTAAGGAAACTCAAGTCTAGTAAATAATAAGTGTTGACTTCACTGAATAAATGTTGATGAAGGTTCTCAGTCATCCAGGTCATGATAATTCTAAGTGCTATGTTGAAGGCAACTGGACTTGTTTCAGTTTCTTGAAGACGTTTCACCTCTCATCCAAGAGGCTTCTTCAGTTCTAACTAACTGGAGGGGAGTTGCAGGCTTTTAAACCCTGTGTGGGAGTGTCCTTGGGCCAAGGTGTGAATGGGTGTTAAGCTGTCTGGCGAGGGAACACAGGACAGCATTGTAGGTGGGTGATAAGTAATGTCGTAGGCCACTTCCTCTATTCAAAGATGGTCATTCCAGCTTGACGTAGATGGATTATTTTACTCCTCTTTCAAACCATGTGTCTTCTCTGGCCAAGATGTGAAATGTTTCATATCAAGTTGTAAAACTTTTAGCAAATGTACTTGCGCCCACCTCTGCGCTCCTGGGTGCGTTGGTCTTTAAATTAGGTATGGTCAGGTGCACTGATGGTGGATTGCTATCTTGAGGCAGCGCAAAGCGACCATAGACCAACAAAAAGCTGGTCTGAAGTCAAAAGCGCAGTCTGTTTCCTGCTATTTAAGTGTGAGTGAGTGTGAGAGTGCATTATTCATACAATAAGATGTGCCTACACCATGCATACACTCTGATTTTATGACCTGAGAGGCTGCTTTGAGTCATTTTAAACATTTACATGCACACATTAATGTCACTGTGACAAATATCCTGGCACAATTTAATCAGCAAAACTAAAAGCTGTAGTTCTAAACTCTCCAAAGGAAACGAGTCAGGAGTTTAAAATAATCAAAAAAGTTCATCAGCTGTTCCTCGTGCACACATGTGCATGTTAATGTAGAGATAGCCATATCATTTCTGCTGCTGGAGGATTGATGCAGGTAATGTCATTAATATTTTCCTCATTAAGGACAAACTTCTCCCCTCTAATCCCACCGGTTATTGATCAGGATGATACTTGTTAAGACCTGTCCCTCCTGATCCACGGACTGAGATCCGCACACGCAGATGAACGCACAGCGGTGCTCCTCCTCTTCCGTTAAATATTAGTTTATGTTTTCATATGCAGTCAAACAGTTGTTGATGGGACAGATGATTGTGAAACGGCGGGGCAGAGGGTCCAGCAGCCGAGGATCACATTTGTTCCTCGGCACAACGACACAACGCACTGTGTTTAAGATCAAGCACCTGGACCTTGTAAATAGGGCCCTGAAACTCAAGAGTTTACACGTGACCTTAACGACTCTGTAAATACACCCACACAGGCTTTAACGCCTGTAACTCCCCTTTGGTTAGTTAGAACTGACGGAGCCTCTTATGTACATCCATTAAGATTTACAACTTCAGTGTTTCTCACACACACACACACACACACACACACACACACACACTTAATTGCGTTCTGACTTATGGTCTGAGTGCTTCAACATATACGGTTTAATAATTGAACATTTTTATTTAGTTGATTCTCTATTCACTGTAATTTGGTGTCAGTTTCACAGAATTTTCACAGTTTTCACAGAATTTGACACTCAGTCTGTAAATTAAATTAACTATAGAACAACTTTGAAAACAAATTAGTGTAGAAAAAAAAAATCTTATAGATTTTAGTGCTTTGCAAGCATGACCAACTTGTGTATGTAAACCTGTACACATTTTATGCTTATACATTTTAGAAGCTTAACAAACTTGTCTTGACACATTTTAGTGCCCAAGATTTTTAAAGCATGACAAACTTGTTTTTGTGTATACCTGGACTAGGGATGCACGATAACTATCTGACCGATAAAATATCGGCCGATTTGGGGGATTATTAATTGTTTGCAGGCCGAGTAGCCCCAAAACAGGCCATGACGCGCTGGTTACGTCATCTATTCGCAAGCCTGGCCCCGTCACTGCCTGACTTATAATGAACATGTCTTCACCAGTGTGGTCGTTTTTCTCAGTGGCAGAAGATGACAACAGCATTGCTGTTTGCAAAACTTAGAAGACCTCAAGTTTTAATACAAAAATCTTATAGCTCACCTTAAAAGTCGTCATCGCGGCGAAGCGGTATTGAAAGAATACGAAGCAGCCGCGGTAGCAGCTAGCGGTGCTAAGGCTAAAACAACAACATGGAGTGCGGATGTCTCCATTCAGCAGGCGTTTGAAAACTGTAAAAGCTTTTCAAGAGGCAGTGAAAAGGCTAAAGCCATTAACGACAAAGTAATGGAATTCATAGCGCTCGACGACCAGCCTTTTTCTGTCGTCGAGAACCCGGGTTTTCATAAGTTAATAGCACATTTGGAGCCACGATACACCCTCCCAAGCCATCGCTTCTTCTCGGATGTGTCCCTCCCTCCCCTCTATGATATCGTTGCCACACACATCCACAACTTGATTGACAAAAACGGACTACACGTAAGTTTTACCACAGACATATGGACATCAGATGTTAGTCCGGTCAGCATGCTAAGCTTAGCGGCTCAGTGGTTGGATCAAGATTTTAACATGCAAAAAGCAATGCTGCACGCACAGGAGTGCCCCGGGTCCAACAGGGACAATGGTATGTCAAGCTTTTGAAACAATGCTCGCACAGTGGAGTATAACAAAAGACCAAGTGCATGTTGTGCTCAGGGATTAATGCACGAAACATGACTAAGGCTATGGAGGAGCTACTAAAATATCAGTTTTTCATCACTGCATCCTGCACAAACTGCAGATTATATGAAGATTATATTAAATATAAAAATATGAACATATCGGTTATCGGTATCGGCCATGAGAAGCAGGAAATTATCGGTTATTGGTTGAAGTATTTCATATCGTGCATCACTAATCTGGACACATTTGACCGCTTTTCAACTTAGCGATGCACGATATACAGCTCTGGAAAAAATTAAAAGATCACTGCAAATTTTTCTGAAATCAGCATCTCTACATGTACAGCCATTCCATTCCAGTGTCTGTTGAATTCCAACACAAGCACACCTCATTCTACTTAATGAGGTACTGATCACCTGTACCCAAATCTTATTTAACAAGGAAAAGTATAAAAACCACTGCTGTGGTCATCACTATCCTCTTGCAATAGGAGCAGCTGGATGGCAAAACAGTGCTAGTAGTACCTCAAAAGTAATTTGAATAAAAAAATAACTATTGACCATGCCAAAAGAATTGAAAAGAAAAGTTTTGAGTGAGTAAAAGAAGGGTTCAATTCTGGCTTGACTAGCAGAGGATACAGAGAGTGTCAGGTGGCTTCCATCCTTAAAATTTCTAAGATGGCGGTTCATAAGAAGAAGGTCAAACAGCAGACATTGGGGACAACAGAGCTACAGACCGGCAGAGGGCAAAAACGACTCTCCACTGACCGGGATGACCATCAACTCATTCGAATGTCACTCAGCAACTGTAGGATAACATCAAGTGACCTACAAAAACAATGTCAAATGGCAGCTGGGGTGAAGTGTACGGCGAGAACGGTTCGAAAGAAGAGCCAGGCTAAGGTTTGCAGAAGCCCATAAGGATTGGACCATAGAGGACTGGAGTAAGGTCATCTTCTCAGATGAGTCCAATTTTCAGCTTTGCCCAACACCTGGTCATCTAATGGTTAGATGGAGACCTGGAGAGGCCTACAAGCCACAGTGTCTCGCACCGACTGTGAAATTTGGTGGATGATCGTTGATGATCTGGGGGTGCTTCAGCAAGGCTGGAATCGGGCAGATTTGTGTTTGCGAAGGACGCATGAATCAAGCCATGTACAAGTCTAGCCTGTAAGAAAACTTGCTTCCTTCTGCTCTGACAATGTTCCCTAACTCGGAGGATTGTTTTTTCCAGCAGGACAATGCTCCATGCCACACAGCCAAGTCAATCAAGGTGTGGATGAAGGACCACCAGATCAAGACCCTGTCATGGCCAGCCCAATCTCCAGACCTGAACCCCATTGAATACCTCTGGAATGTGATCAAGAGGAAGATGGATGGTCACAAGCCATCAAACAAAGCTGAGCTGCTTGAATTTTTGTGCCAGGAGTGGCATAAAGTGACCCAACAGCAATGTGAACGACTGGTGGAGAGCATGCCAAGACGCATGAAAGCTGTGATTGACAATCAGGGTTATTCCACCAAATATTGATTTCTGAACTCTTCCCAAGTTAAAACATTAGTATTGTGTTGATTATAAATGAATATGAACTTGTTTTCTTTGTTTAATTTGAGGTCTGAAAACACTGCATCTTTTTTGTTATTTTGACCATTTGTCATTTTCGGCAAACAAATGCTCTAAATGACAATATTTTTATTTGGAATTTTGGAGAAATGTTGTCAGTAGTTGATAGAATAAAACAAAACTGTTCATTTTACTCAAACACATACCTTTAAATAGTAACATCAGAGAAACTGATAATTTTGCAGTGGTCTCTTAATTTTTTCCAGAGCTGTATAACATCCGGATAACGGAAAATTTCCATTATGGGTTATCAGCAGATATAACAAACAATAGTGATAAATAGAACCGATAATACAAAGCCAAACTGCTTTAGTCGACTTAACAAGTGCAGTATTTACACACAGTATGCACCTTTAAAGTTGGTTTGCCACCTGCCAATAACACTCAGAACAACAACAACAATGCTGTTGTCACACCCGTATGAGTCTTGTGGATCCCCCTTGTTTGTAGCATGTTGGAATGCATTTCCCCCTTGTTACCAATAAAATGGGCAGTGATTGCCACATAGGACTCCGTGGCTAGTGAAGACGATCCATCGCAGGTGAGCACAATTTTCTCTGCAGACTGGAGTGCATCCTCCACCTTTCCTCTCGTCTCTTCATAAAGAGCTGGAATAGCTTTTTCGGTGGAATATTTTCATACCTTGCTTCCAGTGTGTGTAGCATTTGGCAAAAACCTTCACTTTTCGGGCTACACTGTACAGGCGGACGTCGATGCTAATAAACCCAGCGAACGACGTAGTTATACTGGCAGCCCTCGTGGCAAGAAAGCAAGCTTTGCTTTCCACATTGCATTCACTGCTGCAGTTTAACTAACAAGTTAGCATTCGCTGCTTTCGTATCGAGATCAGGGTGGTGGCATTACAATTGGCTTTGCATGTTCGTGCTGTTCTCCATGTAACTTTACTTTTACCAGACAGTTCTTGCATATTGCATTGTCTATCAATATCGTTTGTCCTATTAATTGTGGCTGTGGCATTTCTTAATAACACTTCTTCAGGTTCAAATTTCCCTTATTCATGTGATAAGCGCCACCGCAAGAAGCCATGACGTAGCGACACTGAGGAGTCAAACAGGCACATAAATCTCTACATGGTCATCTGCCACAGGTAATACACTGACTAGGGATGAGTACCTCATAGAACCCCACATCAAAAGACCCCAACTGTCACTTTAATGACAGCAGCTGTGCTGTGAGATCAGCTATAGCAACACTTAAAATAAGGGATAGGAGAGAAAGCTAGGAGCAACAAAAGATTGTAATATTAAAGTATAGCCACAGAGCAGCTGTTACATATAAAAGGAGCAGCAAATGCTTATTGTATACTTGTAGAACAAGCAAAATGTCAGTAAAACACCTCTAAATTATATTTAAAATGTGGCAGCTAAAGAACAGGCATTCCATTTCTGAAACGATTCCTCTCCACCAGCCTCTCTCAAAGAATGGGCCGTGGAGCCCTGCTGGTCTGAAAGTAGATTTGGTCAAATTTATGTTATAAATTAGCCAAAGGGGAAATCCATGCCAACTCACTCTTTTCTTAAAAAAATTCAGAACAGGATGACATCACCGATATGCAACAAAACCAAGCCCCAACAAGCTGTAACTTGCAAGTTTTTCAGAATCCAATGAAAAACAGGCTCAATAGGTATCACACGGATAGAAAAGCTCGAAGTCAACACAGTACAAATATCTGCAGATGAAATAAAACCACTGATTGGGATATTACAGCCAGTAAAGTGTGAAAATTGGCTAATTTAAAGAAATCTAATCTAATCTAAAAAAAAAAAAAAACACTAAATGATGAAGGAGTAATATAACATCTTTTCAAGGATATAAAAATAATCCATTTTGGGGAAATCTACAAATCATACAGGGTGTTTTTCAGGTCCGAAGCTATATTAAGCAAGATTTGTGGCACGTTTTTTATGCAGGACCAAATAACTTCTAGATGTGACAGAACTACATTAATACTACACAGAACCAAAATCTGGTTGAAAGAAAATTAAAACTAGTGGAGATATAAATTTCTGAAAATGACAGATTCTTCATTTTGGCAAAAAAAATAAAAATAAAATAAAATGTAATGACTTCCTGTTATTGATTTGATTACTGTTTCCATTCAGCAACAACTATTTAAATGAAAACATGTTTCCAAGTTTCCTTATGGTCTCTTGGGCGTTCAGGACAAATTTAAACCCAAACCAGCGAAAAATAAGCAATTGTTTCAACAAGTTTCAACATGAATGTTTTTCAAGAAAAAACAATGACATGAACTTAAAGTGTTCCCCAAAAGTCTGTGACTTTGAGCGACTCCAAAGCCTCAGAGTGAGTAGGATAGATGTGTTGTTTTTATTAATTAAACTTTCATTCAACAACATTATCATTTGAATTGGTTGTTTTGCTGTGTTGTCAGGCTTCAGTAATGTAGCCTAACGTTTTGTGACACTGCCTACGTAACATATGTAATAACAAAATAATCAGCTTTGGACCGCAGAACTGTGAGAATAAAAACATCTCCAGCTTCTCCAGCCAAACACTGGTTAACTGATGTCTCAGAAAAGCAGCATCATTCTTACCATTAAGATGGCATCACAGAAGGCTAATTAGGCTGTAATTTGTAATATACTGTTGAAGCAGTCCGATTGTTTTTGTGGATGTTGGGAAGTTAGGTGGTTAATGAGTCTTTGTATTGGTTAACTGGTCCTTAGTCTGAGAAAGTTTAACAACACTGCTCTACACTAAAACCACAATGGAGCCATGACAGAGCCAGAAAACAGCACAGCTGGATGCTGTGTTCATTTGGCATAAGGAACTTTTCCAAGGACCCTGGAATCATTGATGGAACCAGGAACTTTATCAGCATTTGACCAGAGGAATTGGGGTCTAAATTTTGTTCACCTGCTGTAGTTCCTTAGATCCCCTAAAATGTCTCTGCTCTGAGAGTAATAATTTCTAGGCCCTCTTGGTAGAGTCTGCAGGGTTGAACACAATCACATGCACTGGGTGCCACTGGTATCAATATTAAGGCAAGGAGTGGGCCGTGATATCAATTTGAGGTTTAAAAGTTAAACTTAGTTTAGCTTACCTGCAAAAAAGAGAATGTGAGTGAAACAGAGCAAGCAAGAGCAGACAGGATAAAAAGAGGAGGTAGTGATCAAAGATAACAAAGCAAGTGAACAAATAATGTAAGTTAATTTGCTGTCCGTTCCATCGATGTTGAACACCATAACACTCAACACACAGTCCATTTTGAAGAAATTGTTCTGAAGATTTATATGAACAAATAATGTAAGTTAATTTGCTATTCGTTCCATCGATGTTGAACACCATAACACTCAACACACAGTCCATTTTGAAGAAATTGTTCTGAAGATTTCAATCCTTTTTTACCTCTGCATGTCTCTTTTGCATCTATTCATAGTTCTTTTGACACATTTTTGCCTTTTTGCCAACACAATAGATTCCCCTGCCAATTTGACTCCCCAGACCCCCATCTGACTGAGACACTTAAACGGAAGTTGATTGGCAGAAGAAAGGGAAGTTTACAGTGGGATGGCGGACAGCAATGTTAAGAAAGTTGCATTAAGAGATGTCCCAGCCACATTTAATAGGACAAACAAAATCGAGGGACTACACGATATGCAAGAACTGTCTGGTAAAAGTTAAGTACATGAAGAACACCACAAACATGCAAAGCCAATTGCAACGCCACCACTCTAATCTCCTCGTTGAAAAAGCGATTAATGCCAACGTTGTAAGTCAACCTGCAGCGGTGAAAGCAATGTTTAAAGCAAAGCTTCCTTTCTCGTCAAGTCATCACTGCGTTTAGTTGCAATGACATCCGCCCGTACAGTGTAGTCGAAAATGAAGTTTTTTGCCAAATGCTATAAACACTGGAACCAAGATATGAAATACAGAGCAGAAAATATTTCACCGAAAAAGCTATTCCAGTTCTTTATGAAGAGACGAGAGGAAAGGTGGAGGATGCACTCCAGTCTGCAGAGAAAATTGGAGTCCTATGTGACAATCACTGCCCATTTTATTGATAACAAGTGGGAAGTGCAGTCCAACGTGCTACAAACAAGGGGGATGCACAAGATCATACTGGTGCAAATCACCGCTCAGAGAAGTGCACTCCCCTCCAAGCATGCTGATCAGTTGCCGTTTCTGAAGAAGGACATGCATATTTGAGGATGAATTGAAATGTGCTCAGGTTTTAATACAAGTTACTTCAAAGCACTGAAATGTTGTCAGGCTTATGTAAAGCAAGCCTGTAAACTCTGAAATGTTCCAGGTTTAAATAAAACAAGTTGATACACATTTAAATGTGTCCAGATATACACGAAACAAGTTTTTTCATGCTTTAAAAAGTAATTGCATAAAATGTGTACAGGTTTACATGAAGACAAGTTTGTTAAGCTTCTAAAAAGGTATAAGCATAAAATGTGTACAGGTTTACTTACACAAGTTGGTTATGCTTGCAAAGCACTAAAATTTGTTTTTTTATATGTGCCTTTCTATAAAAGAAATTGTTTTTTTTTGTTTTGAAATTTGTTTTCATGGTTGTCCTATAGTTCTTTAAATTCAATTTACAGACTGAAAAACTGTCTTCTATCAGTTTGGACATTTGCCAGTTTATGTGATGGCACATGTGAACATTGGCAAGTTACAATCAGTGTGTTTGTAAGAGAGGCACTATGCTATGACTTTATGCACTTTTTATTCAGTGTTTCATCTCAGCTTTGGCCATTTTGTATTCTTCAGTTAGACAGATATCGTGATGTATTGTTATATGATTGTCTTGCAGTATAGCGATTATTGCAGAATCGCTGTATCCTGATATGATTGGTATCATTTGCCATGTACCGTCAGGTAACCTGTGATTCCCACCCCTAATGGTTATTAAGAGTGTGTTAATCTGCATTTTTGCCAACAGGTAACCTAATATTAGGTTCAATGATCAGTTTAAAGACTGACAACATCATAAATGGTGTTTTTCACGCAGAAGAGCTTCACAAATTTTTGACTAAAGGGAATTTAAAGTAAAAATAAATAAATAAAATTAAAAAAGGGTTTATGGCAACTAAGACCTCACAAATTCAAAATAAAAGACTATTCAATGACTTTTTAATGACTTGCAGCCATCTTGTACTTAGTTCTTCTGACTATTTTGGCAAAAATGGCAAAAGACAACAGGGACCTCTGTAGTGTAGGGATGACCAGCATTTCCCTGCTGCCACTTTTAAACATTCTGCAATTGCCAACATTCTTTCATTGGGCACTGCAGGGACCCATGAGAAGTTCATAAAAGTTGAAAAGTTTTATAGTGCATAATTCAATTTCAAGACATACTGTCCACTAGACAGATGCTTCCCAGTTTTGCACTTATGGCTAAATAAATGGCTGTATTACAGAGCAGAAAGAAACAGTGAGAGTTAGTGGTGTGTCTACATGTATTTGCCAAATAAAAAGGTGAAAAGCCACGTCCTTCAGGTTGATCCCCTTTATCCTTTGCACAATCTTTTCTTACTTGTATTTAACCTTCTCCTCAACATCAGTACTTGGTTCCTGTGTGATGAACGTGACTAGGTCCTCCATGCACTGTGGTCTCAGCAGAAAGTCAACCAGTTTGTGGTTCTGGGCCTTGCACTCCTGCAGGACATCGTCCTCATCCATCACCTCCGTCAACGTCACATCCTCCTTCTCTAACAGCGTGTCAATGTGGGATGTGGTGTGGAGGTCAAATTTCCAAAACATGTTGGCTCTAAAAAATGTGTGTCACAACATGCTTCATTAAATCAATCAATACAAGATAAATATTCTGTCACAAGTTTTTAGTATATATTAGATGACTATGATGAATTGTAGGATTGTTTAACATGTCTTTCTTATGCCTACCTGTGTGTATGTTGGGGTCCAGACGGCAGAGCTCAGGTTATAAAGAGGTGTGTTCTAGTCTTTGGGAGTTGTGGCCCATTCCAGGCTACAGCGGTGATGGACACTGATAAACAGCACACATACAGCAGTTCAACAGCACACGCCTGTGAGGAGGAGCCACAAACAGATGGAGACAGGGGGATGGATATCATTAAGATTTTAATGGTACAGTTACTATTACAAATACATCTCCATTCAAACAGGGCTACCCGCTTGTAGATGTGTCTTTAACTGATGACACACGTGTCTTGATTTGATAGCGTTAAATAGCAGCAGGATGGTCTAGGCTGTGACTAGAGGTCACAAGAGCCGCTGTTAAATGTTGGATACATATTTTATTCCCTATACATCTTTCACTTCTATGACACAGCATTGCAGGTAAAATAAGTTGTTCAGGCATTAGAGGTGAGCTGTTTACAGAGGTTCAGCAAGAGCCTGTTGTCTCCAGCTCATCTAACATCGCACTGTGGCTGATTATGCTTGTACTCTTCCTCCCTGCAATATTACTGAAATGCAGGTAAAAACAAAATTACTTCAAATTTGAAAGCTGTTATGTTGTTTTACCATTAGTTTTGTAGGTTTGGCTGTTGAACTTGGCATCACTTAACCTAATTTCCCCTAGGGGATCTATCTATCTATCTATCTATCACCGTGAACCAGCAAATGTTTGACATTTTTGCCTGAAAAATTATTTAACGGATTACATTAAGGCTTCTCCAAATGATCAGGCACGAATTGTTATCAGCCGATAACGGCTCAAACTTTGATCGGTGGTCTCTATAGAACCCGATCAGGAGAGCCAATGAGATAAACACAGGAGACAGTTTCTCTATGCACTGCTAAAATGTCACAGCCACACACATCACAAGACTCTGCTGCTCACAGCTAACTTTCCTCCTGCCAATATCAATACAGATTTTCAGTGCCCTCTTGGTTTAACCAGCACAACATTTTAGCCAAGTCCTGCCAGCAAGAAGTTTGTGACTGAGGGGATAGATGGCCCGGTACCACACAACAATTCTCATAACGTTAGGTTTCGCGATGAGTGGCCAGCCAGTGATTATAACTAGCACCAACACATCGCTGTGGAGAGAGATAACTACGGTAACAGCAGGAAAAGACACGCTCCGTTGGAGTAAGAAGTAGTCCGTTCAATTTATCATTTGGGATTGTCTGTTTGTGATAGGCATATTTTCGGTCGTCCTGCGTGGGAGGTAGGAGAGACGCAGTTTGTTTCGTGCCTTAAAGCATGAGAGCTTACAGCTGACTGAGCTAACGGCTTACAGCTGACTGAGCTAACGGCTTACAGCGGAGGCACACAGCGGAACTGAGAGTTTCTGTTCAGAGGAACATGAAGTGTTAAACAGTGAACTGCTGTTTAATGTGACAACACAACAAGTTTACACCAAATAAATGTACTGAAGTAGACTACTTTAGCTACAGAGTACAGTTGACTATGAGTTTGGAGTTAGACACCTTACATCAGTGTACATTTTATCAACCTTCTGTCAGAAATTAATGTAACCAGGTCCAAATAGTGACCAGGTGGTGGAGTACTGGCTTCAGGGCAAAAATACATCATTACAAAGACTGACACAACTATGACTGAGAGACAGAATTAATCCGAAGTTCTGTATTAATGAATTCTGTGTCCCATATATACACACATATTTATACATAAATGCCACAAAACTAAACTATGCCTTAGATTACATGATATTAAAATAGTTGGCAACTAATTCTCAGTCCATCGAGTGGTTAAGAACAAGATTTTCTTTGGTTGAGTACAGCTCTAGATTCTAGCCCCGGTGATCTAAAAACTACTGTGAAGGTTTAATGGTAGCTGGCTAGTCCATCCATGATGCGTTTTTGTTTGTTTCTTTTAACTCAGCAACAGCTGTCCAGCACTGACAAAACATTGAAACTATAGAATTCATATAAGAATTATACTAAATCAAACCAGCAGAACCTCAGGGACATGAACTTTTTCGGCTTTGCAGTGTCTGACTTTATGTCCCAGTACACCAGCCACTGCCACGAGACCCGCACATATATGGTCTAGAGACTAACTAGCAACTGTTTAAATGAATTCGATTGTTAACTACGTACCCAACCTACGTATTTTGCGCATTCCAAAGTATTAATACAACAGCGTTTTCTTTAACGTAACTTAAATCAACAGAGCAGCTTTGGCTTATACACAGAATTCTACGGTTCGTTGCAGGTACTAATTTCGAACCAGCCCTGTTGAAGACACATCTTTATCTCAAATTAGAGTCAAACGACATGATCATTAACTAGCTACAATGATGTCCGACAATCCACGAATCGCTACCAAAGTCAACGTTTCTGAAAAAACACGATGGCGTTATAATAACGTTGGTTAAACCGAACAACGTCAGGAAAGGCATTGGCGTTAATTTCAGCTAAAAATGGGTTGGACAGACAGACAACCAAGATCTGAAAATCCACGCCATTATCTGATTTGTATAGGTAATATTGACTAACGTTCCTTACTAGGTTTGCAGCAACGTCAGACCATTTACACATCAGGGCCCAAAACAGTCTACCACTAACGCAACAGAAACATACCGGCTCAGGGAACCTGGCTAACGTCACTAGCTAACGTTGGCTATTGTTAGCTAACTTGGCTACCTAAAAACAGGATCAAATTGACTAAGCTAGCGTTGGGGAACCGGCATACGTGAGCTGATATCAGTGGGCTGAGAAGTTGGCCACCTAAATATCGCTATGGCTTCGCGGTCCCTAATTACACTGATATGACATGTTAATATTACCCCTGTTCTAGCTAGCTAGAGGTACACCAAGAGCGTCTGACAGCATAGTGTTAAGATGGCCAAGTAAGCTTCTTGCTAGCCAGCTAACGTTAGCCTGCTATCTGAAGACTGCTGGCTAATCGTCTCTTCAGCACCAAGTGCATGGGCTGACAAGTGTACCTACCGATAGACAACGGTAAACGGCGAGTCTCCAGCATGTAGCTTATCTTGCCATTAGTCCCAGGCCTTAATAAAACGAACAGATAGGTGATAGGAAATTCCAGTAAGGAAAATAAAGCGTTTAAAACTGATTCTGACAGGCGCGAAAAGGGAGATCATCGGAGGGCACTTTTCAAGATGGCGGTTCCGTCAACTTCAGCGACCCCTTCCCCCACTACAGCTACAGCGTTTGTCACTCAAACTGTCACAGTAAAACTATTGGTTGTTATCCCATCGCTCAAACCAGGCCTCGAGGTTTTATTGGCTACGGCGAATGCCACTACACAGCGTCATTTAATCGAAGTAAAAATATTCTGTGGCCCGGACTAACGGAGTTTATACTGGTGTATTAACTGTGTATATTTAGTAAAAGTCATGTGGTAATGGAATAATATTATTAACTGTATTTAATTTTATTTCAATTCCTAGAAAATTATATTTGGGTGAGAATTCTTTGATTCAAACATTAACCCCGCTCGACCGTTTCCTATGCCTTCTAAATCGAACATGCTCGCAACATACGAACACGCCCTTTGCTAGCCAAGAAACGCCCAGTTTACTGAAGGGGGCTGATTATGATAGCACTGTATTTTGAGATCACTTTCACTTTAGTGTAGAAAGGTGAAACCAAGCCAACACTCAAGACGATACTAAACTGCTTGTCATTATAGTAACTCAAAATTATAATTTAGATGGATTACTGAAAAAGCTTACTGCTGTAAAATTGTAAAATGCAGACATGTTTTTTAGATGATTGCCATTGCATCATGGTTTATTATTAATCGCAGATTATTTATTTTACTATTGTCTACAATTTATCTAACTATCACATTTATGAGCATCACCTGGAGAGCCTGTTCTTACTTGTCTATAGCCGGTTCTTAAGCATATACATTACCACCACCACACAACCTGTTTATACAGTATATTAATTTAATTCCAACTGTCTACCTCAGTATAAAAATTTTTTTATTCTTTAATCTTTATATATATGATACTGAGTTTATTTATATGTTTTAACTACTGCAAAATGAAAGTTTTTGTTAGTTTTCTTCTCACTTTCCATTTGACTTGTGGGATTTTCTTTTGTACATATGACCATTGAAGGAGGGAGCCTGAGAACAAGGATTTAACTGCCAAGCCAAGGACTGCTTCACTGTAATTTCAACTGTAGCATTATTTATTACACTGTATGTACTGTACTGTATGTCTATTTCCAGTAGAATGTACATTTCTTATGTTTTTATTTTATTTTTATTTTTCTGGCTTGTATAGCTATAGTTTTTATTTTTCTGCATATTTTCTAAGACTTTTGAATGGGAGCAGCTGTAACGCAAGCAATTTTCCCTCGGGGATTAATAAAGTAGCCTATATGATTCTGATTCTGATAATTTTTAAAAAAGTAGGTTGCATTTACAGACAATGACATGGAGACAGAAGAGATGAAGGAGCAAGAACAAGACGGAATTGTAAATTAATATTTATTACAAAAAAGACAACAACGCGCTCAACTCCGTAGGCTATATAGCTTCAGTACAGGGTGCTGAATCCCTCTTGTAGTGAATAAACAGAAGAAAAATAAAGGACAGCAATCTCATTAAACTGTTTATTCTTGCCACACGGATGTTTCGGGCAGGACGCCCTTCTTCAGTGTGCATTCAGTCAAAATCACAGTGAAACTGCACAGGTGTGCTAATTATAGGTTAGCCAAAACTGCACAACCCCAATAGGAGGAGCTGTATCCTTTTGAAGGATAGCAAAGGACCACGCAGGGTCTCATGGTGATTCTTCTTCTTCTTTTTCTTCTTCTTTTTAGGGTCCGGGCAGCTAAGCTGCCAGGACACTATTGTATTCCTAGGAATTCTTTCTTTCTTTCTTTCTTTCTTTCTTTCTTTCTTCTTCTTCCGAGGAGGTCATACTTCCCATGGGCGAAAACTCACCAAACTTTACAGAAATGTCCGGCCCCATGCCAGATTTACTTAATTCCAAGGACATGTCAATATTCCTCCTGGGGGAGGGGGCACAATAAGCGTTTAAATTTAAAAACTTTAAAAATACCTACAAAATCAACAGTACATGCTACAGTTTTGAAACTTTCACCAAACTGTAGCCCCAATACTGCTGAAACTTTAGTCCACTTAAACTCATTACAAATTATGAAGTCCATCATTCAGTTTTTTTCAAAACCTGTAAAACTTATAAAACCTATCTCCTCCCACAATTTTTGCCCAATTGTCACCAAACTTGCTAGAGAGCATCTTCAGACCGTCCTCCACAAAACCTGTTTCTCGGATTTTTGATTTATCAAAAATTAAGCCTACAGTGCATCAAAATGTTTGACTGTAAACAGTACTGTAAACATATACTATCAAATTCTTGCTAAATACATTTTCAATCTTCCTGAAAAAAATTGAGAATATTTTGCAGTCATGGTTGATGGAGTTTGGCAAATATCAGAATTTTAGCTCAAAAACTGAATTTTTGAGAACATTTTGAATTCTGCTCTCATGGGAACAGCTGGGGTCAATGGAAGAGTGGCATTTTTAAACATCAAATTTTCTCTTATGAAGCAAAACACTTTAAGTTAAAAACAAATCACCAACATTTCCATGCTGTCAAGATGCAATTTATGTATTATCAGATTTTTGTTCAGGTAGCAGAATTTCTGACATTTTGACCATTTTTGAAATCTGCCTTGACAACAGTGACTCCCTGAGTCGACAAATGAAGCCACACAGCAAATCTCACTTCCAGCCAATTGGCTCAGTGAGTTAGGAGCTGGTGCTTGGTGTTAGGGGTTGTGGGTTCAAGACCCAGCCAGGATGATGATGATGACGACAGATCAAAATATCAGATGTCCTCAACATGAAACACAAGACAATTGTCCTGACGGTGGCATCACAGCAAGCCTCTAAATTAAATAAAACAAATAGCTTGGACTGGACCATGGATGAAAGCTAACCAAATTTTGCACAAAGGTCCAGTCTCATGCCAGATTACCTCAGCTGTAAACCCAAGCCAATAGTCCTGATGGTGGTGCTACAGCAAGCGTCTAAAGTTCAAAACTTTGAAAAATCATAACAAATCAACCATACTTGCTGCAGCTTCAGAACTCAATATTGAAGAAACTTTTGTACATTTAAACCTATTAAAAATCATGAAGTACATCACTCAGTTTTTTTTCAAAAACTGTAAAACTTCTTAAACCTATTTCCTCTCTCCTCCTTTGATTTATGAAAAATTGAGCCTCAAAAACTGAATTTTTCACAGCATTTTAAATTTTTCTTTCATGTGAACAATTGGAGTCAATGCAGTAATGACATAGCTAAACATCAGTTATTCACTTATGGAGCAAATCAATCATTTTTAAAAACAAATTACCAACATCTCCATGCTGTCTAGATGCAATATGTGTATTTTCAGATTTTTTTCCTAATAACTGAATTTTTTATTACTTTGTGTTTGTTTTGTGGTGATGTAATTCCAGTCGAAACATAGGTGGCGGTAATGTGCTTTAATGCTGATTGACACCCTCCATTTAAACTGAAGAAGGAGAATCACTTAAAGTT
This sequence comes from Pagrus pagrus, assembly GCF_965226575.1. Classification (NCBI taxonomy): domain Eukaryota; kingdom Metazoa; phylum Chordata; class Actinopteri; order Spariformes; family Sparidae; genus Pagrus; species Pagrus pagrus. The sequence continues at coordinate 32,800,647 of NC_140194.1, forward strand.
GATCCAGCTGAGAGTAGGAGACAGGATCAGTGATCTAGTTCAGTGAGTGGGAAACATATATATAAAAAAATCACAGCAAAACAAAGATTAAATCAAGAGAGCAGTATTTCAAACCAATCTTTTTGGGGGGCATTTTTGCCTATATGGATAATACAGTGAGAGACAGGAAATGTGGAGGCAGAGATTTATTTTTATTTTTACAGTGGTTACAAATATGCCTGCATGACAGTGTATAGCTTACTCACTTTGTAAAGCCTCACATGATCTGTCACTAGCCAGTTAACTAAGTGAGATAGAAGATGGACTTAGGTGTCAGAGGTTGTAAGTTCAAGCCTCAACTAATGCAAAATGAACATTATGATGTCAACTGTCTGTCTTCCTGTTCTACACTTTGTTGCTCAGCCTCAGAGTTGCCTAAATTTGCCAAAAATAGCCCGGACCCGACCCATCGCTGCGCAGCAGCTATAATTGTTCTTGTTCTTCTTATTATTATTATTATCATTATTAATAATAGTAATAATAATAATAATAATAATAATAATAATAACAATAATAATAATAATAATAATAATAATAATAATAATAATCATAATATATTGCCGTTGTTGTGATTGCTATCATTTTGTTGTTGTTATTAAACAAAAGATAGTAAATTCGAGATTACCATCTGAAATTTAAGATTAACTGCACTTCCGAACAATATGCAAATACTTTAACCAGAGACTTTGTTTCGTCCGCCCTTCCCTTGAGCACATGAACGCAGCACCTGGTTTGCATAAATCCTCTCCGTTAATCGCTTCTCGCCGGCTGGTGGGGATTCAGACATCATGCCGTCATTGGTGGGTGGTGACAGCCATAGAGTTTATATACGGTCTGAGTGGCAAACAAACAGAGAGCTGCTCTGACGGTGAATTCAGGAGGAAGCTGCAGCTAGCTCAATGACGATGAAAATGGATGTAAATGCCATCATAGAGAAAATGGAGACGGGAGAGCAAGACACTGTTTTGACGGCTCTTCTGAGCTTCAACAAGGAGGTAAACATTAGCACAGCAGCATAAGACGTACTCTCTGGATAGAAATACTAAGTTTATTATACACACTTATGTTCTGGTTAAATTGCCTGTTTTGCTGACGTAGAATAGCTTCTGTCCCAGCTTTAGGTCAGTTACAGACACCTTTTCAGGATGATGATGATGATGATGATGGGGCTTGCATTGTCCTTTTAAGGGGAAACCATGGCTGGTTAATGTAGTATAGTTAGTGTAGATTATCCAATTCACAAGATTATTATTAATATAGCTAGAAAGCACAATGTCGTCATTGCATTACCTTTGATAAACAGCATTTGTTGGCATAACAATACTGTGACAGTCATATGTGACACAGTGTGCCCATAGGTTTTCCCAGGATTATTTATACAGTACTGAGGATTTTAAACTGCATTTTTTGGCCACTTGGGGGCAGAATAACATAGATGTTCTAAATTCAACATTGGCATATTATATTGTTAAAATGGCAAACATGTTAGCAAACAGATTTACAGCGCTGATTTATGATAAGAGCTAGATAGTGACTCCAAAGATGGTGCCTATTCAGTCCAATGAGAATTTCTTGCCTGACACATACACCAAAAAATGAAATGAAAAAAGGAGTCATAATTGACCTCTCTTTTATAATGGTGCTGTATAGGGAAAAATGTTGTTTGAGCTGCAGGGTAATTTTATGCTGCACTACTGCAAGTAGCCACTGGGTAAAGTTGAACTGAGGCTGAGCGGCACCACGTTATTCAGGTTTATAATATAGTTAAAAAGTTCTACGTTGACTCAAGTCAGTGATAAGTGATATATTTCCGGACAGGGCGCAAACATCTTTGAGTAGTGTGTGTCTGCAGAATGAGTTTCAAATGGGGGCAGTAACTGTCAATCATTTTTTAACTTGGCCAATCAGAGGCTTACAATCCTCTGTCAATTAAAGACTAATTTCACCAATAGTCTGCCTGTGCCAGATGTCAATCAAATTTTGATTAGGTAAATCACTTCACTTCACAGTATCATAAGGGTGGTGCTCTACAAACAACCAGCAGCAATGGCAGAGCTGGGCTGAATGCCGCAGGAATTTTCACTGTAGGACTGTCATATGTCAATTCATTAAGATTTAATATTTTCTCAGAAAGAGTCATAATGACCTTGTTTGAAGGTTGAGCCCCCACTGCAGCTAGTTGTTCAGGTTTACAGGGACCTTTGCTTTGTGTGTGTGTGTGTGTGTGTGTGTGTACTACCTTTAAAAGTTTGGGTATTCAGCAGTTGGAATATAAGACTTTGGTTAAGCGCCACAAAATAAAACACTGGGTAGGTGCATCCATCCAAAGTTTAAATGATAAGGTCACCCAAAAATTAAAATTCAGTCATTATCTACTCACCCTCGTGCAGATGGAAAGACGAGTGAAGTTTTGTAGTCCACAAAACATTTCCAGAGCTACTCCTAAAAGGGCTTGTTTGTTCTTCTGAAAGAGCACATTATTGATTTGAACAAGTCAGGAAAGTCACTTGGAGTCTTTTCAAAGCAGTTACAGGTCTGGAGGAAAACTCTGTGGTCACATGAAACAAAAACTGAGTTGTTTGGCCACAATGAGCAGCAATATGTTTGGAGGAGAGAAGGTGAGACCTTTAACCCCAAGAACACCAAACCTTCTGTCAAGCATGGTGCTGGTAGTATTATGCTGTGGGGCTGTTTTGCTGCCAGTGGATCTGCTGCTCTACAGAAAGTAAATGGAATAATGAAGAAGGAGGATTATCTCCAAATTCTTCAGGAAAACCTAAAATCATCAGCAGAAGATTGACTCTTGGGTGCAGCTGGGTGTTCCAACAGGACAATGATCCCAAACACACATCAAACGTGTTAAAGGAGTGGCTGAATCAGGCTACAATTGAGCTTTTGGAGTGGCCTTCACAAAGTCCTGACTTGAACCCCATCAGAACATATGGACTCTGCAGAAGAAATAAGTCTGTGCCAGGAAGCCAACAAATTTAGGTGAAGACTAAAAACTGAATTTTCAGAAGACCTCAAATCCTACTGTACTATTAGTATGTGTTCCTCTCATTACATCTCAGAAAAATGAGAGATGTAGAAATCACTGGAAATGAAGACTGCTGTGACTTCTGTATCTTTTTGTGGCTTTTTTAATTGTGACGTATTTCCAATCAGATAGTGTTGTGGGCGGGACATTGTGTGAGAGGATGTTGCATCAGAGCCAAAGTAGCACATTTTTAAATATGTTTATTTTATCAGCAAGCCGACAGAAAAAATCACTGATACCAATAATCGAAAAAATGCTGAATAATGATAATCGGCAACTGATAATCGGCCTACACCTACTGTGTGTGGTGTACTGCTGTAAAGCGCTGCTCACGGAGATGCTAAAGCTTGCTCACCGAAGTTACGTAGTTCAGAAACAAGTGATGGGGGGCTGAGTGGCTGAGACAGAGACACCATTCAGCCATCACACATCACTGTCACATTAAAATGATTTTGTAACTTTTATTTTAAGGTAAAACATAATGTTGCTTTATGCAAAAAACGGGGAAAGAAGGGAATGGTACTTTTTCATTTCTGAGGAACGGCTGCAAGTCAAACACCTCTATACAAGGTAGGGCAAACCTGTGAGGCAACACTTAGGCACTTAGAAACTGTTTGTGAAGCATGCTGCACCACTTGCTGCTGCTTGTTAGCTTATGCTTTGACAGCAAGCAAGCAACTGTGAACTGTATAGATGGGCATGTCAACCCTTTCATCCCCACCTCTCTTCTTGACCTGGAGACATTATAGTAAGAAAATCATCCAGAAACAATTAAAGGAAAGGAGACAAATATATATGGCTCTGGCCACGAGTGTCTCAACATCTAACACGCCAATCTATAATGTATAATAACGTATTCATTTGGGTCCCACCCTATAACTGCTGGGCGCAAACCTGTCTACAAAAAGTGCTTTTAGCATGCCTGGATTCAGTGGGCAGGGCCTGTGACTGCGATCTATGCCATGTTGAGCCACTGGATTCATGAAAATAGAATCCTCAATCTCAAAGTGGGTGTGCTTCATATGTTTAATCTGCCACTTGACCTTAACAACATGCTATATGTGAGCCAGGTGAGCGCTGCCGCATGGTTCTCTCAGTCACAGAGATTTGTGCTGTGTGGGAGCTGATCTTGCAGGCAATAGGATTAGATTATCTGATACACAAATAGTCTCCTACAGCCTGGTCAAATCCTACTGTACTATAGAGCTCTGAGAGATCCTCATCTCTCAGAGCTCTATAGTACAGTAGCTTAGTGTTACAGGAGACTAGGGTCTATAATCTGCATGGTCTCTATTATATACCTTTCTCGGTATGCACAGTTTTCCTCTGTTTTTAGCCCGCTCTGGTTTATTCAGCATTCTTTACAAGAACGTAACAACATAAATGTCTCAAAAATCATTAAACCTTATTAAACATCATCAATCAAGGCACACATCATATGCACAGTGAGTGAATTTACTTTTTTATACCACTGCCATTGAGAATTCTGGGTTCTGGCTGGTGTGGATTCATTTTTGGTAACTGGAAAGTAACTGGACACTTATGACATACGTGTTTGTTTGTAGGTCTAAGTCAATGCAGCAATATTAAATTGTAGATAAAGAAAGCAACAGTGAGGCTTAGTTCAAGAGCTTGGTGCTCGGGTAATTTGTTGTTTGTATTTTATTAACAGCAACTGAGAAAACAAAAAATACCCTCTCAGTGAGAACCAAGCAAATGTTTGTTTTTGTTTTTTTCAAAGATATTTGTGTGAATTTGGATGTCCAAATCAACATCAGAGTTACTTTTAAAACAAACTTAGCTGCAGTTAAAGCTGGTAGCCTACTTCTGACGGACAGCTGCAGAGGAAATGAAGAGATATGGAGAGAGAGGTCCCAGGTAAGAGTGAAGGAGTGAGAGACACAGCAGGACACTGTCCATGTTTGTCAGTGACAGAGGGAGGGGGAGACAAAAGCAGCGTTTGTCTCAGAGAGAGAGTAAGCGCTACATAACATTATCTCTGCAGGAAACACAGTTTTGATTATATTGTGTAGCAGAATGTAGTATTATCTTCTATTCTTGAGATTGAAAGCAGTCAGTTAATCGCTCTTTTTTCCCCTGGTTTCAAAACTTTTCAGGTTTTTAGAAGTCCTTTTTAAAAAGCCTTGTAAACCCCTTCTTGTTGTTAGATGTTCCCTATCATTTTGTTGGCACCAGTAAAGGTGTGATAATACCCTAAAGTCTATGGGCTCTCGTCTTAAGCTCGGCGCAGTGGCACACCAATGCAGTTGTCATTTTCACGCCCAGCGGCCACGCTATGTAAATAGTAGGGGTGTCACGATTCTCCAAATCCTCGATTTGATTTTAAGGTCACGTTTTTTTAAAATTTTCGATTCTCAATCTTTTTTTCTTTTTTTTTCTTTTAGAGATGGCTGTTCTGTGTGTGTGGTTAACTTGTGATCTGGCCTTGGTGTACATGACGAGGTGCAATCGTGGCACAACTGAATGCATTTAACATTTATAAAGGAGAGAGGTTCTACTTGTTCAACATATTTAAAAAAACATTCAGTCACTGCTACAGGTGTAATCAGTCATCCAATCAACCATGTGTATGCATGTGTGAAGTTTGGCTATATGTTGGAAATTCTTAAAGTGAGAGGCTGAGGATTTGAATCACTGACCATGGGATCATGAGCTCTGTGCTCAGATACAGGAGAAATTATATCCACCACATGTATGCATGTGTGAAGTTTGTAACTACTTTGGACTTTTTTTTTAATGAGGGGATGCAGACTTGAACCCCTGACATTGTGATTATGAGCCATGTACTTAACCCATTTTGCCACAGAGCAGCAAAAGTAACTAGAAAAATTGCATTTCCTGCGAAAATACAGTGTGAATGCTGATGGCTGAAGTGATTTCAGAATATCTGTTGAATGTACTGCTGGAAAACACTAAGAATGAATGGTCAAGAATTTGCAGAAAAAGCTGATTTTTTTCAAAAGCTGAAAAGGCAGAAAGGCTGAAGAGTAATAGGCTGAATGGGCTGAAAAAGCTGAAGATTTTAATAGCTGAGCGGTTTCTCTAGCTGAACATGAAGCTGAATACTTGAAAAAGCTGAAAAGGCAGAAAGCTGAATATTTGAAAAAGCTGAAAAGTAATAGGCTGAAAGAGCTTAAAAAGCTGAACCGTTTGATAGTTGAACGGTTTCTGTAGCTGAATGTATGCTGAAGTAGTAGCAGAACGAAATTTGAAAATGTCCCCATAAGAATGAATGGGCAAACACCTCCCAAACACCTGCAGGTCTAGAAAAAAGTGTAATGATTATGGCCAAAATATGTATACAGTGAGTAACAGGAGACATTGCTGAATCCCGTGATGTGTTTTTTATTTCTGTAGAGTGAAAAATGAGGGAGCCAGAGCGAGAGACAAAACCGGTACCGTCTGCTCCACTCCAGAGATTTAGGCTCGAAATTAACACTGCGGCTTATGGGGGAGTTGCTGGAGTGCTTGTCGCTCAAGGGCTTCTACAGCCAAAAGTTTAAGTCCTAGATCTGAAATAAGACCATCATCTGAAAGCCAACAAGATTTCCTACATGTCTATGTATATATTGTCTATGTGAAGTAAAAGATGTGGGACCCAAATCAAGCTGAAGTGAATTTTTTCTAAAGTTTTTGCAGCTGCTCTCCACTCTAGCGATGATGTCACGCACTCTAGCTCACGCAATACACACCCATTATAAACCCAGAAGAGGAGCTAAAAATCCTTAAAACTTAAACTGTGATTTTTTCAAAACCGTAAAAGATTTTAAAAAGCTGAATACATGACCAATAGTTCAAGATCTTCTGACTCTTTTAAAGTTGGAATGGTGTCTCTAGCTCAAAGTATGAGGGACAAGAAGAGGTTGAAAGTGGATGAGTTTTGAAGAGGATTTGAAGATTTTCCCATTTGCTTCCATATTGAAAATTTGAAAAAGCTGAACTGTACAAGGCTGAAAGAGCTTAAAAAGCTGAACATTTTGATAGTCGAATGGTTTCTATAGCTGAATGTATGCTGAAGTAGTAGCAGAATGAAATTTGAAAAAATCCCCATAAGGATGAATGGGAAAAATTTTGCAGAAAAGGCTGAATATTTCCAAAAGTATCAAAGAATGCCAAAAACAGACCCCATCATGTCCTTAACGAGCTGAACATTTTGATAGTTGAATGGTTTCTGTAGTTCAACATTTGTAGGAGAAGAAGTGGGCCAAAAAACGTACAGAAGCAGGAATAATAAATTCCAGAAGAACAATAGTGTGAATGCTGTGTCAGCATTCACACTAATTACAGGTGTTTTCAATCACCCAATCAAACGTGTATGCATAGGTGAAGTTTTTAGATACTGCATGTTGGACATTTTTCTTTAAATGGGGAGGTGGAGATTTAAACATGCTTCATGAAACATTTATCCTCTTTCCCACAGTACAGCGGGTGTGATCACAGTCTGCTGAGGGTCTGAAATAGGGCTGCTCCACTACTAATAGTAGTGCTGCACAGTTCCACCAAACACATTTATACTCAGTTTTTTGTAAAAGCTGTAGTAGTAGTGGTGGTAATGAAGGCTGTAGTAGCTGTAATAACAGCAGCCATAGCAGCAGTAGTTTAGCAGTAGCAGGTCATGCAGTTGTAGTCCAAGTAGTAGTAGTATAAAGGCTGTAGTTGTAGTAGTAGTAGTAGTAGTAGTAGTAGTAGTATAAAGGCTGTAGTAGTAGTAGTAGTGGTAGTGTTAGTAGTATAAAGGCTGTAGTTGTAGTGGTGGTAGTAGTATAAAGGCTGTAGTAGTAGGAGTGGTAGTGTTAGTAGTATAAAGGCTGTAGTTGTAATGGTAGTAGTATAAAGGCTGTAGTAGTAGTGTTAGTAGTACTGGTATAAAGGCTGTAGTAGTGGTGGTAGTAGTAGTGGTGGTAGCAGTAGTATAAAGGCTGTATTATTATTATTAGTAGTAGTAGTATAAAGGCTGTAGTAGTAGTAGTGGTGGTAGAAGTAGTAGTATAAAGGCTGTAGTAGTGGTAGTAGCAGTAGTATAAAGGCTGTAGTAGTAGTAGTAGTAGTAGTAGTAGAAGTAGTAGTATAAAGGCTGTAGTAGTGGTAGTAGCAGTAGTATAAAGGCTGTAGTAGTACTAGTAGTAGTAGTGGTAGAAGTAGTAGTATAAAGGCTGTAGTAGTGGTAGTAGCAGTAGTATAAAGGCTGTAGTAGTAGTAGTAGTAGTAGTAGTGGTAGAAGTAGTAGTATAAAGGCTGTAGTAGTGGTAGTAGTAGTAGTGGTAATAGCAGTAGTATAAAGGCTGTAGTAGTAGTGGTCTACTACCAGCAGTCATATTAACGATTGTAGTAGTAGCCTGAGGCAGGTTTTGAGCCGCTAACCTTGAGATCATGTGCCTCCCATTCAGTCTCTATGGCAAAGCTTTGTTGAAAAAAGCTTATTATTTTAAAAAGTACAGTAGGTGTAAAAAAGTTGAATACAAGTACACCATTCCTGAAAATGATTGATTTTTGAATGGTGTCTGTAGCTGAAACCTAGTAACTAATGGAACCTGAATTGAGGGAGCTTAAACATTACAGTACCTGTATCACTAAGAGCTAAGAGTATTGTGAGTAAAACTCAGTGTTTGACTCCATTTTATCACAAAATTAAAAAAAAAAAAAAAAAAAAAGGGATGCTATGCAGGATCGAGGTGAAGTCTGAACAAGTGAGTCTTGAGTCTTGGCAAGTGACTCTGCTGTCCTGACATTGGTCAGGTTTGAGTTCGTTCCATCACTGAGGTGCCAGAACAGAGTCACTGAGCAGCCTTTGTTTGCTCTCAGTGATGGCAGTACCAGCCGGCCAGCTGATGTAGTGGAGCAAAGTGCTCGCGCTGGGGCGTTTGGTCTGACCAGTGTTTGGAGGTAGATGGGTGCAGTTCCGTTGAAGGCATGGAAGGCTATTACAATCATCTTGAATCAGATGCTGGCTGCAACAGGAAGCCAGTGGAGGTCACGAAGGAGGGGGGTCACATGGGAGACTGGGTAGATTGAAAATGAGGCGTGCTGCAGCATTCTGGATGCAATGGTTCGGTCGCAGAGGCTGGGAGTCCAGCCAAGAGCAAGTTGCAGTAATCCAGGCGGGAGATAAAAGATTTAAGGCATGGAACTCAGCCTTCAAGTCTAGCGACGAGATGGCACTGAGAACAGCAAGAGCCAACTTGAGCCATGCCATCAGACTAGCAAAGCGTGCTCACAGTCGAAAAATCCAAGACTTTTTCCATGATCCCGCTAACACCAGGGATATGTGGCAAGGCATACGGACTATCACCAACTACAGGATTGCCCCTCCTGCATGTGACGTGACGTGGACTTCCTAAATGAACTAAACAACTTCTTTGGGAGGTCTGAGGCACTGAACAACACTCCTGCTGTGAAAACTGTTCCCCACCAGGATGAAAAAGCACTCTGCCTTGACATAGCTGAGGTGCGAAGGTCTCTGAGGAGTGTCAACACATGGAAGGCTCCGGGCCCTGACAACATGCCTGGGTGGGTGCTCAGGGAATGTGCAGATCAGCTAGCTTGTGTCCTAACAGACACCTCTCTGGATCAAGCCAAAGTCCCATTATGTTTCAAAACTGCCTCCATCATCCCAGTGCCAAAGAAGCCTCAAATCACACCACTAAATGACTACAGGCCCATCGCACTCACTCCTATTATGATGAAGTGCTTTGAAAGACTAGTAAAGGAGCACATCAGACTCCAGACTCCCTACCACGTTTGACCCCTTCCAGTTCGCCTACTGGCCAAACCGCTCCACAGAGGATGCCATCTCCACCGCTCTTTACTTGAGCCTTGCACACCTGGAGGAGAAAAACACTCATGTTCGGATGCTGTTCCTGGACTTCAGTTCAGCGTTTCATTCCACAGCATCTGGTAGACAAACTGGGACCCCTGGGCTTCAGCACCCCCCTGTGCAACTGGCTGCTGGACTTCCTCACTGAAAGACCACAGTCAGTGCGGGTCAGTCAGAATACCTCCAGTGTCATCGCTCTCAACACAGGCTCCCCTCAAGGCTGTGTCCTGAGCTCCCTGCTGTTCACTATGATGACTCACGACTGCATACCAAGGGCTACCACCAATCACATTATGAAGTTTGCGGACGACACAACAGTGGTGGGCCTCATCAGGGATGACCACGACCTGGCTTACAGGGAGGAGGTGGAGCAGCTGGTGGGCTGGTGTAGAAAAAACAACTTGATCCTGAACGTGGACAAAACCAAAGAAATCATTGTCGACTTCAGGAAGAAGCAGCCCAGCCAAGCTTCACTTCTCATCAACAACACGGCTGTGGAGGTGGTCGGCAGCACCAAGTTCCTGGGGGTGCACATCACAGACAGCCTCACCTGTTCTGTGAACACTGCAGCACTGGTCAAGAAGGCACAGCAGCGTCTGCACTTCCTGCGAAGGATGAGGAGAGCCCTCCTGCCCCCGCCCATCCTCACTACATTCTACAGGAGCACCATAGAGAGCATCCTGACCAGCTGCATCTCCATGTGGTGTGGAAGCTGCAAAGCCTCTGACTGGAAGAATGTGAGGAGAGTGGTGAGGACAGCGGAGAAGATCATTGGGACTTCTCTCCCCTCCATTCAGGACATTGCTCCCAAGTGCTGCATGTCCCGAGCTGGGAATATTTCAGAGACTCCTCCCACCCTCACCATGGACTGTTTTCCGTGCTGGCCTCTGGAAAGAGGTTCTGCAGCATTCGGTGCAGGACCACAAGGCTCTATAACAGCTTTTTCCCCCATGTCATCAGACTGCTGAACTCTAAGTGAAAATTGTCATCTATTCTTAACTCAACTATATCACTATCAATAATTTGCACTTTTTAGTTTCTGTTTTTGATATTTATTTTCTTATTTTGGTATTTTTTGATATACGTTTATTTTAATTCTATGCTGAGCCTCTGAAATGAAATTTCGTTCTGTGTTCATTTGTTGCTCACAGAATGACAATAGAATCTGTCTAACACCCCGTCCTGACATACAGCGACGCGACAGCGACAGCGATGCGAGCGAGCGAGGAAAAGTGCGCTCGCTCTGTCTCTATCTGGACAACATTTCGCGGCGGTGTTCCGCCCTAAACACTAAATACTTATTGGTTGAAAAGTACACGCTGCTTCCTGTTGACAAGCTAGTTAGCAGAAAGAGGAGAACAACCGACTCGAGTCTTCTTAGTGTTTTAAAAATAGCGATTTTGATGCTACAGAAAAGTTGACCCGTGCATCTCCATTGTAAATGAGTTTGACCTGGAAACGAAACTACGGTGAATCTTAAAAGTGGCTTTTTCAGTTCTGGAGGAAACATTGTTACATGCCTCAGATCCTGCCTGAAACCTGAAATGGTAAACATGCTAGTGTTTCTTAGCAAGAACCTGGAGTAACACTAGTGTGTAGAGTAGAGTGATCACATGCAACCATGAGTCAGATTCACATCTACAACACTAGTCTGAGTAAACAGGTCAGGATACCAAGTCTGCTGCTCCTTTTTGAAGTGCCCTGTTCAAGCCCCTCTTACTCTTAATCATCAGTGCTCTTATTTGTTTAAAAGAGTTTAAAGTTGTCACCTGTCACATGGCAGTGTTATTTGCAATAGTTTTTACAGTGTTTTATTGACATTACATTATTTATTATTTGTTTACAAGTGACACTCCCTTTTTTTTTAGGCGTGGGGGGGGGGGGGGGGTATTTTGTACTTATCGTTCATTTATCGTTATTGAGGTGAGTTGCTCAATATATCGTGATATTGATTTGAGGCCATATCGCCCAGCCCTAGTTCAGAGTTCAGTTTTATGAAGGTTGAGCTTGAGGTGGTGTGCTGTTGTCCAAGTGGAGATGTCTGCCAGACATTCCGAGATGCGTGTTGCAACATGGGTGTCGAAGGATAGGGGAAAAGGGAGGAACAGTTGGGTGTCGTCTGCATAACAGTGGTAAGGGAATCCATGTGATGTGATTGCAGAGCCTAGTGATCTAGTGAATAGTGAGAACAGAAGTGGTCCTAGTACTGAGCCTTGAGGGACACCAGTTTCCAGAAAGCAGGGTTTGGACAAGGAGCCATTCCACATGACCTGAAAGGTGCGATTTGTCAGGTATGATGTGAACCAGGTTGGAGCAGAGTCAGCGATGCCAAAAACGTGAACGTGACAGATGTCCTTTTAATAATAAATCTGATGTGTAAAGCATCTTTTTATACTCAAGTGAATGGCTTTTACCTGGCCAGAGAATTCATCAGTGTTTTTATTGTTGCTGTGTACATTCCCACAGATGCAAACTCAAAAATGCACTACAGGAATTGTATGATGTCATCAGCAGCAACATGACTAAACAACCAGATGGAATTTTCATAGTAGATGGTGAGAACATTACCTAAGCACCAAAATTACCTAAATTCCATGTCCAGATCCCCACCAGAGGATGAAATATTCTGGACCATGTGTATACAAATATTCCTGACAGCTAGAAAGCCCTCCTACATCTTGGTGATTTGTTCGGTTATAAAAGACTAAGCTCTTAGCAGTTCTGCTTGATTTTGAGATAATATTTGTTGGGATGCAAAGAATCAAATAGAGGAAACATTTACCAATGTTTCTCTTTTTTCCTACCTTTCCCCCTCTTCCACTTCCTTACTGTCTTCTTGTCTCTTCTGTTTTTCTGTAATGCACTTTTTCTCTCACGTCTTTCTTTGTGCTGTCTGTTTTTCCTTCCTTCAGATGAACCAGTGTTTCACATTCAGCAAGGAAGAAGAGCAAGACAGAGAGGTATTCCCAAACATATTACAAATATCTCTTTAGTTGAGATAATTTTCTCTCAAAGGTTCCTGAAGTATTTTCTGTCCTTGAGAAGGACTTCTTTGCCACAGAAAACTGGTGAGGGTCAAGGCTGGCTGGTATATTATCTTAAATGTGCTGGAAGGACACTGTAGACATTTTAGATACATGGACATCAGCTGTTGTCTTCGCGCAGATGGGAATACTCTCCTGTGACAGTGATGTTTTTAGTACACAGCCAGGGGTGTTATCCAGTACAGCAGCTTTACTCAGACTAAACTCACATATGACTGGTGTGCTCCTGCTCTTGGAGCATGTGATGTTCTGGATGGCCTTCCACATATCCTGTGTTGTTGGTATTGAGGTCTCTCTCCAGTCTCTGCTGATGTCTCTGTTTTGCCTCCTTGAAACCAGTTTTTAGTCATGCCCTGGATTAAGTATGACACTATACATGACACAAACTATTATGGAACAAGCAACAGTGTTTTCACAAGTATTATTTCAATCCAGACTATCAACAAGTTGAAGTCTTAGGGGTAGAGAAACAACTTAAAAGATGAGGACTATCTCATGCACAGCTGCTTTCCTGAGCTTTTGGGAAGCATTTCATCCAGTGCACAGGAGATGGTCCCAAACCAGCCTGACTGTATTGGATAAAATGGTGGTTGGGTCTTGAGGCAAAAGAAAAAGGTAAGTTCAGTATGTTCAGTATCAATATGTGCACATACTGTACATGCATCTACAGGCTACAGGAAGGTGTTATGCATCAGCTTAAATGACGCATTTATCAGTGCCACTTTTTGTTGTCTGCATTATGGCACTACATCTGCCAGAGATGTAAGTGATTTAAAAAAGTTTTTAGTTGTCCCTTGACTGGCAGGGTCAGACAAGGGACTGTTGCCATACTGTTGCAATGCAGGGTACAATACATAGAATAATAACTGGTGTAATTAATAACTGAATTACATCACTTTCTCTTCTGGATAATAATAAAATACTCTCAACATAATGTAATGTGGAGTGAACATTATAATTAGTGGCAGTTGTCTGGTATTCCTTTTCTAATAGATTTGACAGCAAAGTTGCAATATTGTGCAGTCAGTTTACTATTGAAAGAAGCCATTAAAATCTATTGAGCAATTTATGCTGCAACCTGGTTAATTTGTAATTATCTAATAAGGAATAATAATAATAATAATAATAATAACTGAAACTACAGTTATTAATATTATTATAGTTTTATTTTGAGTTGAATGCTACAAATAATCACCCTTGGGTGAAATCAATATGTAAGTAAATATAGTCATAAAGATAGACAGATTTATAGAGCACTGAATTTAAAGCACTGAAATAGTTTACTTGTAATAACTTTATTTTACTTTAAACCATTCTTCTGAAATTATGTGGTCTGATTCCCCTTTTTTGAAATTTCAATAGTCAATTTCAGTGTGGGAATTTTCAGAAGCTTCCAGTGTATACAGTACTGTGCAAAAAAATGCTGTTAACTAAGAATGCTTTCAAAAATATAAATAATAATTGTTTATATTTAGCAATTTACAAAATGCAAAGTGAGCAAACAAAAGAAAAATCTAAATCAAATCAATATTTATGTGTTACTACCCTTTGCCTTCAAACCAACATCAATTCTAGGTACACTTGCAGAAAGTCAGGGACTTTGTAGGATTATAGTCAGGTGTATGATCAACCAATTATACCAAACAGGTGCCAATGATCATCAATTTCACATGTAGGTTGAAACACAGTCATTAACTGAAACAGAAACAGCTGTGTAGGAGGCTTAAAACTGGGTGAGGAACAGCCAAACTCTGCTACAAAGGTGAGGTTGTGGAAGACTGTTGGATGTCACAGGTCATACACCATGGCAAGACTGAGCACAGCAACAAGACACAAGGTAGTTATATTGCATCAGCAAGGTCGCTCCTTGACAAAGATTTCAAAGCAGACTGGGGTTTCAAGATGTGTTGTTCAAGCTCTTTTGAAGAAGCACAAAGAAACAGGCAACATTAAGGATCGTAGACGCAGTGGTTGGCCAAGGAAACTTAGTGCAGCAGATGACACACATCAAGCTTATTTCCCTTCAAAATCGGAAGATGTCCAGCAGTGCCATCAGCTCAGGACTGGCAGAAACCAGTGGGACCTAGGTGCACCCATCTACTGTCTGGAGAAGTCTGGCCAGAAGTGGTCTTCATGGAAGAGTTGCAGCCAAAAGGCCATACCTCCGACATGGAAACAAGGCCAAGCGACTCAATTATGCATGAAAACATAGGAACTGGGGTGCAGAAAAATGGCAGCAGGTGCTCTGGACTGATGACTCAAAATTTGAAATATTTGGCTGTAGCAGAAGGCAGTTTGTTCACCGAAGGACTGAAGAGCGGTACAATAATGAGTGTCTGCAGGCAACAGTGAAGCATGGTGGAGGTTCCTTGCAAGTTTGGGGCTGCATTTCTGCAAAATGGAGTTGGAGATTTGGTCAGGATTAATGGTGTCCTCAATGCTGAGAAATACAGGCAGATACTTATCCATCATGCAATACCATCAGGGAGGCATATGATTGGCCCCAAATGTATTCTGCAGCAGGACAACGACCCCAAACATACAGCCAATGTCATTAAGAACTATCCTCAGCGTAAAGAAGAACAAGAAGTCCTGGAAGTGATGGTATGGCCCCCACAGAGCCCTGATCTGTCTGGGATTACATGAAGAGACAGAAGGATTTGAGGAAGCCTACATCCACAGAAGTGGTTAGTTCTCCAAGATGTTTGGAAAAACCTACCAGCCGAGTTCCTTCAAAAACTGTGTGCAGGTGTACCTAGAAGAATTGTTTCTGTTTTGAAGGCAAAGGGTGGTCACACCAAATATTGATTTGATTTAGATTTCTCTTCTGTTCATTCACTGCATTTTGTTAATTGATGAAAATAAACTATTAACACTTCCATTTTTGAAAGCATTCTTAGTTTACAGCATTTTTTCACACCCACCTAAAACTTCTGCACAGTACTGTATATTTTTAGGGTTCGCAAATTCAGAATAAACCCAATATTCAAAATCTGTTTTCAGATTGCATAAACATGCTCAGTTTAAATCTGAAAATACAATCAAGTTTTGGTTTGGTTAAACACATCCAAGATGTGAAATTTAGATCTGAAGATACCAATGATAGGCCTGGATGGAATCCCTATTCACATGTGATCAGTATGTGGAGAAATCTGAGCTGTTTGTCATGGGAATACAGATCCAGTATATGGTTTTTAAAGTAAAATACTTCTTAAATATAATTTTAAGCATTATGTTATCAGTTGTAGTTATATTTCCTATAAGATTTGAATCTTTATGACCATTCCAACCTGTTACATTTGCAGCATCTGGGGGAGTTGGTGCTCAGGTTCCTGAACAGAGAGTTGCAACCTTCCTGTCAACTGGCCTGTCTAGAAACAGTTCGAATTCTTTCCCGAGACAAAGATTGCCTGCATCCCTTCATCAGCCACTCTGCCATGTCCACTCTCAGCCGCTATGCTGGCATCGTCGTGGCCGATACTGCTACACCTGCTGACAACCAGCCGGTTGAGAACCAAGGTAATTCCTATCAACACTTTTCTCCAAGGTTCTACCACAATCGAAGGTTTCTATCCTGGTGCTCCCGTTGCTCCTTTGTTACTCCCACGTAACTCCCCTAAATCTACTGAATTTAAATTATAGCATTTCATGGAGAAATTTGTAAGATATGGCCAGAATTTTAGTTTAAAAAAATTAACTAACATTATGGTCAGTGTGAAGAAACAACAATGTTGACGTTATGTCAAAGGCGTCTATGTACTGTGTTTACAGAGATGTCTACTGAAGTTAGCATGCTAACCAGCTATCCCTGGCCCGTCCTGTTTCCTAACACAACTTTGTACCTCAAGAAGTGATAGTCTGATAGTTTCAGCTGGGAGATGTAAAAGCGGTAAGTACAATAGTTAGTCTAATAAGTAAACAAAACAAACTCCTACATCTACTTTCCTTACAAAACAGAAAAGTACAATTGTACACCTTCTGAATTTGTTTCTCTCTTTAACAGAACTAAGATGAGTTTAATTGCTTCTTTAACTCATCATATAACACACTGGATGTAAACTAAATCAAAGGCACCAAAACAGTGTTGGGTTTGTCTTTCCACAATCACCTCTGGTTTGGTCCAAATAAATCTTCAGTTCACAGAGTAAGATGTGAAAATATTCTGGCTCTATACGCCATTTTCATTGCCGCTGATGTCCAAATCTCTCTCTTCTCTGTTGCTTCATGCCTCTCCTGTCCCAGCCTGCTGTGTCTTCTTGTCAGAGCAGCTGTCAATTACCTCCGTACTGTATCCCCTGTCTTCAAACTAGCATCTGTTGGTGCCAGAAGTGCTAGACTGGTGTCCAGCTGTGTTCACTTGGAGGCCGATTGACTGAGTCTGGTTGCCCACAGAGACTCCCCTGCTATTTGAGGTCACATTGTGGCCACTTAGCTGCACAACTAACTGAGCTCCTTGCTAGTGCCAGCTAATCAAAACAAGTTCTCCAAGCTGGACAAATTACATTGGTCTTTATGTTCAGCCGGCTGTCAGGCGAGTGTGCCAGGACTGTCTACAAAGTGGAACATCTCAAAGCAAAAATATTCAATAACTTCATTCTTATGCACTGTACTTTCACCAAATTCACTTCACACAACTGAGGTCTACCAGTTTCCACTTTGTACACAGTCCCTGCGCTCTCACCTGGTGGCTGGCTCCACATAAAGACCAATTTAGGCTCAGAGGACGGCTAGTTCTGATTAGAATTGGGTTGTAGCTCATTGTCTATCTTACTCAGGTTGGAAAGAGGCGTCAGCAGCATGCACACTAGGAACCCGGATCCAGCTCACCTGAATAGAATGCAGTTATTAATTACACTTGTGCTCTTCCTGCTGCCACGAAGAAGGTCTATACAAGCACTAAGAGGCAAACAGAACACAAGAAGAGATCATAGCGGTATTAAAGGATCTTTTCAATTTAATACAACTTCAGTCTTATTTTTGTAGTTTTAACCATAATTGCTGAGATCTGGGAACAAGATAACATCACTTAGAAAGAAGTCTGATGTAACAGGAAAAGCATTCACATGATCAGAAAGGTTGGAAACAAACCTTCAGGTAATACAAATATAGGTGAAGAGGACAATTATTCAAGAATCAAGATTATTTTAATTATCATTATGCAACACAAGAGTGTAGATACATTTTGTCCAGGTGAAGGAAGCTGTGAACTACTGCTGGTGAGTAAGGAGAAATGATAGATTCAGTGTTTAGGCATTCTGTGAGGAAAGGTAGTTGAAATCTTGTCTAGATTCTTTTTGTGTCAATTCTTGTGAAACTGTTGAAGCTGAGTAGCTATCAGTTAGTTTCTGCCAAGTCAGGTGTGTTGAATAGGCTTGATTGCAGGGTGGCGCTAAGCCTGCATGAGGTAAATCTAGCACATATGGGCTAGTCACTACAGTGTCAGCTGCAGCGTCAGGACAGCCAAACGAAGACTTAGGGAATCTCTCTGCGGGAGTCTATCGAGGAAGTCCAAGTAACTCACTGTCCACCACAGATCGCAGCCATGAGTCCCACCCAATCCCAGTCAGGACATCTAACTGGAGAAGATTTCACTGGAGACCCATTGCTTGAGGCTGTAAACCAGACAATCTCTGTTACCCAACATTCTCCATTGGTACTGACTTTGAAGTACTAGGGGGGCTATGGAATTGCCAGTCTGCAGTCAAGAAGGCAGACACCATTTCAGCCTATGCCTCCCTGCAGACACTTCCTGGCCCTTACGGAGACCTGGATCACTCCAGAAAACACTGCCACTCCAGCTGCCCTCTCAACTGCCTACTCATTCTCACACTCCCCAAGAACTCCTCATCTCACCCACATGGTCCTACCAGGTCCTTACCCTGGACCACCTACCCAGATCTGCATTTGAATTCCATGCTGTCTCTGTCACCCTTCCTTTCAAGCCCAACACTGTGGTGATCTATCGCCCTCCCTGTCCTCTATGCAACTTCTTTGATGAGATGGATGCCCTCCTAAGCTGCTCCCCTGACAATGGCCCACCACTCGTCGTCCTGGATGACTTCAACATCCCCCCAGAGAAGCTGCACTCATCTGAATTCATCAACTTCTTCTCCACATTTGACCTCGCACTCTCCGCCTTTCCACCCACCCACCGGGCCGGGAACCAACTTGACCTCGTCTTCACAAGGTCCTGTAGTACCTCGGCACTCTCTGTTACCCCGCTCACTGTGCCCGACCACCACTTTCCACTTTTCTCGCCCGTACACCTCGCACAGTCACCACCCGCCGCAACCAGAAATCCCTCCCTCCCTCCACTCTCTCCTCAGCTGTTCTTTCCTCACTACCATTCACAGAACCACTGTTACCACTGTTACCACTGTTATGCTGACGACACCCAATTGTTCCTCTCCTTTCCCCCATCCTCCAATACCCACGTTGCCACGCGCATCTCGGAATGTCTGGCAGACATCCCTGCTTGGACAACTGCGCATCACCTCAAGCTCAACCTTAGTAAAACTGAACTCCTCTTCATCCCGGGGAAAGACTGCCCTCACATGGACCTGTCAGTCACTGTCGAGGACATCACGGTATCGCCTTCATCAACTGTGAGGAACCTGGGCGTAATCCTCGATGATGGACTATAGGGCCCGACTGATTTATCGGCGAGCCCATTAAATCGGCCGATTATAGCCCGTTTGAGACTAATCGGTAATCGGCCAAAACTCGCCGATTGTCGCCGATATTTTCAGAAATAAAATGCAGGGAATAAGACTTGGTTTTACTTTGAATACGTTCCCCCATTTGAAAAGATCCCCAACATTAGGCAATTTATCCTGTAGAGGGCGCACCGACCTCATGACAAACTCCGCTGCCTGCTCCAGATCAGTGACTGATCAGTGACTGATCTGGAGCAGGCAGCGGCAGGGACGCACGGAGGAGAGTGGTCCGCCTCAACGGTAAATAAACAAGTTTGTGAAATAAAGGGGGGGAAGGGAGGGGGGGGCGAGTAGGCGAGTAGTTGAAAACGCTTTTCTGGTCCGAGTTTGATTCATGATAAATCCGTGGTATATTACTGAGATGATCAGTCGGTCTTCCTGTCGGCGTGAAGAGCAGTAGCTAATGGTGCCTTGTTGTAGGCCTAATGTTGGATGGTTGTCATGTTAATATGCTGCTTGACTCAGCAATAAAAAGGATTTGAAAAAAAAAAGTAAATATGTAGATATATTACTTAAATCAATAAAATTTTAAAACTTTATATATAAAAAAAAAAAATCAGCCGATTAAGCGGTTATCGGATTTTTTCCCCCCTAATAATCGGTATCGGCATCGGCCCCAAAAAATCCATATCGGTCGGGCCCTAATGGACTATCCTGCACCCCCAACATCACTGTGGCCCGATCCTGCAGATTTGCCCTCTACAACATCTGCAGGATCCGGTCTTTTCTCACAAAGGACGCAACGCAACTCCTGGTCCAAACGCTGGTCGTCTCCCACCTTGACTACTGCAACTCGATCTTCGCTGGACTTCCAGCTTCTGCGACTAAACCGTTGCAACATATGCAGAACACTGCAGCACGCCTCGTTTTCAATCCACCCAAATTCTCCCATGTGACCCCCCTCCTCTGTGACCTCCACTGGCTTCCTGTTGCATCCCGCATCCGATTCAAGACCATGGTGCTGGCCTTCAAGGCCGTCAACGGAACTGCACCCATCTACCTCCAAACACTGGTCAGACCACACAGCCCAGTGCAAGCACTTCGCTCTACTGCATCAGCCGGCCGGCTGGTACCGCGATTGCTAAGAGCAAACAAAGGCCGCTCAGTGAAGTCGCGACTCTTCTCCGCTCTGGAACCCCAGTGGTGGAGTGAACTCCCAACCAATGTCAGGACAGCAGAGTCACTCACCTTCTTCTGCAAAAGACTCAAGACTCACTTGTTCATACTTCACCTTGACCCCGCATAGCATGACTCCCTCCCCACCCCCCACCCCAAAACATTTTTAAAAAAATACTTGTATGGTCTTACACTTAGCACTTACATCATAGCACTTATGTACTTAAGGTATCCTTGATAAATAGCAGCTACTTTGCTCAGATGAGGGCTTGAAAATTACTTCTATTTTTTCTTTTCTACTTTATTGACGGTGATATGTTGTGGCTTCTTTCTTGTGACAAATGTTAACATTGTAAGTCGCTTTGGACAAAGCGTCTACTAAATGCCCTAAATGTAATGTAAATGTAATTGAAACTATACAGATTGAATAATGATAATACATGAAGTCATAAAAATTAACTATTCATGGTGGAGTGTTGGTGATGAGTTCACAGACTCACAGTCGGTGGAATGAAGCTGCTCTGTAGTCTGGTGGTATGGCAGCAGATATTTCTGTATCTTTTGTCAGATGGCAGCAGAGTGAACAGACTGTGGCTGGGTGGGTGTTGTCTTTTAGTCTCCTTTGGGCTCAGTGCGGACATCTCACTTCACCGACCAGTGATGTTCTGGGCGGTTTTAATCACCCACTGTGTAGCCTTCCTGTCCTGGACCGTGATGAATCATGCCAGTTTGTGATGATTCTAGTCAGGATGCTTTCTATTGCTCCTCTGTAAAAGTTCCCTAGAACTTGGCACAGGAATTTAGCTTTTTTTTAGTTTCCTTAGGTAGGTAACTGTGTGTTGTGAACACCCATCACAGTTTATAGCAGGGAGGAAACAATTCTCCAAATCCTCGATTCGATTTTGATTTTTTTTTCTTCTTTTAGCACAGATGGCAATGCCATTTTTAGACTAGTCTAGTCTAGGGCCATTGGTTTTATTGCATGATAACTCATTTAACTTTTGAATTCTTATTTCAAAAGTAGGTCTACATGGGGTCATGAGTGATATAATCTCTATTATTCATTTGCAATGTACCAGATTAAGGCCCTATTGTGCATAGCAAGTAGATGGTGGTGGGGTGAAACGCGCAGGTTGCTGCAGCGGTGTGGGAGTGTCACTCCATGGTCCATGTGTGTTACGTGTTGGGAACCCACGCTGATCAGTATGCCAACAGACTTAGCTGCTATGTTGTTCTGCTAGTAGCATGCTGCACGATGGATTAAAAATAACAGTAAAGTCATTACTGTTATTACTGTGTGTTTTAAACTGGGGCACAGGACTGAACCGAAGTGAAAGTGAAACTTAACGCTATGCAGAGAAATGTTTGTTGTGTTCCCTAAGTAGTATTTATCCATGCTAAATAACACGTCCTGATACTGACCCGTTCTACTCTGCTTATGATCTCCAGTCATGTCTAAACATGCTGGTCCAACAGTGATCTTCGGCATCCACAGATGTGTTTTAAACTGGTGAACAAAGACAAACTGAGTGAATACACACGACACATTACTTTACACTCCACTGTGGTTTCAATCATAGTCTGATCGCCAGCTTATGTGATTGTCCCCCGCAACGTGATGTTGGGCTGCGTTTCTCCAAATTGACTCTGTCTCATTTTTTTCGGCACATGCTCATTAAAATAAATGGGAAAACCTGCATTTTCACTGCAATGCTGGGTCCAGTGTGAATCCACTCGCCGTCCTACAACATGCTGTGTGTGTGGTTTTTTCGATCTTGGCATGCCTTACAGTTTTTCTCTTCAGTATGGGAGTATTAGCAGCATTTCACTCACAGCTGATTATAAGAAATCTCAGGATATTGTACATCCATATTTGCTGTGTGGTTCTTGTCAAAAGTGTTACACAGGACATGAGTCAAGGTGTGATTTAAGTGCATGATAACACAGAACAAACCTGTTATTGTTAATATGAATTATTTAACAAAAAAAACCTCCTGAAATAGATATACAAGAACTAGTGCATTAGCAGCTCTGTTTGTCTTTTGTCCTCCATTCTCCACTGAACCTTTCATCCTAAGAGCTTACTGAATATAGGCTGACTTTGCCATTTTCTCTTTTTATTGGAAGGTGAGGGGGAAGGGGAAGCAAGAGTATCCGGTGAGTTGGTGAAGGAAGCCTCCCCTCCTTCAGAAAACCCAGACCAGGAAGTCATTGTTGAGGGTCTCAAGTCCATCTGTAACATCCTGCTACACAACGAGACAGGACAGGTCAGTGTGATATGTGTCTCTTAAACCTGAAATATGAATTCTTCTAATTATAGAATTGAATTGTGTTGGTGCTTTGTAAAATGTTTCTCTGGATGGATGGATGACAGGTGGTTGCAGCAGATCTGCAGCTGATAAAGGGTGTGGCAAAGAGACTGAAGCAGTGTCATGATCCCACCTGGAACCATGAGGTATGGATGACAGTCAGGTAGATGTTTTAATGTTGAATGAGTGGTGTGAGAGTTAACCTGAGAAAAAAATGTATTTACAGTATCTATTGAAGTGTAAGATGGCACTGTAGCATCAAAACAAGAAGAATCATAACTGATGGTATGTTGATTCCTTTGATTTCCCTTGAACACCAGAGACTGGGATTTGCATTCTGCATCCCACTTGTAGTTAGATAAAAGGTGTGGTTAGCGATTCTGGAGAAAGATAGTTGATTGTTGAGTCTCATTGCCAGGATGTCAAATACAGATGTTTTGGGTTGGTGGCTCTTGTCTGAGCCACAGCAACAATAACATCCCAAACTATCAGTACATGACGTCCTGGCAATTAGACTCTACAATGAAGTATCTTTCTCTAGAATCAAACACTTTAAACACACAGTATATAATTTCTGCCACTGGAGGTCTCTCAATCAAAACAAACCCAAAGACATACTTTAAGTAGTGTGGTAGTCACAAAGTTGTTAAACAATCACCATTTCTGACCATCCAACCTGACTGTTTGGACCTCCCCAGGAAGGAAGAGAGTTAGAATAAGAGCCATGCTAATCTAGCAGGTTTAAGGCTGCTCCTGGCTAATGTCTGGTCACAGGACAAGGAAATGGACAAAATGGGAGCAGGCTGGCAAAACAACGTGTAATCAGAGACTGCTGCCCACAGAGACCTGTCCCCACCACAACATCTCGGATCAAGCTGTTAAACTCGACGGGTGGACTATATGTTTTTGTATATTTGTATATTAATAACTGTATATATGTTCTGTAGTCTATGTAGCATGAAGGAGTTTACAAACTTTCATTTCGTTATCCCTGTGTTGTATAATAACGAATAAATTACCTTGTACCTTGTACGTGTACCTTGTTGTTGTCAGCAGCAAACATCGAGAGCAATATAGAGAACATTCTTCGGGTTCATTTGCTATGTTGACTTTGTGGTGGCATTGAGCAGTTTATAGAACTTCCACATTTAATTTAAATGTGTCCTCATTCTGTTGTTTACAAAAAAAGCCTAACACGGACAGCATATGTATCTTTCAAAGTATCTGATATTTCAAAGTAGTTACATATAAACGTAATGTTTTTACTTTTTTCAATAAAGATACTAATTGGATAACCAAGTTCTGGTACAAATACAAAAAAGTAAATCGTTTTGGATACCTTACAGTGAAGGGCAGCATGATGTTTTTTGTTTTGTTTTTACAAACTCTCAAATACATTCATGTATCTTTAATGCTGCCTGAAATCAAATCAGCTGAACATGACTTTGCCTCAAAAAATATAGACAGCATAATTATGACTTCCTGTAAGACAGGAAAGGCATTCATGCCTGCTTTACAGTTTTTGATTGTCTGTGTAACAGATGTGTTTAAGTTCATACCAGTTCCAGCTCGAGGTTCAATAACGAGCCCTACTCTGACGAGGAAAAAATGAATGAGACTCCATGTGTTTTCTTTTCTGTCCAGGTGCGTTTCTTTGACTTGCGTCTCACCTTCCTGCTGACTGCCCTGCGAGTGGACATCAGGGCACAGCTGACTCAGGAGCTTCATGGCATCAGTCTACTAGGTAACCAATTTTCTATGTAACACATGTAACTACTGACCTGGGAAACCAAGGTTGGCTCTGTAGGTTACTAGTCACCAAGGTAACCATTGCTAAGAAGCGATTCACCTTTCAGGTCACCAATGTTGTAACACTCGGGATGTTTTGAAGTCTAACAACCGATGAAAAATCCATAACAACACATATGAAAAATAATAAAACATAATCAGCATTGGCAAACATTTATAAGAAACAACA
This sequence comes from Pagrus pagrus, assembly GCF_965226575.1. Classification (NCBI taxonomy): domain Eukaryota; kingdom Metazoa; phylum Chordata; class Actinopteri; order Spariformes; family Sparidae; genus Pagrus; species Pagrus pagrus. Next base: position 32,825,721 of record NC_140194.1, read on the forward strand.
GATTTGGCAAATAGACGGTACAAATTATAATATAATATAATATAATATAATATAATATAATTGCAACACTGAGCGCCACAGGAAGTCATTCCTACCTGTGGCCATTAAACTTTACAACTCCTCCCTCTGATCGGACTCAAATGGCTATATATATATATATTTATACATTTATATATGTATATATATGTGTATCTATGTATATTATATATATATATATATATATATATATATATATACCATATTTTTTATTGCACTGTATATATATACATACTTGGAGTGGTTATTGTACACTTGAGATTGAGATTGTCTACTTTATTATTCTATTTTATTTTATTTTGTTTTATTTTATTTTATTTGTTGTCTACTTTACTATTGCATTTATATCTTTATCTCTTGTTCCATTCATGCTGTATTTTATCTCTACTTTGCACGGAGCATCTGGAACTAAAACAATTTCCCCCCGGGGATTAATAAAGTATTCTGATTCTGATTCTGATTCTGATAAGCTGATAACTCCCTCACCTGTACATGTTCTAGGCAAGCAGTTGGATGCCACACTGGGTCTGTGTTGGCCAGATACATTGGAGACGGCCAGGGCTGGATTAGAGGGCATCCCACCTGAAGAACTGCCCCCACTGAGCCGGCAGCAAACAGAGCTAGCCATGGAAATACTGAAAATACTCTTCAATGTCACATTTGACACAACCAGGCGCAAGGTTGATGAGGTACTGAAGACAATTACACGTGTTTTGGGGAGATTTTTACATTAGTTTAGCCATGGTGTTATCAATATTATACTAATATTAATGAATTTCTTAAAAAGTGTTAAAAGTCATTGTATATACTGTAACATTTCATCCAAACAGCACTTGTCTTTTTTCAGCATTAGTATCTATCTATCTATCTATCTATCTTATAAAGAATTATATATATATTTGTATATGTATGTTTATATATATATATATATGTGTATGTATATATATATATATATATATATATATATATATATATATATATATATATATATTTATATATACACATGTATTATTCTTAATACATTTGAGGCCCTCTCCATGGATATTTGTTACTGTGTTTTAAGTCACTGTTTTTTAATGTCTGTATGGGCAGACACTGAGATTTTTTAAGGAAATTATGACACAGACACAAATGTTTGCCTCCTAATTGGGTCTCATGAGCGTATGTAGAATCGCTGGGAAATGTGAATGTGGAGGAGATAATAATTTCCATGTTTTCAAATATTAGAAAACACCAGAACATTAGTGGGGCCCTGTAAAATAAACATTAAAGACACACATTTATAATGACGGTTCTCTGCTGAGTAGATGAAAAATATAATGTAACATCTGTCTGTGAAGGAAGAGGCAGCAGAGTACAGACATTTGGGAGCCATACTGAGACACTGTCTAATGAGCCATGCAGACGGAGAGGAGCGGACTGAGGAGTTCCACAGGTAGGACAACATACACTTAACTTGTATGTCTACTTTCCTGTTCACTTATTACTTGGTTCATGCTGAGTCCCTAACCTCCCCCCCCCCCCTCTTTTTTCTTAGCCATACTGTTCACTTGCTTAGTAACCTCCCTTTGCCCTGTTTGGATGTACTGTTGATGCCCAAAGTACAACAAGGCTCAATCGAGTACATGGGGGTCAACATGGATGCTGTCAACATGCTGCTGGGATTCATGGAGAAAAGACTCGACCGGGTAAGTCAAGACTATATTTAGGTGGGTTCATTCCCTGCGGTACAACAAGAACAAGTGAAAAGACTTGAGTCATAAGCTCAATTACATGAACATTTTTTTAAAAATGGGCTAGAATAATATTGATACGGTACTTGTTTGGATTAAAGATATGCACTGTTTATTTTCAGGGAGATAAAAGGAAACAAACCCTTTGACACAACCAGGCAGAATACTGTGTTTTCTATGCTGAGCATATTCTTTGTCACTAGGTGGAGCTGTATGTTAACTGGTAATAAATGGTGTCCATTTGTTGGTGGTTCAAACAGTAGCAAATAGGTTGACATCTGGTTGCTACAAGTTGCTGCTTAAAGCTTTTAAGTTTTAAGTTTTTATTTTATTTTATTTATTTTTTTACTTTTAACTTTTCTGCATTTTGACAGTTTTTAGTAACCTTTTTGTAAATGCAGCTGTCTTAATAACAAAGTTCATAAACTAATAATCAGTGCACTAAGAGAAAGACCAGATGGACCATGTTCCTAACAAACAGTGGTAGAAAATAAGACTCAAGATTAATTTATTTGTAATTATGTAATACAAGATTGTATGGTGGAATTTCTGTAATCCCCAAACGATATGAAAGCATCAAGCTTGCATTTTAGATGTATTAGGTATATGCACTTTGATGGTCTGGTCACTACCCCAGACTTAATTGTAAACAAACATTGTGGTATTCATGTGGATCTCACTTGACTTGCATCACCCATTCGAACACTGCTGCAGACCGTACACCCCCTCATGCAACTCCACTTCCCACAAGCAGGTCGATGTTTGACGCACCACAAAAACTCAAGGAATGACCTATTGAACGTGACAAAGAGCTTAAAGGGCTGACCTGGCCTCCAAATCACCCATATTCCAATCAAGCATCTGTGGGACATCCCATAACAAGTCTAATCTATGGAGGCCCTGCTATGGATGTGACCTCTGGGGGTGTCCTCTTGTGTCTGGCACCAGGGCATTGGTGCATATCCTCTGACTCTTGTGGGCTGTGAGGAGGGCCTCCATGTCCACATCCAATGGATGCTTGATCGGTTTGGGATGTGGGGAATGGAGGCCAGGTTGATACCTTGAGCTCTCTGTCAGGTTCCTTGGGCCAATTGAGTTTTTGTGGTGGGAGGGAGCTCCGCAGGGAGAATTGTCCTGCTGGGGGGCACTGCTATCGGAGAGTTGGGGTGCCTTGTCTGCATCAGTATTTGGGTGAGTGATTCATGTCAAGTGACATCCACATGAATACCAGGAACCAAGGTTTCCCAGAAGATCATTATAATGAAATGATCAGTGTTGTCCACTTCATCTGTTAGTCCTTTTAATGCTGTGACTGATTTGTGTACTTTATCTCCAAATAACTGACACAGTTGTTAATTATATTACTCAATATTTTTACATGGGCATGTCTCATGAAACCCTAACCCTTACACAGCTAATAGGTTGTATTGGGTATGAAATTACAGTTTGCTGTCTGTCTCGCAGGGACATAAGCTGAAAGAGATCCTTCTCCCATCACTAAATTTGCTGACTGAGAGTGCTCGAATCCATCGAGAGACCAGGAAGTTCCTCAGGTCGAAGGTCAGTACTATAATGAGGCAAAGAGAATTCATGCTGAATAGATGAATTATGAGAATGGCTGGTGTTTTTATGGCTCAGCTATCCAACATAATTGTGTGTGTGTGTGTGTGTGTGTGTGTGTGTGTTTAGGTGCTACCCCCACTGCGTGATGTGAAGAACAGGCCAGAGGTGGGCAGTGCTTTGAGGAACAAACTAGTCCGTCTTATGACACACATTGACACTGACGTCAAGGACTGTGCTGCTGAATTCCTCTTTGTTCTCTGCAAAGAAAGTGGTGAGGGAAATATCTGTTTGTAGATTCGACCATCTTGATTGACCAATTATGTCCACGTCATTTCAGCATCAGAATTATCTGTCATGTATGCTATGCAGTATGAGTTAACTTAAAATAATCCAGTCCGAATGGGGCTCTAGTGAGCCCAAGGAGGTCTGAACCTAAGTGGTTCTACATAACAACCAGTAAGATTTGATTTTGGTATGGACAGTGTTATTCTTAAGATGCTCATAGTTGGCTACTACAGCCTGAACTATAACTTCATGATATCAGATTTCATGGCTGATGTATACGAATTGGGCTTGAATTATTTTTGTGGGTATTGTATTAAAACACTGCCATATTGACAGTAATATGACTTCTGTCCAGTTTCAAGGTTCATTAAATACACTGGATACGGTAATGCTGCAGGTCTGTTGGCTGCCAGAGGACTGCTTCGGGGGGGCAGAGACTCTGGAATCTACTCTGAGGATGAAGACTCTGACACAGAGGAGTACAAAGAGGCCAAGGCCCAGTCAGTACCACCACAACACTGTCACCTTAACTCAGTGCCTGAAGTAGCGCTCAGCTGCAACCTTTGTTGAAAATGATGTTGTGTAGCTGGACTGATGAACTTTACAGATACATTAGTGTAGTTCATGTTCGCTGATGTTCATTGGGATGTGATTCAGAGCTGCAGCAGGCGAAATAAGGTAGCTCAGATGTCTTCCATTATCCCAAGGTATTGCCAGACCTGATGGGATATACAGTATAATCCCTGCTGTGCGATCTGGTCTGCCCCCCTAGTTGAACGTGCCCACCGGGCCCGTAGGTTCAGTACCTCCACAGGAAGGTGCAGGCCCGTGCAGAGACCTTTGGAGGGGCAGGTGCTCAAGAAAAAAAAAAGGCATAAAAACTATATATATATATATATATATACACACACACACACACACACACACAAACAAACAAACAAACAAACAAACAAACAAACAAACACACACACATATACAATCGCATCAGCAAGACTGCATCTTCACGCAGCGGTCGCAGTCACCTCGGTCGTTGTGGCATTTGCCCACATCCCCCTATGGCCAGACCGTCACTACTCTTGTTTCATAGCGTAAATGCAATATTGTTGCTGTAACGTGCGATCTGTCGGACTTTGGGCCGAGCCCATCTCTCGCTGCGGCGGGGGCACGTCGGGGCACGTCTTGGTGGATGATGTTACCAAGGGGAGCCAGGTCATTTCATTTAGGCTACATAGATTATTATTATTATTTGCTAAATGTTATTCTTTAAGGGCGACTGACAGGCCTTCACACAAACACACTAGCGCGCAAAAAAAAAAAAAAAAAAAGCACCGACAAAAGGGCACTTTGGGCATCAAGGGGCAAAGGGGCAGGTGCTTCAGCACCCTCTGCCACCCCCTCTGCACGTGCCTGGGAAGGTGTACAGGAGGCATCCTGATTAGAGTCTAGCTCTGAACTAGCTAAACTGGCTCCTTTCAACATGAAGGAGTGGCAGGTCTATACTGACCTCCTTATCTTATCTCTAAGGGTGAACCCAGCTGCCTTAAAACTCATGTTGGTCTTTTAAATCCCTTTAATCTTAAAATATCCTTAAATCGTCTTTTTGTCACTAACCAAAGCTCGTATGAGGTATCATAAATCATAGGTAATCGAGAGCTTTTCCTTTCTTTTCCTTTTCCTTCCCTCTGCACCATGATTTTGTCCAGAGAATTTCACTGTTTGTTATTCTCAAGTACCCCCCTATATTAAATCTGGAGGGATGTTATCCTTTTCCAAATCTACAGACTTCCATGACCACTCCAGTATCCTTGCAAAAATAAATCACCATTGTAATATTCCATAATCAGGAAAAAATGGTGGGCCAAGAAAGCCCAACAAGCCAAAACTCATCCATCCCTAATGCAAAGGGTCTGCAATGCATATTGACTACATAATATCACATGATAATCATTTGGCAATGATTACTAGTGCATTCAGTTTTTATCCTGCACAACCTTCCTGAGCTCTCTGGTTGTTTGGAAGAACCTCTTTAAGGTGAATCAGGTGTCCTTCTTCATGTCCTCCCTGAACTCCTCCCACCCCTGATTGTTTGCTCCTATGACCACAAAAGCCATAGTCCTTCTGGCTGTCTGCTGTTTTAGGAGCCCCCTGGGCTACTACTTGTTCAGGTTGCTTACCCAATAGGCACGTATGACCTTTTGGGCATAACTCCCAAAAGGCCGCCTCTACAATGGAGGCTTTAAACATGTACCAGTCAGATCCAGTGTACTCAATTTCCCAGAGGACAGAGCAAAAATTTGCTTGGAGAAACATTGAAAAAACTATGCAGCTTGGGTTTAAAGGGTATTTTTATTAGTTTCCCTCATTACCTGAGGTGGTAATCTGCTGACTGCTCTTTTCTACATCATCAACCAAGGCATTCTGGTACTGAGTGCCAAGGGGGTATCCTCTCTACAAGCTCAACCCAGACTCTGACTGCTGACTGTGCATTGCCTTCTTCATAACACATTAAAGGGGAACTACTGTTTTTTACAACCTGGACCTTATTTCTAGCATAAAATACGATCATTTACTCACCCAGATAACTTTGGTGTCATTTGGAGTCGTTCGGACGAAATTACATCCAGTGGAGCGCCATGTATATCCATATAATGCGAGTGATTGGGGCACTGAAGCGCAGCCTCTATAACGCATTATCTGCCGCGAAACTAGTTCATGTCACCAATATTTTGTTATGATATGCTAGTGCTATTCCTCTATATATGATAATGCGTTATATAGAGGCTGCGCTTCAGTGCCCCCATCGCATTATATGGATATACGCGGCGCTCCACTAGATTTAATTTCGTCCGAATGACTCCAAATGACACCAAAGTTATCTGGTTGAGTAAATGATCGTATTTTATGCTAGAAACAAGGTCCAGGTTGTAGAAAACGGTAGTTCCCCTTTAAGGAGATCCTCTTGTTTCGACAGTGTGTACGAAGCCAGGGAATCACTCACCGTAGTCAATGCTAGAAAAACAGGAGTCCAGTCCCTATTCAAGAGTTTGGTTCTTCAAACTGTATCTTGTACCGCATCACCTCCTGCGCTTGCTCTTGGAATTTCTACACCAGAGATGGTCAACCCAGCTGCCCTGTTGGCATACCTCTGTGCCAAGCCTTGCAGATTAAATTATTGAAAGACAAACAAACGTGTTCTCCTCTCATCTCACAGTGCTGACACAGCTGGGTAGACAGCAGGGACAACACATGAGACAACACTAAGAGCGAGTTCAGACCTGGTATTACCATCCTGAGCGATCAGATCACAGGTGGACAGCTCAAAGTCTGTCAGTTCACACTTGGTATCAACATCTGAGTGACCACTTGTGATCAGATCTCACTTCCTCGCTCTATATACAAATAAACACGGACATCACTGGGACAAACAGACACGTTGTTCTTTTTACAGAAAGAAAGAAATGTCTTCATGTATAACGTTTGCATAATCTCAAAGAAGGCCTAAATAATGAAGAATTTGTCTGAGACAGTGTTTTGCAAAGTTTATAGTTTCTCCTAACTCAACTCAACAACAAGCAATTTTTTAGGGAGTCTAATGACTTTCTCCACGGCCAACAAAGAAGTAGCCTATATTGGTTACTGTTTAGTGTATTTGTAAAATTTGAAAATATGTTTAGCTTCAATAAAATGTTGTCTTCTTTCATAATTTGAGTGTAAATGATGAAATCAGTATAAATAGTGTGTTCAAACAGCTGCTAAATGTTGGCAGGTAAGACTTTAGACACAGAAGCAGACAGGCTGGTACAGCTGCCACAAACTGACACTTTTTACAAGGAAACAAAGAACTTCATGTTTTTATTTAATGCTGAATTCACAAGAAGGCACCAATGATTTAGAATTTGTCGTAGCTGTTTCACCAGGTTTGTTAAGTTTCTCCTCACTCAACAACTCTTAAATCAGGTGATGTTGTGGTTATTAGTTCAATGGTTGGATCAGTTGAAACAGACTGTGTGTTCACAGCTGCTGCTAACATTGGCAGGTTAACAGAGCCCAAACATTTACATGACAGTCATGTGTGTACACACTGCTAAAAAGGATGTGGTTGCACCTCCACCTCTGAAGGTCAGCTATTTAACCCTCTGGACTCTATCCTGGCCATTTGTGTCCACCTCACTTCCTTTTTGTTGACCATTTTAGCTGTGTTAATGCTTATGGAATGATATTTCCCAAGAGTCTGGATTTTTTTCTGATTTTTCCATTTTCAAAACCTGCTCTTTAAAAATGTCAATATTATACTGTATATCTCCAATTGTACCTTATGGCTCTATCGTGGACACTTTTGGCCAATTGAAACCCATTGAAACTACATTTTTAAATTCCTTGTGATTTACAGTATTAAATCATATAATTTAGGTAAAATGGTTTTCATTCTAAACACAACACTTGAAAATTTTAGTTTTTAATGTTTTCTACCAAATTATTTTATTTGTCCATTTTTGGCCAAGGGAGCAATTTTAGGTAATATTCGTAGGTTCTACTAGGGGCATATGACGGCTTACTGCACTCCAATGGAGCGAATGAATGACGCAATTTTGACATAGGTGTGATCTTAAGGATGTCAGGTAATGATGTGTGTTTGTGCCTGAGAAAAATTGTGCCTCTGAAAATGTATTTGTAAGAGTGACAAATTACAGTGTGTCATACCTCCAAGTTTCAGTGAATTTCTCTTGGGACAGGCTATTGGGCTTTGAGTTTCCAAGGCAAACTTGGCTTTGACACACAGGTTGAAAAGACCTGTAGCTTTGCTATTTTCATAAAAGAATGCCATACACAACTACACAATAGCCCTTAAATACTCAAATAGCTCCGTTCTGTTCCGTTTTCTTGTCCGCTTATTCCTGTTCGGGTCGCGGGGTGTTGCCGCTTTTTTATCCCCCCTTCTTCGGAGGGGTTGCGGGGCTACTGGGGCCAAATCCAGTTTGCAATGGGCGAAGGCCAGCGTACACCCCTGGATGAGACGCCAGCTCATCGCAGGGCCCTCTGATGGCTGCCTCGCAAAGTGCCAACTGCACATCAGGAGCAATTTCGGGGTTCAGCAACTTGCTCAAGGAAGATGAGGGGACACCTTCCTCAGAAGATGACAGCAACACCACGGATGGCCATTGGCTCTCTTCTACAACCTCCTGGACATCTCGGCATACAATGCCTTCGTCCTGTGGAAATCGGTCCATCCTGAGTGAGAGTCTTCCAAAACCTCAGCGAAGGGTGTTCTTGGAGGAGCTGGGGCACGTGCTGGTGACTCCAGCAATTGCAAGACGGCCATGTCCCCCACGCTCAGTAGCTGCTGCTGCCATTGTTACCGGGATACAAGAGGGTGAATCAGAGCGTGACCCAGAGCCCGCCAACAAAAGTAGGAGAAGGTGTGAACTGTGCACCCAAAGAAGAAGAAGAACGGCAATCACTTGCTCCAACTGTGGAAAGTGTGTCTGCAAGGACCACTCTGCTGTGGTTTGCACATCCTGCTGCCCTTGAGCACACACACACACACACACACACACACACACACACACACACAGTTTAACGTTCTCTCTCTCTGACACACAAACATGCACATGCTGTTGTAACAATAAATGCATTGTGTTATTTTTGGCCACTCACATGCAGCATTGGAGTTTTGCTAAAAAGTAATAATGCAAAAAAAAAAAAAAATCTTTGTTACTGTTACTGACCTGCAATGATAGAAAAATATTGGGTTGCATCAATCATATGGTGAAAATGACAACTTTCCCCCTGGAAAGTTAGTGGTAATATATAAATATTTAGTCTAACAGGTATTTAAAGGGTTAAAATTCTGGAATTGATTAAAATTTTGGATTTCATGATCAGGACTGATGCCAAATTAAAAAAAAATAACCAGTGAAAGAAGCAAATATTTTCAGTATTTAGTGTTTTGTAGAAGCAAACAGGAGGTGGCCATTTTTGGCCACGAACAAGCTGAGAGGGAGTTTTTCTGTTTTTCTGTCACTGCACAAAAAACTAATGAAGCATAAAAATCATTGATACTGCTTATTGTTGACACACATTAAGCTGCAATGATGGTTAAAGAATAAATCAGGTAGCATGTATTATTTGGTAAAAACAATGTGATTTTATGCTTTTCTCCCTTATAAATCATTAGCATTATGTGATCTAACAGGCATTTAAAGGATTAAAATTCAGAATTTGAATGAGATTTTGGTTTTTATGACTAGGACTGATGCAAATTAAAAAATTTAAGTCAGTAAAAGTGGATTTTTTTATGTATATAAATTTTATAGCATTTTGGAAATGTAAACAGGAGGTGGACATTTTTGGCCACGAACAAGCTGAGAGGGAGTTTTAATGTTTTTCTGTCACTGCACAAAAAACTAATGAAGCATAAAAATCATTGATACTGCTTATTGTTGACAAACATTAAGCTGCAATGATGGTTAAAGAATAAATCAGGTAGCACGTATTATTTGGTAAAAACAATGTGATTTTATGCTTTTCTCCCTTATAAATCATTAGCATTATGTGATCTAACAGGCATTTAAAGGGTTAAAATTCAGAATTTGAATGAGATTTTGGTTTTCATGATTAGGACTGATGCAAATTTAAAAAATCAAGTCATTAAAAGTGGAATTTTCTTTATATATATATTAATTTTATAGCATTTTGGAAATGTAAACAAGAGGTGGACATTTTTGGCCACGAACAAGCTAAGAGGGAGTTTTATCTACTTTGCCTTCCCTGCACAAAAATAACAATGCATAATAATCAGTGTTGTTGTTAATCAGTTACATATCTCAGACTGTGTTATTGATAATACAAGAAAAACCGGTAGCACTGAGAAGATAGGCAGTGGTCATTTTTGTGGTAGTTTTCCAACAAGCGCATTGTGCAAACTAATTGGCATTTGAGGGGTTAAAACATTTAAAAGTAATGGATATTTTGTACTGGTGACAAGAACTGATATTGATTAAAAACTTTATGCAGTAAAAGCAGCAAAAAACATACAAAATCTAAAAAATTACAGACTCAATCTGTTGGTGGCCATTTCTGGCCACGAACAAGCTGAGAGGGTAGTTTTTTTGAACAAGGCCAGAGGGTTAATTGACTTTTAGGTGAGATTGTTTTAGTCAAGTGCATTTTCCATGGGCAAGAATGAAAATCAAGATTATTTAGATCTAGTAGGCTGATCAATGTTAATGTGAATTAAAAGTATGTATTATTATGCACCTTAGTTGCTTCATTTAAAAAAATGTAGATGTTTTCTGTTTTTCTGTTCTTTTGATATTTCTTTCTCTGTCTTGTCTCTTTTGTCTTCAGAATAAACCCAATAACAGGAGTTGTAGAAGAGGAGCAACCCAACCCCATGGAGGGAATGACTGAGGAGCAGAAAGAATATGAAGCCATGAAGCTAGTTGACATGTTTGACAAACTGTCAAGGTCATTAAAAGCAGGATACACACACACACACACACACACACACACACACACACACACACACACACACACACACACACACATACTGTTCAGTTTGAAGTGATAAACAGTCCATTCTGCTGGCATTTTAAATTCCTTTCAAAATGTTTATCTCTCACAATAGAAGGCCTTCTGACAGCTACAGTATATTGAAATAAATAACAAGATTTGATTTGCTGCATAAACAAAAAGTTTGTATTTTGTGTCTTTGTAAATTCATTATAACTGGAAATATGAGTAAAAGTAAAATAGAAAAGTATAAGATTGAGTGAACAAGACAGAAAATCAGAGGCATTCAGTGCCATTTAATGTGGAAATGCAGGACTCAGTTCAGCTTTTACTCATGCACACATTATTACATTGAAACCGTTTCTCCCTGCAGGACCAGTTTGATCCAGCCCATGCAGCTTGGTATGGATGGGAAGATGAGAGAGATGACTCCAGAGGATCTGCGTAAACTGACCCACAATCCTCTGTTTTCACCAGGAGAGCCACCTCGTTCAGACAGTGAAGATGAGGCTTAGTAAGCACAGATGCATAAAGACAGAAACAGATTCAACTCCTGTGACACCCAGGGAAGACCGGTTTCATTAATTTAGATATTCACATGCCACACGGTCCAACCTGTTTCTCTTTACTTATTCTGATGGGAGGCGGAGTACAGAAAGTTGGGAGTACATGGGAGGCAGTTTAAAGGACCAAATTGCTGTACTGTCTTGTAAACTACAAATCACATGTGTTTTACTGCTGACCATTTTCCAGAGAGTACCATTAGTTTGTTTCCTCCATCACAGATATTTGTTTCAGTTCAATTGATTTCACTACGTTAACTAATTTGCTCAGTTCACAGGGACACTGTGGAGCACTGTAACTGTAACACCAGAGAGTAAAGAGGTAATCAAAATTAATAGTTCATTCAACAATGGTTTCATATAGGCTTGGAAATTTGACATGTGACACTGGTCCTCAGTCAACTCAAATGAGCAACAACCTCCACAAGGGTCTTTCATTTCAGTGACTGTGATTTTTTTGATTGATGATTTCTTTTGTCTTCCAAAATATTACACCTTTTTTCAAATTTTACTTAAAAGATATATTCCTGGGGATTGGCTGGTGGTTACCTCAAACTTTTGTAGCTTAGCAAACACATTTAAAAGATAATATCAATTTTTTTAAATTTCTCTCATGAAAAAGGTTCCAGGCGACTCACAAACCTTAAACACTGAGGTTGTCTTTTAATGCACCAACAGCCAGTTAAACTTCTATGTTAATTGACTTACATATTATACTGAAGTGACTTGAAACTTAAAGCTGTCCGGAAGTTGGAAAATTGGTCTAAAACATTGATGATATTCTTTAGAAAATGGTCAACATGGTGATGTCATCTGTAGATGGCAAAATATGAACAACGCATCAGTATGGTCTTTTTAATCATGCTCCTTTCTAGACAAACAGTCACGAAGAGTATACACACAGATACAACAGAAGTGTTGGTTTTGTTTCTGATAAACAAGTAATATATCACTCATCACTTGCTGTCCTCACTTTAATGGGATTAGTTATTCGTTACACTTCAGGTTGTATCGGCATTCAAGTGTTTCAGTGTGCCTGAGCTCTCTGTGTATGTGCAAGTCATTTTGATTGGTCATTGGTATTTCTCAGTCAACTTCACACACATACTGTATGCTGTGGCCGTTGTGTCGGCCACCAAATAAATCAGCACCTGACACAAAACCTGAACCTCACACGCATAGCAAAAGTGCTGTGTGTTTTTGAGGGTGATGTATTTCAGTAGGCCTTTATTATCAGAATGTTTAAAAGGACTAACTCATGATCGAACAGTCACAGTATGAAATCATGAAACAATATCACACAGTTTGCAAGGCACAAACGAAAGATACAACAACTAGCTGTGGTCACAAACCACAAACAGCGTGTTAGCCCAGATAGTTTAGATTTGATCTGTTGAGGTTCACCTTGAAACTTCTATATAATCAGTAAAGCTTAAATGACATTTAACTGTCAACACTATCATGTCTTTCCAGAAACAACATCCCAGCTTCTTCTACTTGAGATAAACCACAGGCCTCAATGTCAACAGTTTGCATTGAGAACTGTTCATAGCAGAGAAACAGTGCTGTGTTCACAGTGGAAACTAGTTTAGTTGAAATGTGTAAGATGAAGAGAAGAAGATGTGTGTCATCTCCACTTTTCAGGAAAGCAGAGGAAAATCTATGAAAGCTAGCCAAAGAGCTGTTTGTGACGAAGGAATCAACTGTATTTTTGGAAACAAACAAACAAAAAAACAACAACTACTAATTCTAGATGCTTGTTGTTTTTCATAAAGCTCTTCAGATGTTTTATTTTTAGAAGTGTAACATGAAACTGCAGACAGATAAGTTATAATTTTAGAGTGAAGATGAAATATTCTTACGCAGAGAGACTATAATCAAACACATTATATATTAAATGCACTGTATACTCCTTTATATTGTTATTGTATAGCTGCCAACTTAATTGTGCACTGTAAGATACATTAAATGTGTTTACATGAAAAAGTTGTCTCATGAAGTGCTGTACCATCAGGGTGGAACTCACTAGTGTTCAGGATACTACTGCAATTATGATCCTTTCTGAAATCTATTATGCTTTACTTATGCATATTCCCACACAAATGATCAGTGTAATCAGCACAGCTGATCAGGCGACAGTAAGACTGGAGTTATATGGCCCCTGGGCAGTTGATTATCCTGCCTTCCTCACTAAACAAAAGTACTGGTCTGAACAACAAAAACATTGTGATATTTTAGTTGTTGTCAGAATCACATCAATAGTGGGGATGAATATGTACAGTAGTTTGTAGGGAAAAGGTAATTGGTCACTAAATGTCCCATATTATGCTCATTTTCAGGTTTGTACTTTTATTTAGGCTGTCTACTAGAAATTATACTGCAGCACCTCTATTCACCCTTTGTCTGAGTGCTGCATTTTACTGCTTTTCTCTTTCAGGCCCCATCCCATAAAGCTCAGTTTGCTCTCCCAGCTCTCACAGACCTATGCAGGCACTGCCTACACTGTCAGCTTAGACAGTGTTATTGCAACCACTAGCTACCATTCACACTGCCCTTTCAAGGTGGGAATCATGTGCCGATATTCCACCTCACCGTCTGTATGAAAGTCACAGAGGCAGAAAGGAGGGACAGTTTCGTTCCACCTCTGATCCGCCACCTGAGGTAGTATCAGAGCCGCAACAGAGGCGAGACAGTGTCTGTGTGAACGGAAACGCCGACAGTGTGGGACAGGGGTGTGTCGGTCTGATGGTGTTCACAGTCTGACAACTAAACAGATCCTTCACTCATCAAATAAAAGAGAAATATCCCACACTGCAACCCACAAAGCAACGTTACAGGACCAAATAACAGTAATGTGGTAGCAGCTTGTGTCTTTGGCATCTTATATGAGGAAAAAAAAAACTGCATCCATACGTGGAAAAGTGTCTGTCAACCCTGTCTGTTCTACCGACTCTTCGTCACATTTCTGCCCAAAAAACAGCGTCTGCAGAGAGCCAAGAGGCTCCTGTAGATGAATGTTGGTGACAGGTGGAAACGTTGTGTTTGTTTTGGTTCCGCAACACTGGCATGCTGTATGAAATGACACACTGGAGCGGCTTTATGCTGCGGCAGCTTGGTTCAGTGTGAACAAACAAAGGCAGGGTAAAGGTGAGCCTTCGTTGGAGCTAAAATGCGGGATCTGTGTCAAAAGGGCTACTGTGGTGCTGGAGGCGTGTTTTAGGGCGGGGACTATATAGCTGACATCACAACCTTACAAAGTCTTGATGGCTCATTTGAAGAAACACCCCGCATTCCAATACCCATACTGCCATACTATTTAGTATGCCAGAAAAAGATTTAGTATGTCCCAAAATAAAGTTTGTGAAATGCAGAATGCCAAAAATACCATCCGGTCGCAGTTTGCAGTATGTAAACCACCATGCTTTTCTGGCTATTCTGACCCACAATCCTCACATATGACAGCTTACATACAGAATGACAGACACTGCAATGACAGATGAAAGCACATTTAAGTCACAGTACTTTGTACTCCGCTAAGGCTATGGATGTAGGAGCCAGAGGGTCAAAGTTTAAGGCGCATTGTCATTATAAAGCAGTATGTCCGAATTGTATGCATACTGCAGACAACAGTATGTACTTTGTAACGGCAGCTGCAGTACATACCTAAATTAAAAAGAAAAGTATGCGATTCGGAATGCATCCACAGTTTCTGAATATGGGCCATGTGCTTTTGGATAATTTGGCAGTATTTATATAGCACATAGACCTGCTTTATTAACAAAAAAGACATATAAAATCTCCCTTTCTACAGTATGGGACCTTTTAAAATAAGGTGCAAGGTAAAGGGCAAAATTAATGAACACATAGAAAACACAATTTCATAAAAACATATTCCAAACTCCTCTTCATCCAAATAGGAAATATACCACATCAGAAAATACACTTTACAAAACACAGCCACATTTTAGGCGATCCGAATTCCCAGGAAACACAACGGCATTAATGAAAAGAGATTTAAAAAAAAAAGTCTTTAAAATTTGAACTGTATAATTATATAATAGTTATATAATATAATTTCTGATGAAATCCTATTGAGACTGTATGCACGTTGAACAAAAACATGCCAAATGAATGTGATGTAATATACCTCCATCGGTACTTTTTGACTGCCTTTTTGGCTTTTGACATTATTTCAAGGGTGCATAGTCTGACAAAAATGTAAATGTCCGCCTAGTAGATAATACTTCAGCTTGGTTCCTTCAGTGCCACCTCCTCTTCTTCTCCTCTAACCTGTATATACATTCAGGCTTCATACAGAATGCGTTAGACCTACAATATACAGAATTTCCTGCCGTGCTAATTGCAACTACTATTGCATTTATTTTACATCTCTAATAGGCCACATTCAGTCATGCAGATGTGGTTAGCTTTGCTTTTTTCCTCATTAATTTTACTTTCTAGATTACATAAAAAGTACTTTGCCTGGTCTTTGGAAGTTTGACATTTCCATACAATGTCCCAGACCTGTGGCTGCCTTGTCTTTTATTGCCACCCTGCTGTATTTAACAGCCATCCTCAACAGAACATGAGCCCTGCTCTGATTCACCAGCTGGGAGCTGCCTGGTTGCTCTTTGGCACACCAAACTAAAAAACTAGAGCTTTAATGATGCCAGTGGGGGGAAGAAATAGTGCATAATGAAGATAATAGAAAATTATTATGCCTCGAACACATTGTGACTTACACTAATAATGTGAATGAATATCAGTTATATCAAAATATTGAAAAAATATTGGAATGTTTGCAAACCACACAAAGAAAGAGTTTGAAGACTGATGTTAGGATTAACAGCTATTAGTATGCAAGTCATGTTGCCTACAATACTCACCTGTATGCCAGCCTCAGTTTCTTTGCTACTATACTATACTACCTGCCCCCAACTCAGCTCGGTCTGCATACAATTATGTTTTCAACTTTTTCATCCTGGAATAAGATTGCCTCTTTTCTAAGTGCTGTATCGTAGGCAACTGGACTTGTTTCAGTTTGTTGAAGACGTTTCACCTCTCATCCAAGAGGCTTCTTCAGTTCTTACTAACTGGAGAGGAGCTGCAGTCTTTTAAACTCTGTGTGGGAGTGTCCTTACAGAGGTAGTAGGAGGAGGAGATGGTAGTTAATGCAGTTCAGTGCAGCCAGGACTGCACAGATTTGTACATTGGGGAGACAAAACAACCTATCCATAAACAAGCATAAACAAGTTAGCTTATGGCACAACACAGGAGGACCAACTCCTCAGGTCAAGACTCTGCTGTCCACTTACATCTGAAGGAGACAAATCATTCCTTTGAGGACAACAATGTAAACATGTTGGCTAAAGAAGACAGATGGTTTGAAGAGGAGTAAAAGAATCCATCTATGTCAAACTGGAACGTCTTTGAACAGAAGAGGTGGCCTAAGACATTACTTATCACTCACCTACAATGTAGTACTGAGTTCTCTCCCCAGACAGCTTAACAACCATTCACACCTGGGCTCACCTAGCCCTAGAAACCCACATGAAGGCTGGTTGGGTCAGTGACCTACAAGTGGCCCTAACAACTCTGTAAGGACACTCCCATACATAGTTTAAAAGCCTGCAACTCCTCCAGTTAGTTAGAACTGAAGAAGTCTCTTGGATGAGCGGTGAAATGTCTTCAACAAACTGAAACAAGTCCAGTTGCCTACAATACAGCACTTAGAATTACCATGACCTGGATGACTGAGAACCTTCATCAACAAGATTGCCTCAGTTCTTCACCACAGCTCCCTCATCCCTCATCCCTCTCCCCAATCTGAACTCTGCCTACATCTAAAATGTATCAGCACTGGGCAGAAAACCAAAGAAGCTTTGGAAAAGATGCCTTTTTTCTAACAGAGAAGACTTTTCTCCAGTTGTTGCTGGTGGGTTTTCAGGGAGTAAGTGATGTTTTAATTCCTGTAGATTCACATATTTGTGCTCATGCAAACATGTCTAAAGTAGCCAGTTGACTGATTCTCTGTGCATTTGTAATATGTTATTATGTTATAGTAATTGGCCCTGTATTTCCTGTTTGGAGATTTGAAAAGATTAATTTAGAATTGCTACATATATGCACAAAACTGAAATGATTAACTTCTTAGAAATTCTTAGAAAAAAACTTCTTAGGAAAAAAAAGTATATATATAAACATTTATACATACATACATACATACATATATATTTATCGGTTGTATCACATATCACTAGTTGGCACAAATACTCGAAGCAGCAGACGCTAAGATATCTGAGCTTTTAGTCTCTGGTATGGGTCAAGCTCCAAAAACACTGGAACAACATTAAATGATGTTCAAACTCCTCATCCCCAGTGTGTAATGCAATCTTTTAGTTACTTATTTGGAGTCTACAAGCCTATGCTAATGTAACCCTTCTGACATCACAATGGAATCATTACAGTTATTTTCCCAGACTTGACAGACTCCTGATTACAGACTGAAGACAATAAACAACAGGCCCAAAATAAAAACGCAAGTACAAAATTATGACACAACTAATAATTTTAATAATCATTAACAAGTATAGGTATGGATTTAGACTCTGTTCATAACTTTGTTTTTGTTTGCTTTATGTAGTTTTGTACATATTCTGTGCGTGCAAGGCAAAGATAAACATGACAGTAGAAAATAAATTCTCTCCTAGGATGAGATGGAGGCTCAGGTCTCTGGCAGCACAGGGAGCTGAACTGAGGTCTGCTCTTACAAAACACACACCATTCTCCACAACCACCCTGAGAGTTTGAAAGGCTGAATACACTTTTGTTGTTATCGCACAATATCTGATCATTTATAGGTCTTTATTGGGATCCTATCTGGTCCTCCTGTGATATAATGGACATGGCGATGACATATATGGTTGTCTAATGGAGTGACTGAAGCTGAAGTGATCTGAATGTAACATACTGATGTGATTCCACAGAAATATGTGGAAACATGCAGAGCTTTAGTGTCCATGTGTTAGTTTAGAGATTCTAAAAGGACCAACATAAAAACATTTTAACAAGGCAAAATATACTCTTTGGGAAAAAAAGACCATATTCCCACATGGATGGTGTGATGGGACTTGTTAGAAATAGCATAAAAATTAATTCAACATAATTTTCAATGTATGCATATATAATAGTTATATATAATGTAAGGAAATAACCAGAAATGATATTTTCTTTGAGACACTAGTATAATCAACCTTTGCACCACAGCACTCTTCCTTAAAGATATCAATTGATCTCACTGATGTTTATTGAAAGGAAATAGGTTTGGTTCTGTACCTCCTCTATTCATGCAGTTTACATAATGTGTCTGGCATAGTGGAACCACTCTTATCATGTGATATTACAGTAGATGCCTCAGCAGTCCCTTGTGATAATGCATATTTGTGCTAGCAGGACAGAAAGTTGATCTTCTGCACATAGGTGCCAGGTAGAGATGGTGACATAAACTGAAGGAATTCTGCAGTAGTAGTAAGTGTTCTAATTAAATGCATGACATGTTGCAAAACATGATACAATTTAACTGAAAATGTGCTCACTGTAACACATCCTCTGTCTTGACTGAAAAATGACATGTAGTGGATGGATGTCACAGTATTTGGTTTGGGGCAAATAACCTCTAATCAATAAATTTGATGATTTAGCTGATGCTGGCTGTGTCCCATTTGAGATTCAAGTCCTATTTACATGGGACTGGTATTACCTGGCTACCTAGTAATGTGTAACAGTTGAGGAGGACACAGCCTCTGTATCTGGGTCACACGGTCTGCCAACTGAGCCAGGGTGCCCCTGGAATGTCTTCTATTTTAATCCGAATCTGCCATGTCCATAATTTGTAAAGTAAAAATGCCAACTCATATCACCTACCATATATCACCAAATAGAGGTCATGTGATAGTATTAATCCTGTGCGAATAAGCTAGCTGTGATTTGGGGTTCTATTTCTTGTTAAACATCTCCCCTTTATAGTCGGACAACTGAACAACTATGAAATTTGATCATATCTGATAAGATGTTGAACAGCAGTCAACAACTGTGCAGTGAGATCAGCTATGTTGACATTTAAACGTGATGAGAGAGAAGGTTAGGAGCAACAAATGGTTGTCATATTCAAGTACAGTCGTAGAGCATCTTCTACTTGATCTAAATGAGGAGGAAATGTGTATTTATGCCCATAACACAGAACACAACACAAGCCTTGACATCATAAGCAGAAGATAATGTCAGTAATTATGAGTATAATACAGACTTCTTTTATCCCCTGTGAATGTGCCAAATGAAACACAAACGTGAAGTGGTAATTTCTACATCACATGAGGTCTGCTGGTAATACTAGTCCCATGCAAATTGGGTCATGAGTCTTAAGATGTGTGCAGAATGAATGCAGAGTGATTTAAGAGGCAGCACAGTTGCATATTCCTCACTGCAAAGATGCAAGTGGATGCAGATTTGCCCTGGGTGGTGCGAACTGAGGCAAAGAATTAAATGATTAAAACATGTTTCAACTTGAGCAAAAATGACCCACTAGCCTGCAACTTTATGACTCCAGTTTGATCAATGCATGGAAACGAGAAAATAATGAGTCTGAAGCTAAATAACAGGTATGCTGGTAACTTTGTGACATCAGTCAAGGACGAGCTGTCAATAAACGCAGACAAACTCTACAGACACACAGTCAGTTTGTTTCTAGCTAGCTACAGCTAACGTCGGTACATTTGCTGCTTGGGTAATTTGGTACATTTGAAAAGATGATGGAAGCCTAAAACAAACTAAAACAGGTGCATTTGGGAACTCTTATTTTGTTAAAGGAAAAAATAATATTTTCAGGATGTTGCCCTTAAACAGGTTATGGCCAGCAGAGAGGTTTGTTCAGTTGTCATGAGAGATTCAAAACCTTTCTCGTCCTCGGCCTCTTGAATTTGACCACTCAACCACTTGTTCAGTTTATTCACCCCAAACAGCCAATATACAAACTGTACAGATGTTAGCTGTACACAGCAGCTGTTTTCTACTGGAGAGACAACAATCATGCTTCTCTCAGGCCTCTTATACATGTAGCCTCCCAATTCCTGATCTCAGTGATGTCACAGACCCCACCCTCCTCTCTCTCCCATGTGTGCCTGTTTTCCTCAGGTGAGTCGGCCTGTATGTATCATTCAGACAGAGGGGGCTCAGTTCTTTGGTCTGCTGGCTCTGCTTTCATTGTGTGCTGTTTAGAAATCGCCTCTCCTCTCTCCTGTGTGCTGTTTCTCATTTCCACTGTGGCAGGTACTGTGCCAGGGCCCTTCTCCTTATGGGACACAGGACTCACTTGGGGGTTTTCTGGGGGTGCAGATGCACCTGGGATTGTGCTGGGGATCTTTTCTTGGGGTGGCGGGGACACCAGCAGTTTTTCTAGAGTTTGGGGCAATGCTCGGGCAATGCTGGGGCTCTTTATCTGGGATGTGGGGGTTACAGGAGGCTTTTCCAGTGTTTGGCTTAGTGGTGGAGGCCTCTCTAGGATGGAGGGCGCTTTTTCAAGGGCTGCAGCTGGACTGAAGAGGTGGGGAGCTGATACTTCTTGTTGAGTCTGAGCGGTAGAAGAGGGACACCCTGAGCCTGGAGCTTCATCCCCTCCTGGTGAGGGGTGCTTGATTTCAGCTACCATTCCACCACAGCCCATTCTTTCTCTCTCTGCATTCAGCTCCTCATTCTGAGCAGCCTCCTCCTTTTCTTCAGATGTCTGTTTCCCTGTGTCACTGGCTGGTTGATGGAGAACATACAGACAGATGGAAGAATAAGCTTAGATCACAGAAAGAAATAAAAACAACAAATCCACAAATAAGATGAAGGTAAGAATAAAATAGAAAGTAAGTTATAAGCATGAATGATAGACCTCTCTCACCTGTTTGAGCTTTTTGTGTTTCCTCCCCACAAGATAGATCTTCAGTGCAGGTGGGCAGATCCCCTCTGTTGCCCCGGAAACGGATGGGTGACCTCTGTAACACTGCCTTCAGCTCTAAGACAGGTGAGAGACAACTCATATTTAAGGCTGCATTAATGAGTATTTATATCTACATAAGATAAGTGAAATCTGTCAGTTTGTTTGAGAATTCTTCTGCATTTCAGTGACAGAAAACGTATTAATACGCCTTAAAAGTACTAGGAACTTTGGTTATGAAACAGTCTCAATTTAATACTGATGCCTCTATATGGCCTACATAAGTAAATGAGACCATCAGCAAAATGGTTTATGTATAATTGTTACAATTATTCTTTTAGTTTCCCTGCTTCTTCTGCCTACCTACTCCCAGCTGATCAAAAGGGTCAAACCATCAGTAAAAACTGTTAAAGTGTCAGATGACAGATGAAGCTACAGCAACCCTACAGGAATGTTTTGAGTGTACATACTGGCAAATGTTCAGAGATGCTGCTACTCAGGATAGCAACACCAGTCTTGAGGAAAATACATTATCAGTGACATCATATATCAGCAAATTTGTTGATTATGTGGGAATCACAAAGACAATAAATTAATTCCCCAACCGGGCGGCCTGGTTAAATGGAGAGGTGAGGGCCATGGAGTGACACTCCCACACCGCCGCACCACCCTGTGGTGTTTCGCTACACCACTGGATTTGGTCTGAAAGTACACTAAAGATACGTCGTAGGCAATTGAAAATGTCACAGGCTACAAAAGCAGAAGTGGCTCCATCATGTGTGAGGCCACACTGCTGGATGAGCTGAACACATTTTATGGTCGCTTTGATCTCCTCAGCAAAGACTCAGCTGTGAAATCTACTCCGCCTCCAGAGGACCGTCCCCTGTCAGAAACCACAGCAGATGTGTGATATTCACTCTCAGCAATTCCTGCTGAGAGTGAAATAAATAAGACTGCTGGTTCAGATAATATGCTTGGCCGTGTACTAAAAAACTTTCTTTCAGAGTGGTGCACAGAGAGCAATCTACTGTTCAACTTCAGCAAAATGAAAGAGCTGATTGTTGATTTCAGAAAAAAAGAGGCAAAGACACACCCCCTGAGTAGGTGAACAGTTATAGGTTTCTTGAAGTTACATCACTGAGAATCTATCTTGGTCATCATACATCACCACCCAACTTTTACAGAGGAGCAACAGAAAGCAACCTGACTGGAAACATCACAGACTGGCATGGTTCATCATGGCCTAGGACAGGAAGGCTCCACAGGGGAGGTTTAAAACCGCCCAGAACATCACTGGTACCATCTACAGAACATCAGTGACAACAGTGAAGTGAGATGTCTGCACAGAGTTCAGATCAACCAGGGCTATGGTGTGCTGAGACATATTTCCATGACAGGTTGTCTGCACAAACTCATAGTTCGTGTTAAGTCTGTCTTGGATGGTGATGACATTATGGCTACCAATCAACATCCTCAATTCAGAATACAAATGGACTTTTCACTTCTGGAACCTCACTGTTACTGCTATATCTCTCTTGATTAGTCTTTGTATCTGACTCGGTTGAATCGATTCTTTGTGAACATTTTCCAGACCTGAGCTCTAGAAATGTAGTCAGACTTACCAAGCTTAGATCTGTAGTATTTGTAAATTACTTAATTAACCTCTCACATACTTGTGATTTAATGTAATCTTACTTTGTTTTCATATTCCTTACTACACTGTATTCAGTGTTACCAGTATTTAGTTTGTTTTAAAGTATTCATTAACACTTTGGCAAAGTCTCACCTTGTGTCATGGCTAGAGCATCCTCATGGACGGACACAGCTCTGCGTTGTGGAAGGGGCTTCATGTGTTGGCGTGGCTTAGGAAGACTCTCTGAAAGTATGCAAACCACACATAAGCGCATGCTTTAAACCATCTTTTTGTATCTTTGGCTCCTAAAGTGACAACTAAATTTTAAACTTACTATTTTGATTTTCAATGGTTAATAGATAATGTTGTATAATGTCATGCAGCTCAGCGCATGTCAATCAGGAAGACTATCTTTGTACTCATTCCCCCCTCTCTCTCTCCACTCCTTCTTAAGCAGCTGACTATAGGCATTTTTGTTTTTCCCTCTTTATTCAAACCACAATCTATATCAGCCAATCATGTCACTGCTGTCAATCTCTAAATCTGTTCTTCTCTCTGGTACTGTCAGTTGTCACTTCAGTACAAATTGTGCCTCCCTCCTCCATCTCGTCCACCTTCAGTTCTTTATATCCAGTGCCCAGGTTGAGCTCATCACAATCAACTCCCCATCTCATATAGGTCTTCAGCCATCTCTTCATCAACTACTACCAACAGTGTCTACACTCCATCATATGGTTTCCTGTATTACTCACAGCTTCACCATCTATATATCTATATAATATGACAACATCATGATGTCTAACTACCAATGACTTTCCAGTGACTGAAATACTACTAATCTAATCTATCAATTTCACTAAGTAAATATATCTGCTGTATAAACTAAAAAGAGTGAGCAAGAGAGACAACCGTAGAAGGGACCCTGAAATGATGGATCACATTTATTCCTATTATATAATAACATTGTACATATGTAAATGTAACCAAACCACTGAATGTAACCTTACTATGTACCTTGATTCATTTGACTCTGAAGACAGACATGGGCTGTTTACATGGGGAGGGTACAGACTATTCAGCTGACCATTTCACAGCCACTGATTCTTCCCCTAGAAGCACACCACACTGACTAGACCACACCTAACCTGATTTCTCATAAAAGCTTTACCTTCAATCAGCCCAAACCTAATTTGGATTAGTTATTTGGTTTTGAGAGGATCAGTCAGACTTACCATCGGTCACTGATTGTGCTTTCTCAGAGCGCTCCTGTGTGCTGGGACCCCTCCATGGGGATGGGGCGGGAGGAAGGAGCTCTTTTCGAGGGGATGAAGCTGAGGCAGCACCCCGGGAACCCTCCTGGCTTCCATTCTACGGATTAAGATCAGAGTGGTACTCATTGGGATGTGACACAGACAATGTGATTGCTATGTCATGAATAATATGAACACATGGAAGCAGAGAACAATTGGGCTAATATAGAAATAGGTAGTGTTCTTTAGTGATATTCAGTAGTGTATTTATGAGCTCCACCTCGCTAAAACAAATGCAGTCTCATCCAACAGTCCTGCAACAAATTATATTAATAATGATTCAACTTTATGGCCATATTGGAGGTTGTAGTTTGCACTGCAAAAACATGTTTTTTGTAAGAGGTATTTCTAATATTTAGTCTACCCTCATTGATATAAATTAAAGGGATAACATATTGGAATCAACACCTAGGTTTACCTAGACTGCAAACTGATGCTGTTTTTCCATTACATCTGCCGGCCTGGCTGTACTCGGTTTGACTTGGGCAGCAGGGACTTGCATTCCCACCACAACTGGGCTCCCTGCTTGAAGGCGTGTCTGGACCAATCAAAAGATCACCGCTAATAAAGTGGCTCTGCTAATTCAGTAATTGTATTGACTGTTTATCAGAAATGATATTGTCGGTTGTGGTCAGCTGTTTCAAATTACCCCCAGTGCTAACATCAAGACAGCAGCAGAGCAGGTAGCCTATGATACTAATGCTATGTTGGCTTAGTATTCCGGTGCTCCGAGGTTTATCTTGGGGGATTTTTAATGCCTGTCAACGTGACAGCATACAGTTATCATCATCATCAGCATCAACATCATCATCATCATCATCATCATCATCATCATCATTGGACGTTTCCCACCAGAAGAGCAAACATCTTGGACATGTTATACGGTACTGTAGCATTACCAATGTATTCCTTGCCTGTTCATATATCCCCCACCCAGGTTTGCAGATCACAACATCATCTGACTACTTTCATTTTACAATCAGGAACTTAAACGCTGTAAGCCACAATGCTACAGCGCCCCACAGTGGTCTGAGGATGCCATACACATCTCCAAGGCTCCCTGGCATGCACTGATATGAGTATTTTTTGATGGAGATCTGAATGACAGGGTTGTTGTCATTTTGGATTACATAACCTCTGCATAAGCACCAGCTTTCCAGTTAAAACAGTATTGCAACTCCAAACCTGGGATACCTCCCCAAATAAAACAGAGCCTAAAGGACAAACACAAGGCCTTCAGACTCAAAGACTGGGCCAGCCTCAAAATAGCACACTGAAAGGTAAAGTGAGGTGAGGTAAGGCAAAACTGAATTTCAAGGACAAACTGGAGTCTGAATTTGCCAACATGAACACCAAGCAGGCATTTGAGAAAATGAAAACACTAACTGGGTGTGAATCCAGATGTGCAATAACTGACCCAGAAACCTTTGCAGAAGAACCAGTCGCCTTCACAGAGGAGGAAGTACGGCATCATCTCAGTCGATGCAAGCTGGGCAAGGCACCAGGGCCTGAAGGCATCCCAGCACCCTGTTGCCCTTACATCCATAACAATGAAATGCCTGGAGCAGCTGCTGCTGAACATTATTCTACCAGTTGTCGCCCCACAACTGGATCCCTCCCAATTTGCCTTTAAGGCTATAAGAGGGGCACAGAGGATGCAGTGGCCTGCCTACTTCACTTCCTCCTTCAGCACCTGGACTCCCAAGGTCACTCTGTCAAGAATCTCTTCGTGGACTTAAGCTCTGCTTTCCACACCATCCAGGGGCATCTGATGATCCAGAAGCTACACCAGCTCAACACCACCTCCCATCTGATTCATCTCATTCACAATTTCCTCACTGACAGGCTGCAAGTGGTGCAGGTAGGCACAACTACATCACCTACACTCACTACTAACACCGGAGTGCCGCAGGGTTGTGTGCTGAGCCCATTCCTTTACACACTCCACACCAATGACCGCACCAGCCCATCACCCAATACCACATACCTCAAATACTCAGATGACACAGCCATCCTTGCCCTGCCATTCTGTCCTGGACTACCACAACACCCTTTAGCAAGTGGTGTGTAATATAACCATCTCCACCTCAATGCCATCAAGACAAAGAAGTTAATAATTGGACCCCCCTCACCTTAGAATTCCATTCTCATCAATACCCAAACAGTTGAAATAGTTGACAGTTTCAAATACCTTGGGGTGACACTGGACAATTGCTTCGACCAGCACACCAGCGACGAGCAAAAAATTAAGCCATCAAAGACTATCAATCACCTGAAAACTGAAAGGACTATATGTTCTCCTCCTACTGTTGTGCCAGAGTATCATCCAGCCCACCCTACTGAACTGTTCCACCTGCTTCTTCAACGCTATCTGTTAAAAGCCAGGCAAAACATACACGTATAACATTGACATGTCTACAATACGTGTTGTATCATGTCCTCATTACATGTTTATGACCTGACTTTTATATGCGGAATTCGCGGGGATGGTGAAGTTACAGGCGAGAAAGCTGCCAAGCTAGACACTGTGTTTCAAAATGTATAAGTGTGAAACCACTGGACGTTTGTAAGGAGACCTCGGGACAGTTTGCAGCTGTGTTTGTTGCGACAGAAACTTATATTTTGACAAGAAGCCAGGACATCGGACATTTTACAGATATTTTACACACCAGGAAAGGAGCGCACAGATGGAAGATCCCTGTGGACACTGGACAGAGTGGCTTACTGTGACAAATGTGAGACGGTGTCTGTATGTCAAAGCACAGCTGCAGTGAGGTGACTAGTTTGCATGCCTATGGATATTGACACCTTTTACTCAGATGATTCTCATGCTCGATACTTATCTTTACTGGATACTTGATTCAGGTGAGTACTTGGCTCATCCCCAGTTATTACACAGACACAAAGAACATTGTCATCACTCTTGTGCAAGAAAAAAGGTCCTCTGATGTTAGTACCTCCTGGATTGCACACATTTCTTTGTGACACTATAACTCTGGTTTAAACATTGCTGCCACCTTGTGGCTTGTGGTCACTGTACCCAATGTATTTAATTTACAATACAAACAAATTTAATGTCTCCTTATTTATAATATTCAGCCTTTTTCAACTGCAGGCTTTCCCTTTATGAAAAAGTATGTATTGCTGTATCAGTGAACTAAAGATACAAATCTTACTGTTCTAATTCTTGGTTTCGTGTTTTACATTACAACTCACTTGTTCATGATCTTGGTTTTCTCAGTGTTGTTATACATTTAAAACAAACTTTAGAGGTAAATATTAAAAAATAAATTAGATGACAGCTTTGCCACTGGGTGTAAAGCCTTACATTTGAATTAACTTCCCTGCTGTAATGAAGGACATTTTTGATGTATTACCTGTGCTGTAGTCTCCCCTGGCCTGCCATCATGAGTTTGCAGTCTGAGCTGGACTCTCTCTGCTGAGCTGCTGGAAGGAGGAGCAGAGGAGGGACGTGCTCCTCCTGCAGGAGCAGCTGGGGTGGGGAGAGGAGGCTTGGCAGCGATGGCAGGTTTGGGTGGAAGGTGGCCAATGGGGCGCTCAGGGACAGAGGGCTTTGGGTGAAGTGGAAGGGGAAGGTCTGGCCGGATGCGATCCAGTGCTCTCATAGGATGCCTGGGGTCCGCTGGATACAAAGGGTGAAAGTGAGAGTAAATCACTTGTAGACACTTTGAATGATGCAGTGAGTCCAGGTGGGACAGATGTTCAGGCAGCTGATGACTAAAACACAGAAACCATGGCACGGCAGCAGAGAGCTTTCTGTGTTCTGTCGTCACAGGCCCAGAGCCATCAGGAAGGTTGTGTTATACACACACTGTTACAGCACACCGCTCAGGCCAGGGGCCATGTTGATGATGTCATTGGCTCTTTCCTATGACACACTTGATGTGGTTCTAGTATTTCTAGGACAACAATGTCTTGTAGATAACAGTGGTTAAAAACAACATGACACAGGTTTCCCTGTTAACCATATAATAATAGAAGTGGTACATGTTCTAACAAATTACAGAGCATTATCCAAAAAAGTGTGTCTTTCCTGGGTGCAGCTGATGCAAGGTAAACCACAGTGGGCCAAAAAAAAAAAGATTCAATATTCCAGCGCACACCAGGATTGACACTATTTTATTATCAATTACATTGAACACAACAAGCTGCATGTTTGGCATGTTGCTTCATCAGATTCGCTCTGAGCTTGATTGCCAACAGGTGTATCTTTAAATAAAAGGGAGTGGCCTCCCCTCCCTCATTAATTAGGTATACATCTTACCTCCTGACTGTAATCATGTATCATGAATTTTATATAGTAACCTTTTTGTCTTAATATACACATATATTTTTTCATTAATCAGACTGTATATTTTATAGAAACTCATTGGGTCCGGGGATCTGTGTGCATGCCAATTGAAATACACCACCAATCCAAACACCGTTGTGGACCAGGTAGCCACTCAGCAAGATTGGTGTATTATGGAATTGTATGCATTCTGACATTTGTAATGTACTTTGATGTATAACCCTCTTCTAATATATATTTAACCTTATTTTTCTACCAGTTTTATATGTCTCTATTGAGGAAATTAAAGTACTTTGATATACACCTATCAGCCACAACATTAAAACCACTGACAGGTGATGTGAATAACTGATCATCTCATCACAATGTGATGTTCTGCTGGGAAACCTTGGGTGCTTGCATTCATGTGAATGCCACTTGACTGACGTGGACCAAGTACACCCCCTCATCACAACAACACTAGCAGTGGCCCCCCAGCAGGACAATGTGCCCTGACACACTGCAAACACTGCTCAGGAACAGCTCGGGGAACACAATAAAGAGCCCAAAGTGTGGACCGGGCCTCCAAATTCCCCAGATCTCAATCTGATCGAGCATCTGTAAGACGTGCTGGAGCAGGTCTGATCCATGGAGGCCCCACCCCCATACATACAGGACCCAGAGGATCCACTATAAAACGCCCTGGTGCCAGACACCACAGGACACCCTCAGAGGTCTGAAGTCCATGTCTTGACAGGTCAGAGCTGTTTTGGCTGCACATGGGGAACCTTCACAATGTTATGCAGGTGGTCATAATGTTATGCCTGATTGGTCTATATTTATGATATCCTGTGGAACCGTATGTAGCTATTTGTCCTCTGAAGTATTATAGATGGATCAGCTAGACTTTATACTTTATACTATATGTCATTGTCTCATGTAAAATAATTTTTTCAGTGTATTTGTATTGGGGAATGTGATGTTGCTGGATGCTTGGCTAATTAACACCTGATCAAGAGGCACCTGTTGGCAATCAAGCCCAGGCCGAATCTGATGAAGCAACATGCAAAACGCGTAGTTCACTTCTTGTGTTTTTAATGTAAAAAGTCCACAGTGTGTCTTGCTTATGTGTTTTTAATAGTTTTAGGACAACGATGGAGCTCTATGGCCTAGAACGAGAAGATATATATCAGGCTTATATACACACAATACTTGTTAGTAGGATCAACTCACTGTAGGTTTGACTCTGCACATATTATTATTTCACACATTGATGTTATTTTTATAAATGGGCGTAGATAACATTGATACCTGAGGAAGTGGACATGGTTCTGGGCTTCATGTATGTGGGAGGTGGTTCAGGTTTGTCCAGGATAGCACCTGATGGACAGAGAAAGTAGACAGAAGTGCAGGTGAAGGGCAACTTGTGGGGGTGGGATATGGCAAGGGACGTTTGGGTCTAATGGGACAAGTATATGTAAAATCATTTTCTATGTGGTGTCAATGTCTCTGCTACCAACCTGTTGCAATAAAATGTGTTTACAAAAAAAAAATACAATCAAACACAAACAAAAAAATGGTCTGAATACTAATTTATTTAATTTATTTGAAATGTGACTGATTTACAATTGTTACTCTGTCAACAGAAATAATAACCATGTAGCACGAGTGAAATGACAAACTGTAGCACAAAGACATCTGTCTAAATTTCAAGCTCTTGTAACAACTGTAATAAATCAACAAACTGACATAAAAAAAAGTTCATACATCAAACAAAACAAGTGATGCGACTATGATGGATACTCTTACTCTTATGCTTCTGCTTACCTTCAGAGTTGGCCTTTCTCAGCTCCTCATCTTTATTCTAGAACAGACACATTGGACTATATTAAATGACATTTGATCAACAACTTGGTGTTGTACTTTGTACTGACTTATTGTATGTAACCACCTTATCCTTTTTGCCCAGTCTTCAGTTCTGATACAATTGTACTCACCAAACGATAATTTCACGCCAGTTCACCCAAAATCCAGAACCTTTCCCAGTTCATGTCATGGATTTTCTTGAAAAGAATTCATGTTGAAACGACTATTAAGTTTATGTCACTGTGCAAAATCCTATAGCTGTACTCAAATACTTTTTAAGTTATGCATTTTGAAGTTTGGCCCTCTGAGCTAAATTTCAGCATTTCAGTAATTCTTTGTATGTGTATTGTAAACCTTCATTTAAATAGTTTTAGCTGAATGGTAACAGTAATCAAATTAATAACAGGGAAGTAATTTTTTGTTTTACCACAATGAAGAATCTGTCATTTTCAAAAGTTCATATCTCCACTAATTTTCTTTCAACCATCTTATTTAGTCCTGCATACAAAACTGAGTGCCACAGACTCTGTTAAACATATCATTGGGGCTGAAAAAGCCACTTTTTTAGTTATTTTGACTGTAGATTTTCCCAAGAAGGATTATTCTAATATCATTGAAACTTTAGGATGTGAGGGATGTTTTATCACTCCTTCATTGTTTATGATTTTTTTTAAATTAAATATTAACTTTTTTTTTCTACTTTTCACTGGCTTTAATGTCACATTCAGTTGTTAAATTTCATCCGTAGATATTTGTACTGTTTTGACTTCAAGGTTTTCTATCTGTGTGATACCTATTGAGCCTGTTTTTCATTGGGTTCAGGAAATTTGCAAGTTACATCTTGAAATGGCTTGGTTCATTACATACCAGATTTCATCCTGTTCTGAATGTCTGGACAAAATATTAATCTTAGTTCCTTAGTTCATTACACATATATTATTTCACAATTTCAAAGCCTCTGGTTTTTCTGACATCAACAACCCAGCCACTTTTTCTACACAGGCTATTTTGTGACTATTTTGTGGCTTCTCCCTCTAGGATTTGCCAGTTGAGCAGGGGTCCACAATCTCACTATAAAATCAAACTGCTTACTAATTAAATAAATTATGATTGCCCTTGCAGTTAAATTGCAATTAGCTCAGAGTTTGAAATTGTGAAATAGTATATGCGTATTGTGGGTATTGTATATGTAAGGAATTAAGATTAATATTTTGTCCACACACACAGAACAAGATGACATCATCTAGTACACAACAAACCAAGCCCTTACAAGATATAACTTGCAAATTTCCAGAACCCAATGACAAACAGGCTCAATAAGACAGATAGAAAACATCAGTCGACACAGCACAAATACCTACTGATGAAATAAAACCACTGAATGTGATATTACAGACAGTGAAAAGTAAAAAAAAAAATGCTAATTTAAAAGAAAAATCACAAACGATGAAGGAGTGATATAACATCTTATACATCTTATTATAATATCAACACTTTCATATACTAAAGTTTAATGCATATTAAAATAATCCTTTTTGGGAAAATCTAAAGTCTACCAACCCAAAAAAGTGGGTTTTTCAGCTCCAAAGCTATATTTAACAAAATCTGTGGCAGGACCAAATAACTTATAGATGTGACAGAACTACATTAATACTACACAGAGACAATATTTGGTTGAAAGAAAGTGGAAACTGGTGGATAATTTTTGAAAATGACACATTCTTCGTTCTAGTAAAAAAAAATTACTTCCTGTTATTAATTTGCTTACTGTAAGCATTCAGGTACAACTAACTACATGAAAACATGTTGTCGAGTTTCCTTAAGGTCTCTTGGATGTTTGAAGGGATTGGTGAGGTTTACATACACACATACAAAGAATTACTAAAATGCTGAAATTTAGCTCAGAGGGCCAAACTTCAAAATTCATAACTTAAAAAGTACAGCTATAGGATTTTGCACGGTGACATGAATTTAATAGAGGTGTCAACATGATTTTTTTTCAAGAAAATCCCCAACATGAACTAGGAGGCCTAGGTGAGTTGGCATTGAATGACCCCAAACTAAACTGCTGAGATCTACAACACTACACTACAACGGAGCCCAACAGGTGAACATGAGCAGTTAGATAATCAAACAGGTTGAAAAAAACAACAGTTTATTCAGATTATCTAAACAACTGAAAGCTAACTAAAAGACAGTGCACCTCTAATCTTGGGAATAAACTTTTATGACTCAAGAAAACTGTGTGTCCAAGTAAATTTGTTAAACCTGTTGGTTAGTTTCCAAACTGTATGATGGTCTGACAGTTTATGTTTTTGACTTTTTTTTTTTTATGACATCGCTGTGTTAACAGGCATTAACTTGGTGAGTATGGTGTCATTACTGATATGCATGATGAATACAACTTTAAAAATAAGACCCAAGTTTCAATAAAGCAGAATTATTCTTTATTGTGTGAAAAGCCCCCTGAGTCCCCTCCATGACCCCCAGCATGTTACAACTTGACCTATGGCTCTTTCTAAAGTGACTCACCTTGGCCCTCTCAGTTCATGTCATGGTCTTTTTTTGAAAAAAAATTAAATAAAACTAAAAAAAAAATAATGTAAAAGAAAAGAAAAGAAAAGAAAATGCATGACGGCACCATTAATACTGTTAAATGAAAATGTAAATAATTAATGTTTTTTGAAAATGTAAATTTGAAATGGGTTATAAGATTTTGCTAGGTCCCATGAATTTTGAAGTTTGAATTAAGTTTTTACATGATTATTTTGAGAAAGTCTATTACATGAACTGAGAAAATGTCTGAATTCTGGGTGAGTTGGTTTGGAATGACCCCTGGCCAAAACGAAATAAGATTGAAATCAAGCAACCATTCACAGACACATTTGCACTGATCATAATATAAAATATCCAAGAATGTGTTTTTACACACAGGCAGCACACAAAAGTAGTCCCATCAAACACAAAATACAGTATGCTGAGGGGTCAGTCCCAGAGCCTCTCATCATTATGTGTGTGCATTATAGTAACACCCCTGTAGTTAAATGTACACAATATGAATTCAATGAGAACTGGCCAAAAACTCTGTCACTATTAACAATAACTACTATTATTGAAGTGCTACATTTTAGACATATATCAAGGAACCTCCACCATCCTCAGGCCCCGCCCCCGGCTGATATTACAAATTAACACAAGCAATACTTTTTGAATGATCTCACACCCCACCTCTACTCCCTTCCTACCTGGCTCACCTTGGTGTCAGCAGGTGGAGTTTTGGCCACGCCCATTCTATGTAGCATCACCTGAAGCCTATGCTCGAAACTAGATGTGCTCTCAGATGCATGTTTCTGCAAGACAATACATGAACATTAAGGACAGTTCATGTACGTTCATGCACGCACGCACGCACACACACACACACACACACACACACACACACACACACACACACACACACACACACACACACACACACACACACACACACACACACACACACACACACACACACACACACACACACACACACACAGGGAACACAGGGGCCCTGTCTCCACAACGAGGGCCAAATCTGACTCTACTTCATGTGGAGCTTTTATGCTGCCGTGTCTCAAGTCACTAAAAGCAAGCCAGTAATAAAGGTTGCCTGGGTGATTGGATGAAGAGTCGAAGTGGGGTCTCTGGTGGCAGCGATGGAGGAGAGGATACTGTCCAAGTTGGTTAGCATCCTGAACAATGTCTCCCACCCCCTGCACGACATGCTGGTTGAGAAGAGGAGTGCTCTCAGCTAGATAAACACAGTGGTCTGACCTATCTGACGTTTCTACTGTGCTTGTACTGTGTTGCTTTGCTACTGTCTTTGATATCTACACAACAGCAACATCTCAGACTGGTAGTTTGTCATAAATTCAAGCTGTTTTTTTCTTTAGTCTATGGCAGAACAGGTAAATTAGGTCTCCAACCTACCATTAATGAAAGTGTTGTCATTCCGAATTCAGGTTACTGGGAACAAATTTGTTGTCAAAGTTTTAACTATCTTACTTCAGCTAATGAAAATGGGTGCCAAAACAAATATGTTTGTATTTATATTATCTGTCTATCAGTGTGAATGTTGAATTGTTAAAAAATGGAAGCTGGTGCAGCATTCTTTATTACAGTGGCCAGCTTTTGAAGAATTCAGCAGAGAAGCTCTCTGTTGCTGCTGACAGATGAAATGTACAGATAATACATTAATTACATTAATTTACAGATAAGTCCTTGGCTCTTGTTGAATCTCTTATCTCTCAACCCTGTCTGTCAGTATGGGCAAGAAACTGATAAAGAGTCTGTCAAGTCTACAGTCTAGGCTGTGAGTGCAGTATCTACATTTTTACATGTTGTAGCCCCTTCCCTACAAATAGTTTACTTGACATTAATGATTTGATTAGCAAAAGAAATGCATATAAAGATAATATTATATATTAAATATATTATATATCTATAATATTGCTGCAATCATTATTTCATGCATCAGGTCTGCATTATAACACAGTGCAGGTAATCACAGAGGTTTAAATATGCCAGACTAATCAGAGTGACCAGGTTTCTCTCCCCACACTTATGCCAACTGACATTCTGCATGTATGATATTTAGATTTCAAAATAAAAGCTGGTACTCAAATTATAGAGAAGAGCACTAATCAAGCAAAATAAGGGAAATCATCTGTGTTGGTGTACTATATGTGTGCAGGCTCTGTAAGCTATCATTAATAAAATAGACAGATAAATCAGGCAGTCTGGGGCGATGTTGTAATACTGAGAGACAGTCAAGGGAAACTGTGCACACAAGGCCTCATTTGAAGCCAACTGAATAACTAGTATAAGGCCTGATGCCTGAAACTGTGTTGTTGCTGCATTTTGTGTGTTTAACACAATTACAGCAGAACTAGCTCAGCTAGTGTTAGCTTTGTTGTTGAAGCCCTCACTGGTATGATCATGTGTGTTGCTGCTGAGTGTACATTTACTTGATAGACATGCCCTGAGGAGAAGAAAAAGAAAAAGAAATGGTAAAACTGCAGGAAATGTATTTGCTTGTAACTTTGATTATCACCCAGCATTTAGCTAACACCATACAAATCCTGTCTCAAAAGGCCTTTTTCTCAGCAGTCTTTAAGAATTTACATTTCGAGCTGTTTGGTGTTTGTTGGTGTTTCATTCTCAACATGGACCATCCCTTCTCCTACTAGACAAGCTGACTGTGTGTGTGTTCAGTGTATTGTCAGACTGACCTTACTGTGTGTGTCATCCTTGTCTTCAGGCTCTAATCCTGTCAGCAGTATGAGACTCTGGCTCTTGCCCTCCCTCAGTGACCTCTTGGTCACCATTAGTCTCCTCTCTCCATATGGAGTCCCTCCCAACTTCATCTCCTTCACCAGCATCTCGCTCCGCTCCTGGTCAGTCAGAGGGGAAGTGACCACAGGACTGGGGGTGCGACCTGGCAAGACAGGAACTACCTCTTCTTCCAGGTTGGAAAGCGTAGCAGTGGTGAGGTCAGGGCTTGTAGCGATGGTGGGGTAAGAGGGAGTGATCTCACTGGGAGGCGTCATCGTGGTTGATGTCTTGGCAGGCACCATCGTTCCCCTTGCATCGCCTGCAAGATGGTGGCTGGTGGCAACGGTTCCTTCTGTGGTGGCGGCATCATTAGAAACGTTAGCATCTTCCACTGACCTTGCCCCTCTCCCCTTCTCTCTCTCCTTGTCCCTCTCCCTCTCTCTCTCCCTTTCTTTGGCCTCGCGGAGGGGTCGAATGAGGTCTGCAATGGAGGTTCTTTTGACCTTCACCCCCTCTCCTCCTACCTCTCCCCCTCCTGCCTTGGGGACTCGGCTGGCTCGAGCTCTCTTGAAGGCGAAGAAGTCGCCAAATTTTTTCTTGATGTTTTTGGTGGGAAGTGTGGTGGTGGTGGTGGTGGTGACAGAAGAGGGGGCGGGAGGAGTGGAGGATATAGAGAGGGGTGGTACACCAGTGGATGTCAAGGATGTGTCAGTTGATGGGACAGAGGGGGAGGTGACAGTGGTGGTGGTAGAGGAAGTGATATTGTCAGACGAAGAGGAAAAGAGGGTTGAGGCTGGGGGGGTGGAGCTTGACTCTGAGGGAGTGGCTTGGGCAGGGTTTGACTCCTCCCACCGGCCTTTTCTGCAGCAGGGAGACAGCAGAAAGAGCAACAGACAAGAAGAGACACTCAGTACTACAACTACTGCTACAGGACTCAGACACATGCTAAGTTCAGGTAAACAACAAGAAAGGTCATGCAGACAGCACACAGAGCACAAACGGCTCTCAGTGATTACTACTTTTTGCTCCACTACAAGCAAGGCCTCGCTTTGTCAGTCTGTTAATCTGGTCAACATGTTAGTCAAGAGAAAGATATCTAGATGACTGCTGGCCAGATTACCATGAAATATGGCCTTACTAACTAAAAGCATATGGCCATGATATATGCAGAGCTTATTACCGCTAACTGCTGCTCACTATAGTTACTCTTGCTGTCTTTGGCTGTAGCGGCAACTGCCATTAGCAAGTAGCTCAGTTAGCCATGAAACTAAGCGGCCCTTTTAGCTGGAGTCTGCACACATTGCACCCTCGTATGATGTGGGTAGTCATCGCGGGCATCTGGGCTCAGGTTGACCGCATTCAGTGAACTTCTAGTGAACTTGGCTTGACAGCAGACTGGGACTGAACACAGCCTCTGAGAGCAACGGAGGTCAGTTTAAAGACGGGGGATACACTAGGGAGGTAATTTACAGCAGCTCTGATCAGGACTATGACTCCGGGGACGAGAAGACATGGGAGAGGCATGAAGCGGCAGAGGAGAGAGAGAGTTGGACATCAGCGGCAGTGAAAATGGCGTATAGAGCCAGAATATTTTCACATCTTCCTCTGTGAACTGAGGATTTATCTGAACCAAACCAGTGGTGATTGTGGAAAGACAAACAAAGACTGTGTTGGTGAGTTTAATTTAGTTTATGATGAGTTTAAATGAAGTGTGGTTTATGATCAGTTAACAAAGCAATTAAACTCATCTGGGTTCAGTAAAAGAAAGACACTTTACTGTATTTTTCTGTTTAGTAAGGAAAATATTTCCTTTCTTGACATTTTGTGAGTTTATTTTGTTGACTTATTAGACTGAATAGTGAACTGGCTGCTTTTACATCTCCCAGCTGAAACTATCAGACTATCACCTCTTGAGGTACAAAGTGATGTTAGGAGACAGGAGGCCGGCTAGCTGGTTAGCATGCTATCTACAGTAGGCATCTCTGCAACACAGTACATAGATATCTTTGACATTACATCAACAGTGTTGTTTCTTCAGACTGATAAAATATAGAATACATGCAGTGAGGTGCATTGACACTGTCATGCACATGGTTGTCCATTTGACTAAGCCACACTTGTAATGGTGCTGGGCTGTGAGGTGACTTCGGCATTAAAACCATATGTTTACAGTTCTATAAATCCATCCATGTAATTGAGAGTAGCTGCTGATGTTGTGCTACTGATGTGCTGCTTTTGGTATGTGGCTTGTGTCAACAAAGGGTGGAAAGGAAAAAGTACAATGGACACCAATAGTTGGGTGGTCAGCAGACATGGTTCTATTCATACTATATTGGATGTCTGACAATCAAAGTTACCCAGACTGGCGAAGACCACGAGATACAGTTAAAAGCTCTGGAAAAGCTTCTAGGGACTTTGAATTGAGATTATTTTTCGACACACCAAGCTGGGCG
This sequence comes from Pagrus pagrus, assembly GCF_965226575.1. Lineage (NCBI taxonomy): Eukaryota > Metazoa > Chordata > Actinopteri > Spariformes > Sparidae > Pagrus > Pagrus pagrus. Next base: position 32,864,255 of record NC_140194.1, read on the forward strand.
TTCCTAGCCACCACACAGCTTTGGTGTTGACTGAAAATAACATTGAGTGGATGGACACATCAGTCACAGTGATCAGGGCAAAATAACACAGTCCCAAACAGAAATCAGCTAACACAAAGCCAGTGTCAGATTGACTGTGTGATTACAAAATGGCAATCATTCTTAATATCTGGCTTAAAAAAACAAGCATCTTGATCATGTTGTTTTCAGCGGACTTAAACAGCAAGCACAGATCCAGAACAGAATTTAGACAAGGAATGTATGTTTGTGTGGTGTTACACTGACGGGACATGGGGTTTGTTAAACACAACAAGAACATTCACCATGCAGTCTGCACACACAGCTACAAGGCTCAAATCACAAACACATTAATTACGTAACATTACGCTCTCATCTTATTGCTTATCAAGAGAGGTTAAAGGAACAGTTCATCCAAAAGTAAAAATTTAGTCATCATCTAATCAACCCCAGGCCGATGGAAAGTTGGGTTACTTAAGAAGTTATAATAAAGTTATTTTCCTGTTTTTAAGACTTGTTGTATACTTGTAGTACTGTGTAGCACTCCTTGTGACAAGCAAACTGAGCTGACAGTATGAGTTTAATCATTCTGTTGTTGCCATGCACAGATGTATAAGTTAAATAAGTGTATTTGTAACTGATAAAGAATTGTTGGTAGGAAATGTTCAAAAATGGTTAAGTTGACTCCTTCAATTCAAGCATTCCGTTTGAGTTGGTTTAGGAAACAAACTCTCCATTGAGTCAGGTGTGTGAAGATAGGAAGCATTTTCTGATTTTATCATTGTGCGTTGTATTTTTAGGCTATTACAGAGCTATTTGTTTGCAGTGTTATAGGGCAGGGTAGCTGAGGCATACACATTTCTTTATGTTTTGTTTACAGTGTTTAATCTTTCTATTGCTTGCACTAACAGTCACTTTGTTTCTGATTGCAGAGCTCCTGAAAAGGTCGAGAGACAGAGAGTGTATGTAACTGTAGCTACCAGCAACTGTGAATTGTCATGTCATTAGCTGTGACATGACTGCATATTAGAGTTTCATAGTTTGTTGTTTATTGCTCTGTTTCAATATGTTTGAAAATGAGATATGAAACGTAGTTATTGTAAAAAAAATCTTTTGTGGTAAAATGGAATTAAAAATGCACAGTAAATAAACAATGATATGATGAGTTCTGCGTACTCAAGGCACCCACTTTGGGAACAACTTCTTTAATGGATTATTTGGTGAAACAGAAGACATAAACATACAAGCTGCCATGATTTTCCATTTTGAAAATCAGCAACAGGATCAGTTCTGCTCATTGATTGGTTGCCACTGTCAATCACTATTTGACACAGGTCCATGACAATATGTGAATTGAAATTCACAGTGTTGTTCTTTGTAGATATGAAAAATTTCATTCACCAGTATACTGCTGCCTTATTAGAGTAAACGTTGTGTGTATGTGTGTGTGTGTGTGTGTGTGTGTAGATGTGTGTGCGTGCTTGCACAGGTCTGTTAGTTCAACTCACAGTGCATAGTCAGGGATGATTTTCTTGGTGAAAAACTCCTCTACTCCTTCATCCACTCTGCCCATTCCCTCACTGGCCTCATTTTCAACCTTTAAAACTGGCTCCTGTAACAAAAAACACAATATAACATACAGTAGTGCAACTTGCAGTGTGTGTTTGTTTGTTTGTTTGTTTGTTTGTGTGTGTGTGTGTGTGTGTGTGTGTGTGCTTGTTTGCCTGCCTTCTAGTAGCTAAAAAAAAAAAAAAACACAATCCAATATACCCTATCATCTTGCCACTGGACTACTGGAACACACTCCTATTCCTGCTTTAAACTTAGAACAGGCTTAGGAACCTACAAAGATTAGACACACAACTCATATGGAGTATATTCACCAACATACAGTTTTAAATTGGACAGTCAGAGAGGAGCACATAACAACCGAATAATTACAGAGTGACTGGTGGACTGTAGTCATGGACAAGAGTCTTGTCACAAGGCAATTTACACAGTGCTGCAATAAAACAGAAATAGAACAGACATTCACCAGAAACAGCTAGTCTTACTAATGTTTGCTGCATTTTGCATAGAAAGGCAAAGGAACGGCAATAACATTACATTTAGATGAAATGGTGATTAGAGAGATGTGAACTGGAACACTCAACTTTAAAGGGAGAGCTGGAAGACAAGAGTGAGGTGGGCTTTCAGCTGAGCTTTGATTCTGACTTGAAACCTCACTAACTGGATTATAGAAATATGGTAATTAATCTAATTTAATGCACACAAAAAAGGTGTTTCTCAAGGGTCAATCCTTGGATAACTTTTATTTTCTATACTATTTTCTGTCAGCCTGGATGTAGTACTCACCTGTATGCAGATGATACATTTATTTACGCATCAAACTTTTTTGATTCAATAAAACTATAATGATTGGGAAAGCTGGTGTCATGCCAACATAGGACAATGAGCAGTAGCTGGATCAGATTTCATATGACATCAATAAATGGGGGTGAAATAGAAATGTGACTTCAGGGCCATTTAGACAATCCTGCAGAATTTTTCTGTAAGATCATTGCATTGTTTGGATTTATTCATACATAACCTTTTTTAATACATAGGCTTACAGCCCAATAGCTTCAAAATATAAATAGATAAAAAATATTGTGATACCCAGTGGACACACTTTTGACAGGAGAAGGCAAAATGCATCATGATTGTAGGGCCATTTATATTAATTCATTTGTATACAAATTGTTTGAAATGTATGGGGTGAGGCATTAGTAGAATACAGCATAAATGAAGAGTGTATTAAAGGATTCATTTTCGTGACATTACTACATGTATTTAACAGGATGTGAAACTGCTTTATTCTAAAATGTCAACCAAAGTCATTACAACAGGTTAAAATTAAGTTGCAGTGATGCAACAGGTGTGAACCCTGTCATCTGTACCGAGTCTGAAAATTAAATTAATTATTTTCCCATGATAAAACATAGTTTTAGAGTTGTGAAAAAGGAGTCCTGAACGATTATGTTTTTTTCTCTCTCTGCTTCTCTCTGATTCACACAAATAAATAAAATTACCCAAATGTCATAGTATTGTTAGAATAGAAATAAGCAGGTAGAGTTAAGTGGATGCATAGATTAATGAATGGATGGATGGAAAAGCTCGAAAAGATTTTGTCTCTCATGTGCTTTACAGTTTTATGTGATAGCGAGTATACTGAATGAATTGGACAGAGCAAGCTGTTCTCTTGGCCACTAGAAATTGCGATGAAATATTTTCAATAGCGTCTTGCATTTTATAGCCAAATGATTGAACGATTCCTCAAGAAAATACCAGCAGGTTTATCGATGATGAATATCATTGTTAGTTGCAGCCTTAGTTTGTTTTTCTGGTCAAAATAGCCTTATCTGGTGCCACTACAGGACTTGCAGTGGGGTTAACCATCTTGGAATCAGTGTTGATATTTTTATGAAAACTATGACATAACATTTGTTGATGACCTTTATTGACAAACACAAAACAAAAAAATATATATTGGGCAAAACATGAAAATGTAAATCTGACGGACAAGTGAGGAAATTAATTACGTACATAAATGTTAAAATGCAAATTGTTACTTAAATCAATATTTTGTAATCTATTCACCTTACACTAACAGATTCAGCATCATGTTGATGGTACAGTATCTTGTAATAGAGTAAATGTTGTCTCTGTCTCTTGTTGGGGTGCGCCAAATTGCACAAAATACCAATTTCTACATAATGTTGCATTAATGTCCTGCATGCATTTGCAAAATCACATACTGTAGCTCTTGATGGAAAAACTTGTCCTTTCCTGCCATGTAATATCTCTCCTCCAGAAAATTAGACAAGAATCAGCAACAACACAGCTGGGACAAGCCATGAAAATAAAACTGAGGGGAAGAATAAAGCAACACTATCAAGGACTGTGGATGTGCATGTAAACATCAATGTTACTTTTGTGTTTATAGGCAGCAGTTTGGAATGAGTGCAAAATAATGCAGAGGTGAGCGAAACCTGCTTCTGAATGATCACAGCGCTTTGGATTTGAGAGTTATGCTAGATGAGCAAAAATGACGGTAACTAAGCAGCTAGGTTCAAACAGCAGTTTCTAATTCCAATTTACTGCTAAGGGGAGTGTGTTGTATAACCACAGAGCAGAGTGACATGACACTATGTTACAACCTTTACAGTCTGCCATAGACAGGTAAAGAGTGCCATTACCGCTAACCTCATGATAGATATGAACAATACCCGTAATTATGATAACTGTACACATCAAGCACTGCTGTGTAGTAGAGGTGAAAGTGCCAGCCATGAACCACAACTTCCCTGGTTCAAGTCCGATCAGAGAGCATTGTTGTATGTCATTCCCATCTCTCCCCTCATTTCCTGTCTTTCAGCATATACATATATATTAAATAGTAGATATACACAAGCAGCCATAGTATACAAAAAATGGTAACAGCTGTAACCCCAATGCTTAATACATAAAAATGACTAATATTCACACATTTCACAGATTAAAACTAGTTTTGTTGACTAAAACTAACAATAACCAAATGACGAAAATATAATTTACTTTTTCCTCAAAAGACTAAAACTAAAGCAAAATCAGGTGCTAAATTGCATGCTTGGAGTCATAACAGTGATGTTTTCATGTTCATGAATGCAGTATTTATCTTCATCTTTTAGCTCTCTCCATCTATCTCTATCATCCAATGAAAATAATGTGCTTCTCTGTTATTCTCTGCCACCTCCGTTACAGCCACCTGTCTCTGTGTGCTACATGCCAACATGGCACACAATTGTTGGCATTCTCTCTCTCTCTCTCTCTCTCTCTCACACACACACACACACACACACACACACACACACACACACACACACACACACACACACACACACACACACACACACACACACACACACACAATTGTTACCAAGGGGCAGCAGGGCTGTTTCCATACATAATCTGCATACCCACACCCACATTGTGGATGTGGATAGCTGTACATATACAGCCTCATAAATACAGCATCTGAACAATTCAAACTGTGTCAGTCAACACATCCTACTTTACTGCACAAATACAACACATTTCGATTAAGTTAATTTGGCATCTATGGCTCCGTATTACTGTAAGCATCTCTCTGCTTACCCAGCAAGCATGCTGAATGAACAGCGGCAGAGCAAACACAACTCCTCCCATGGGTGCACAGGCAGACAAGCGAGGCCGGCAGCACACTGCTCACACCACAGGCAGCCTAAAGCAGGTGGAAGTAAAGTTGTACCAGGCAGAAGATTGGATGGAGAAGTTGGTGCTGCAGGAAACAGTAGAGGCACAACAGACCACATTGCGATGAAAACAACTCTCCTTATTTTTCATGACCTACTTGCTCCAAATACTGGAGGTCCAGCTGCAGGACCATTGAGTCCTACTTCTGGTATCTAATGACATGCATATAATGGCAACATCAGCACCATTTATTCTCTCTCAGGTGTTCTCTGTCCTTATTTTTGTGGTTTTACACACCTGGTTCTACCACAACTGTACACTAGAAGCCCTCATGGAGTTTCCTAAATCTTTGAATCAACTTACTGCCCTTGTAATCAGGGACCCTCCTCATGGTTCCTGCTTATTTAGCCCCCAGGGCTGTGTGCTCAGCTCCCTCCTGTTCACACTGTACACCAATGACTGCACTCACAGACACTAGGAGAACTCTATTGTAAAGTATGAGGAAGACACCACCATCATTGGCCACATTATGATTCCGATATGAACACTCAATGATGAGAGTTCATATCGGGAGGAAATCAACAATCTTGCAGAGTGGTGCACAGAGAGAAATCTACTGCTCAACTTCAGCAAAATCAAGGAGCTGATTGTTGATTTTAGAAAAAAGGAGGCACAGACACTCCCCTGTCCACATCAGTGGAGCTGAGGTGGAGTAGGTGAACAGTTAAGTTCACCTACTCCACAAGTAGTAGTTTCTTGAAGTTACATCACTGAGAACCTATCTTGGTCATCACGTGTCACCATCCTGGTCAAAAAAGCGCAGAAAAGGCACTACATTCTACAGAAAAAGACACTATTCTGTTCATCTTTTCAGAGGAGCATAGAAAGCATCCTGACTGGAAACATCACAAACTGGCATGGTTCATCACGGCCCAGGACAGGAAGGCTCCACAGTGGATGATTAAAACCGCCAGAACATCACTGGTACCATCTACTGAGCATCAGTGATATCAGTGAAGTGAGATGTCTGCACAGAGCCCAAAGGAAACTAAAAGACAACACCCACCCAGCCACAGTCTGTTCACCCTGCAGCCATCTGACAACAGATACAGAAGTATCTGCTGCTGTACCACCAGACTACAGAGCAGCTTCATTCCACAGGCTGTGAGGCTCCTTAACTCATCACCAACACTCCATTTTCCAATATAGATGTAGCACAAGCGACTCAAACATAGTTTCATTTTTTAAAACCCTTGTGACTTAAAAAATGACAATAAATATGTATTGTGCTTGTGGTTCCTTAGTATACAGTACAAGGCAGGGGCGTCACTATTTCAAATCTAAATCAAAAATCGATCAAAATGAGCCTTCAATTTCGATCATTGAAATGAAGAGCAGGCCCTGCGATACCCCTATAGTTTTTCACTAAAGCCTACCTGCGTGCATTTGAAGGGGAAAAAAACCCTCAAAGATGACACAGCTAGCTTACTGGTAGTCTGCAGCTAGCTACACTTCCAGACACTAATCCATGTGTAATCTGTGTGCAGGAAGATGATCAGCTGACTGGTACCAGTGCTAACTCCAACAGTGTTGAGCATGTTAGGTTTACTTTCTTTCACAGAGATCCTTTTTTGATTTGTTTGGGAAGAGGGTTTACTCAGAACATATTTCAAAAACCGAACTTCGTACCAAACTGAATTTCTGAATGTTTTGTTGTTCATCGTCAGTCCACCCTCATCAGAAAAACAACCATTTACAGTAGGTCACTTGTGAAAGCAGCTTATAAGAACCCATATTGACATTTCTTGTTAGGCAATGACCTCTAGTGGCCATAGTTACTATTACATCAGCAAAGAAGACAGGCAAAGCAGAATATAGAATGACAAAGTCTAAATAGGGAGGAGGTTGTTGTTGGACAGTCAGGTCAAACTTGTGCATGACCTTCAGCTAGGAGACCGCCGTTCATGTCCAGTGTGAATGCAAAAGTAAACAGTGAGTTTTTTTTGTTTTTTTATCTCACTAACGTAGTTATTACGTACATAACGTAGGTGCAATCATAACTGAAGTAACATAAGTAATGCATTAATTTTATCCCAAACAGCAATGTTTTGTGTAACCAAACAGCCAGTTACGACAAAGGTCCTGTGCGCCTGTCAATGCTATGGTGCAAAAGTCATGTCATTTGGGGAGTGGTGATATATGTTGTTTTGGAAGTAACAGGCAATCAACATATTTAGTTGTTTAGGTATGAGGATGTGTTGTTGTGTTGAATCTCCAAATGGTGATATTTTTGTTGAACCCTGAAATCTTTACTTTTGGTTAATATTATTTGAACTTGCATAGCCCACATCTGCAAATTCCACCAGGATAAAGCCAACCCGGGCACTCTGCCCTTGTGTCATGCATAAAATAAGAATATCATATTGATTTCTAGCTATTAGGAGCCCAAATCTACGTTTAGCATCATTATTTAAAAAAATGAAAGAAATAGTGAATGATGAGTGTCCTTCAAAAAAGTCAAACTGGAAGAACCTGACACACAACAACCTTATTGAATGTCCAGTAAATGTTTCTGTCATCTATCATCTTTTCTGTCATTAATACACTTTGCTGTTTTATAATCTTTACGATGTGAATTTATTGTAAACTAATGACATCGCTATGGCAAAGCAGAGCCGCTGTCTCTGTTCTGACACCCGTTGGTGTTTATTTACGCCACCGTTGACTCCAAGCTGAGAGGAGGTGAAAACAGGTTGCTTTAGCTCCACTTCCAACATTACTTTATGCTGTTTACAAAATTATTATTAGATGGCAGGTCAGCTCGATTTATGTGTATTATTAACATTAAAACAGCCTCTGCTCCTGGAGGTCTGTCGAGTGGACAGGCTAGTAAACCAAACTCCATTTCAGAAACAAGGTTTTTTGTAAAGTTCAATCTACAGGCACAATCGGCACACGTGTCATTTACTCAGTAACATCATTAACTAACCTGTGATGAGGTGTTTGACACAGACGGACACATATTTACTTACCGGGTCTCACGGTTTACCATTTTCATTCTTTCTGTGGATGACCTGAAGCCACAGATCCCTTCTTGCACTGTCCTTCATTCTTTGGGAAGTAAATAAAATCATAACCTTTGGGATTTTTTATAGTTAGACATGAAAAATGCAACACAGAGGCTTATAGGCATGTCCCTACTAGCTGTTTTCAGTCTGGCCCCAGCACTATCACAGCGTGATTGTTCTGGCGACAGGAAAGTGACATGTGGCTGCTCTCATCTTTACGACTTCATTCTTTTTTTTCAGGGTGACAGAGGACTAGAATCCCTCCAAGTGTTCATGGGTACACAGCAGAAGGACAGACACGATTAATCTCCAGCCCGTCACAATGAAAATGGACAGTCCTTTGATTTACACAGTCTCCAGTCTGCCTAACCATGAAAGGATTTCTACCCAGTTAAACATGGGTAGAAAGAAGAAATTCCACACACTAAGGACAATGCCACAGTACTATGCTTAACAGTACACAGTTCAGTGACTGCTGAGCCAGTCGGTGCTGGGTGGGATCTAGGTTTTAAGCTGAAATATTGTTGCCGATATTGGGTGTAATTGGATTACTGTTGAGGTTCGGCTGCTACATACGGCAAAACAGTAATGACCCAAAATAGGCCCCTTACTTGTTTGTAAAAATACAAACAAGTAAGACCTCACTGTGGTTCTTAAAAGGGACTTGAACTTGTGCCATTGTGGAACAGTGTTCTTCATGGCATTATGAATGTTTTATGTGGAACCGTTTGAGCATTATGCTTCAGAGAACCTTGCTGAAAGGGTTGCTTCTCGCAGGACAGAGGGTCAGACTCAAGAAAAATCTCCTGCTACAAAAAGCCCTTTTTGCTAACAGCATCAGTTCATTATACTAATTTCCCCTTTTCAATTTATTTTTCTAATCTAGTGTTCTAGGCATAAAGTAAATCAAAACCACGACCCTAACATGAAATAATTTGGAGGCTTCATCTTTGGGTGCAGATCCTGTGCAATTTGGTGTGCGAATGAAATGGGCCCCCTCTTCATCAGGGAACAGGACATTTCATAACCCACAAGTAGCGGGAAAAATATGAAAGACATTTATTTTGCATTCCACTTGTAACTTTTTTTTTAAACCTTAAAATAACAGCTTCCGAATAATTTTGTTCTTACATTGTCTTGTAATATGATGAAAGTCTCTGTCTCAGCCACTCCGTCCCCCTATCACTTGTTTCTGCTCTATGTACCTTCAGTGAGAGGGTAGGATCACAGTGTTACATACATGTTTACTTCAACATACAAGTTTTCAACACATAACATTGATATAATGTAATGAGTTTTGTCTGTAGTTAGCACCTACATTACATGTGACAAACTGTTACACACCTGGGATTTTACCACAGTGGTGTTGCACTCAGAAAATGGTGTTGCGCACAAAATCACACAAAAATGTCTTGCTTTAGTACTGCAATACTGGCCTTTATCAGTCTTCTGTGAATCCAGTTCTTCTTCTGACTCTTATAGGAGTCAACAGCTTGAAGAGGCAATGACTAAGAATGATCCCATATCAAAACTTATAACGTGGCAATCGCCTGTAGGATAGTTCATAGCCAAATGGAAGGTAGTGTTGGGCCATATGTAAAACTTTTAATTGGTTTGGACTCAGCCACATTCCAGTGAGAAATGTACCATCTTCACTTAGTACCCCTGTCCACATAGTGTTTTTATTTTCAGGCAGAAAGGAGCACAGGAGCGCTAGGTGCTTGTGGCCTGCACTTTGGTTTTGATTGACATCTATTAATGCTATGGTATCAGAGGGCGACCACACAGCATTATAAAAAGCTTACAATGCATAGGGTGATAAAAGCACAACACTCAACAGCAACATTCAGTATATAGACAGTCTGCAACAAGAACCACCTGTAATAAACAATGATAATACAATGTCAGATTATTTGTATGTGTTCACATGCTTGGACAACAAAGCTGATTCTGATAGAAGAAGAAGAAGCTACAAATACTAAAATGTGGATGCTTCACACACATCTTCAGCCAAACTGCACAGAGCTATACAATCAGCCCAGCAGAAACTAACCCACATACAGACAGGATGGGCATCTGCAGCTGTCACATATCATTTATATGAATATAACAGCACCAATTAAGTGGTAATCAACCAATACTTTTCACTTTTGAGTGAATCAGCAGCAGCTGAGTTTGTGGCAGCTTTAAAGTCCCCCTTTGAATCAAAAATGTATTTTTTCTTCTTCTTCCTACAGATGGATGTTTGAGCTTCACTGTGTAGAATGATCTATGTAAAGAGTTTGACACTAAAGGGCTCGATTCATATTCATTGATAAAAGAGTAATTTTTTTAGTAAGTAAAATGCTTACAGGCCAGCCCAACCTACATAAAAATATAAACAAAAAACATGTAAATCTAGGGGCGAATGCCCAATGTCTGCTACTTGGACAATAAATCAATAAACAAATGCCTGGCAATCTGGCAATCTAAGGAGAATGAGGTTTTTAGTGGGTCATGGTCAGTTTCAGAATGAGGGTGAGAGCCACCTGTGTGCCATTCCCCACCTCTTTTAAGCTTTCACAAAAAGAGCGTTGTCACACCATGATTGGCTGGGAGGGAAATGCCCTAAACTGCTTCCACTCCTCAATCAGGAGTCAGTGGCTGTTTTCGAAACCGCATACTACCGTACTGCCTACTACATACTGCGTTAGTATACACTGTATACTGCATACTGAATGTGGGATTCAGCATGCTACTTCAGCAGACCGACGCCGTTCACACCGCAGTATGCAGTAGCAAATTTCCCAGAATGCACTTCGTGGCGACCGGCAGTGGTAGTTGTAAAACAGGCGCAAAGCTGTTTTATTTTCCGCTGTAGCACTGTTAATATGTCACTTTATTAAGTTTTAATATTTTTTCATGCGAGAAAGTAACCGTTTAGATCCCCAATGTGCGGTTAGTTTACTCAAATGACGGCTGTTTAGTAATTTGTTTTAATTAACAGAGTACTTTTTTTCATTTCATATGTACAACAGCCTGGATTTCTATTGTACCTATAGCTTTCGTCACAATAGTCAGTAGCCTATGCACTGTACTTATGTTGTGTGAACAAACATAAACGCTGTACTGCTCCGGAGTACGTGACGAGGACGTCATGATCCCGGCTCCAGCGCATTGCATTGTGGGAAACAGTAGGCAGACTGGTCGAATTTTTTCCGAATCAGTACGACATCTGGGAACTGGCAGTAGTATGCGGAAACCGCATACTATACTGCCAGTATGTACTGATTTGGCCAAAATGTAGTATGTAGTATGCAGTATGCAAACAAAAGCAAAATCTGCAGTATGAGAAAAGTTCCCGGATGTCGTATTGATTCGGAAAAAATTTCCAGTATGCATCCGACCAGTCTTCTCTGCCTACTGTTTCCCACAATGCAATGCGCTGGAGCCGGGATCATGACGTCCTCGTCACGTATTCCAGAGCAGTACAGCGTTTATATTTGTTCACACAACATAAGTACAGTGCATAGGCTACTTGACTATTGTGACGAAAGCTATAAGTACAATAGAAATCCAGGCTGTTGTACATATGAAATGAAAAAAAGTACTCTGTTAATTAAAACCTTTTTTTTATTAATATTTGGTGATTTCTGTACATACAGAGCTCCCGAGACAGCGCTATACTGTATACTGTCCACTACAAACATGAAGCTTCCCTGCAGCGGTTCATCTTCAAAGAGCAGCGGTTAAGATAACTGGCCTGCTGTCTCCCCCGGGGCGACGACGCATGTTGGCCGGCGGAACGACTCTGGAAACGGGGCTGCTGCCTCTGAGACGAGCCAGTCCTTCCGGAGCTTCACTTCTCCGAAAACATCGAGGCAAATTACTAAACAGCCGTCATTTGAGTAAATTAACCGCACATTGGGGATCTAAACGGCTACTTTCTCGCATGAAAAAATATTAAAACTTAATAACGTGACATATTAACAGCGCTACAGCGGAAAATAAAACAGCTTTGCGCCTGTTTTACAACTACCGCTGCCGGTCGCCACGAAGTGCATTCTGGGAAACTTGCTACTGCATACTGCGGTGTGAACGGCGTCGGTCTGCTGAAGTAGCATGCTGAATCCCACATTCAGTATGCAGTATACAGTGTATACTAACGCAGTATGTAGTAGGCAGTACGGTAGTATGCGGTTTCGAAAACGGCCCCAGTCTCCCCACCTGCACACAGGTGATCTGAATCCCCTGCAATTAGTCTTGAGGGATTTTGGAAAATCAGCCCAAAACAAAGAAAGATAGCAAGTCTCAAACAAGGGGACTGCTACATCTCTATGCGCTTTGAAAATCTGATTTTCAGGAGGCAGGTCTACGAGCATATTTTGAAACATCACAAATACAACCCTGGTCCCCAAAAAGTCAGGATGCTGTGTAAAACATGAACATAACAGAATGCAATCACTAGCAATCAAACTTTATGAAAAACATTTTCATATTTTTATTCTGAAATTTGTATGTGTAATTATACCATGTCAGACACATTTAATTTTTGTATGCCTTGTATGTCTGTATGCCTTAATGCATGTGTTGAAGGTATCTTTAAATATACTTGATCATAAGAATCATACTGTTTATCCTACTGTGATATTATTTGTTTAGATTGATCTATAGATGACACACTATATTTGTCAGTTGTTTATTGTAAACATATGCTGTAATATGCATGCATCAATCCAGGGATTGCCCCCTACTATGAATGAGTCTAGTTTTGAGGTTAAGCAGTACATTGCTTAGCTTCTATACCAGCACTCCTGCCTGGCCTGCTTCTCCAAATTGGGGGATTTGGACTGCCATCCACATTCATGTCATGTGAGATGCAAGTTAGTTATGGAAAATATTCCCATGCTTACATGTTGCGAATTTATGTACTTTTTCCACACACTTCGATATTATTTCACACCAAGATACGTCAGAGCCCCCATTTTTCCACATGCAAGTCTAGCATGCTAACAGGCTAATACGAGCCTCTCTCCTCAATTAGAATTTGAGAAGCTAAAATCCAAGCTAGCAGCTAATTAGCAAAAATGTGCTGTTTAATTAGCCATTAAAGTCAATGTCCAAGTACCAGACATGATAGCTGGCTGAATTATTTAGTCTTCTCTTGGCTCGGAAAAATCTTCCTTCCTGTTCCAGCCACTTACATTCTTTGTTACAAATGTTTCATCACAGTGATGCATATCCGGATTTTTTTCAGATGATACCGTTAACTGACCGTTACCTGCTTCTCCACCTGCTTCTCACAGCCGATATGGATAAGATAACCTATAATCTAAAAAGAAGTCCATAATTTGTAGTTTTTGCACACATCAAGAAAAGAAAGGCTAAGATATCTGCTCACACCGGCAACAACATTTTAGGCTAGTCTACACTGTGAGACTCCCAGATGCAGCAGTTTGATATCATGAGCGTGACATCAGTGTGCTGCACTAGTTTTTCCTCTCCCTCTCCTTCAATGTTTGTTGGTGGATTACTAACCAACTTTAAAAGACAGATACCGCCACCTACTGTATCGGAGTGTGTAGATACTGCACTTGTTGAGAAATCAAAGCCATTTGGCTTTATATCATCAGCTCTATTTATCAGATGCCAATAAATTACCGATAATGTGAAATTTCCAATATTGGACTGATAATTTGTCATGTACTGTAGCATGCTGATAGCCAATTTCAATAATGGCTGGAATTTTATTTGGTATAAATTGTAAAAAAAGATTAATAAAATCTAACCATTGAGGACTCACATTTGCTCATTACTCACTGACAGGGATGACCATCTACTGTTTTAATGTCTCATATGGAACCAGAATAAGGTCTAACTGTGTTGGTGACAAACAACACCACCTTACATTAACACCTCATCACAGCAAATCTGTATCTTTTTTAAAAGAGAAACCAAACACAAAACAAAGTTTACGCACCACACAAGGTCACCGCAGATAAATCCGTTTTTTCCATTTACACAGTGACAGCACAGAGAAAGAGACCCCATTAATCTGAAAACATGAATAATTGAGTTACTGAAAGCATTCCCAGGAGAGAGAGAGAGAGAGAGAGAGAGAAAGAGAGAGAGAGAGAGAGAGAGAAAGAGAGAGAGAGAGAGAGAGAGAAATCAGCACTGGGAACAACCCAGGGAACACCACTCCCAAAATGCATGTTCCTTTTCTCACACAAGCAAACACACATACACACACTCACTCACAAACAAGCCAAGCACGACTAGATGGAGCAATGCAAAGATAAAAATGGCTACCAGAGCAGTGGAGAAAGGGTATAGATAGATAGATAGATAGATAGATAGATAGATAGATAGATAGATGGATAGATTCCCTTTTTTTCTATCCTGTTGTTATGATATTTTCCATTTCCATCGTTTTCTCCTTGGGGATCCTTCTGTAGTCGTGCACTTAGCTTCCTATTTCATCTGCCCTTCTCTGTATTGTTCATCCATCTCTCCTTTCCACCTATATCTCATCTTTCACTGCGGCTGTATTTTACTGAGCCTTTGCCTATATAAGCACATTTTGTATGCACATGTTGTGTGAATGTATAAATGCAAATGCTGTGTAATTTCTACATGATTAAATATGAATGTGTGTGTGTGTGTGTGTGTGTGTGTGTGTGTGTGTGTTTGTGTGTGTATGGTCAGTGTTTGTGTTTGTGTGTGTGTGTGCCTGTGTTCTTACCTGAGGCCTGGAGGAGGGGGGCTGTGTGTGAGTGCGTCGTGGCCGTGGTCGGGAGGCAGTGTAGTGCCTTAGAGTCTGTCCCTGGGTGGGTAGAGGCTCCATGGGAGAAGCAGGGGATCCAGAGCTGGGGAGAGGTCCTGGGCTGGGGCTGCAGCCAGGGAAGGGTGCCTCTCGTCTGGGTAAGCCTCCGTGGCTGGCAGCCTCCTCCTCTGGAGCTTGATCGCAGACAGAGTAAAGGAGAGGGAGACTGGGAGGAGGAATGAACGATGCTCCTCTTGCTCCTGATATTGCTGCTGCAGCATCCACTGCCGCCACCTCCCCCTCCCTCCGCTTCCTCCCCCTCCATCCCAGGGGGGAGGGGTACGGGGAAGGGGAAGGGGAGGGGCTTGAGGCTGTGACTGACAAGGGTGTTGCTGTAGGCAACCGAGGGAGGCCACACCTTCCTTCTCCTCCTCCTCCTTCCTCTCCAGCACCTCCTCCCCTCTCTCTCTCTGCCCCTCTCTCCCTGGTCTGCTGCTCCCAGTCGGCATCCAGGAGACCTGAGAAAGAAGCAGTATGACTGATGAGAGAGAGAGAGGCATAAGGAGAGATGATGAAAGAGAGAAGGATAGAGGGAGGAAGGGAGAGAAAGATGGGAATCCAGCCCCTGCAGTAAGCATGCTTTTTGCTGGACTCTACTGTACAGTATGTATTTGTAAAGTGCATGAAGAGCTGTACAGGAAAGATATGGGGAGACAGGAGAGACAAGAGAATGGGAAAAAGGAGAAGAAGGGGGTGTCAAGAGACTAGGATAGAGGGGGAGGAGAGAAAAGAGGGGAAACAAAGGAGGGCAGAGCAGGGAATACAAGAGAGAAATCATCAGTTCAGCGTAGACAGGCAGAGAGGAAGAAGAGAAGAAGCAGCAGATGGATGCTGCAGTCACACTGTAGTGCACATAAGAACACAGTTATCAGCCACAGTCACAGATGAGGATAGAATATGGTAGGCTTAAATCTACATTGTTATTAATCTTTCAGTTACAGGGTTCCTGCTGGTTGATTTCAAAGGCCTTTGAAATTATAAATGATACATTTTTAGAAATACCATGCTCAAAATTAGATTTTCTTTAAATTTATTTCATAAAATATTGACCTAATTGTTTTTATGACCATATCATGTCAAACACAAGTATACATAAACAAAAATAAGGTGAGCAACTTATCATTATTAATTTTGTTGTTGTTATTCTCTTTATAACTATTTTATTTTGTTTTTTATCAAAACTTATTTTAAAGCTAAAAAACAAAAGGAATGGAGGTGGGATGTTGTAAGTCTGAGCGCCCCAAATCCCCCCATGTTTCCTCCTCTTCCCTCATCATCCCCTCCTCCATCTTCTCCCCATCTCATCACTCCCATGGTGAAAGTCACTGGTGTGAAAGTAAACAGGCCATGCTCCAATTAGCCAAACAGCACTGTCTGCCACAGAATGGCTCAGCATGGTACAGCACACATGAAGAATACAACAAGAGAAGATGAAAGACATGACAGGAGGTTAATATTTATACCTGAGCGCAGATGTCAGACTGGATGGTGTAATAGCAGATATGGATTCAAATGTGCTGCTGACAGTGTAATGCCATCATATTAATGAAAGAAATCCCAATTATTACTGATGTAAACTTCACACCACTTCATACCATTATTTCATTATTCATCAAATTGTGGTGTAGTTGTAGTTGGTGTTTAAATAAAGACTGATGAAAAACATTTTAAGTGCAAGGGTGCAATTTTCCTTTCTACTAATATTGTTCTTATTCTCTTTTACACTATATATTATATACAGTTTTTGTTCAGTTTAAATAAGAATATACTACTACTACTACTAATATATATATTTAATATATAATATATTTTACTAATGCAACTGGTCATTAATGATTAAATGCAGCTCTTGATTGATTGACTATGCTAGCTAGCTAGCACAGTCATGTCAGCATCTTACACAGTACTTTATCACTTGAAATGTTGCCGATGGTCATGTTTTTTCTTTCCTGTTTTGCCATTATCTGTTCTGGTAATTGTCGTACCCAGTGTCTACTATGTAAAATCTGAAAGATGTTAAGATCACCATCTGTATAAAATGCCTTCAGCAGTAACTGGAGGCCACTGTCTAATGTCTTTAATCCAACTGCCCATGCTGCCGACACTGACTGCAGCAGGCAGCAGCAGACACTGCCACTGCAGTAATGGTAGTGATGCTAGATGGTGGAACACATAAATTGGTCACTAGATTTGTCTATATTATGACCAAGATGCACTGATATGAAAACTTTTTTTTAGAAATTATAATACAGAAAAATATGCTTGGGGCAATATCACTCACACGTGCTAATGAACTGAAATGAACTGAATTCAGATTCAGAGAGAGTGAGAGACATAAAGAGACATCTTTGGAATCCATAGTGATAGGGGTTGTTTCTTACTCTTAATTGAAGGGGCAGGCCTCAGGCTCTTGCAGTGGAAACTATTTCTCCAAAATGCTGGACTGTACTGGTGATGGAAAGAGTCAAAATAAAAGGCAGAACAAAAATGGAAGAATCTAACACAGAAATGTATGAGTGAATGAACTGATAGATAGCTGTGTGTCCTTTACGTCATCAGTTGGGAAGTCGCTGTCAACTACTCGGAGCTCTGGGATGTTGTTTCTCAAAGCAAGGGATGAATTTTCTTTCAGAAGGCAATCCTAACAGTGAATTAAGAAAAAAAAACAAAACAATTATGTGCACAACACATTGAGCAAAAGTAATATCTGATCATTTCAAATAATATTTGTTGAATATCTATTGAATTATATTTGATATTAGTGTCAGGGGAAGTCTAACAGTATAACGGTTAAGGAGATAGTCTTGTGTACAGAGTAATTTCAAGAAGAAGCGATGGATTTATTGTATCGTTTCACTTTTGAAGGAGCCAGCAGTTTCCCTCTGCTCCCAGTCTTTGTGCTTAGCTAGGCTACACACATCCTGAACTCACACTGGATGCACACAGATATTAATATAGATAAAGACATAGATTTTGGTGCAAAGTTATCGTCAACTTTTACAGAGGAGCATAGAAAGCACCCTGACAGGAAACATCACAAACGGGATGGTTCATCACAGCCTAGGACAGGAAGGCTCCACAGTGGGTGATTAAAACCGCCAGAACATCACTGGTACCATCTACAGAGCATCAGTGACATCGGTGAAATGAGATGTCTGCACAGAGCCCAAAGTCAATCTTTTATTTTATTTACCTCAGTTTTTTATTTAATTTTATTTTATAGCTACTTAAGCATTTTACTGCCCATATTGCCCATATGAGGAACCGTCCCTGATCACCAACACTCCATCATAAGTGGTTTATTTTTCTGAATTGATAATTTCTTATTAATTAGTCTGTGAAGTTTCTGTTTTTTGTGTATGTAGCTTGGGGAATTACAACACACATTTACCATTTTGTCCTGTGCTGTTGTGAGGTCCTGTAGAACCTGTTCCATGATGCTTTCAGCCAGAGAGACACTCAGTGTGCGTCTCAGTTCACTGTATCAAAAGAGAGAACAGACGAAATACACAAGTTTGGTTACAGCAGTGCAGAGAGTGAAGACCCCAGTATAATGATGATTCAATCAGTGATTTACATTAATAAAAGATAATATGGGATAATTAATATCCATATGGTTGTGCTTCAATACAGCATGTGTTTTTATTTGGACCTGAACACGTTTAGTGTAGTCCAAACATAATTTAGAGCAGTCTACTATATTAGACACACATCTATCTGTTTCTCTTGCTGTGTCTTGTGAATCAACAATACAGCCAACAATCAACTCAACCTATGACGATGGGCCTTTACAGTTACATTATATAATATGTTGATGAAGGTTCTCAGTCATCCAGGTCATGGTACTTGAAAATTGTAAATTGAAAAAAAACAAAACAAGTGCTGTATCGGAGGCAACTGGACTTGTTTCAGTTTGTTGAAGACGTTTCACCTCTCACCCAAGAGGCTTCTTCACTTCTAACCTACTGGAGGGGAGTTGCAGGCTTTTAAACTCTGTGTGGGAGTGTCCTTACAGAGTAGTTAAGGACAAATGTGAACTCTGAGTTTCAGAGTTGTTAGGGCCACTTGTGGGTTATTGACTCGACCGGCCTTCATGTGGGTCTTTAGGGCTAGGTGAGCTCAGGTGTGAATGGTTGTTAAGCTGTCTGAGGGGGGAACTCAGTACTGCATTGTAGGTAAGTCATTATATAATACCTTTTCACTTTATTAACTGTACTGAAGTATATGTAACAAAAATTAGGCCATTTTCACAGGTGAACTGCAGACATTGTCCAGTGAATCAGGTCTGGAACATTATCCAGAGTTTCCCTTTCACACACTTCACACACACTGTAGCACAAAACAGGAATTGTCCGTACAGGAGGAGGAGGACTCATCTATAATGATTACTTTTTGCATTGATATTAAGGGCTTTTGCGATTTCATTATAACTGTGACATTAAAAAGTTACGTATTGATATTGATATAATAATAATAATAATACACATATGATAATATTGTCTGAAAAATCCAGCAAAGATGTTCGGCCTGTGCATCTTTTGTTTATGGGTGCATCTGGTTGTCTTTTCACTGGAAATTGACTGTAACAGTTCTTTCTGCACACCTTCTTAAAAGTTATGGTGATGGACTCTCATATTTTGAGGGTAAATTATTTGCCAAAGAAGAGACAAAAAAGATGGATTCAATTGCTAGCATTTTGTTCATATCTCTATAGAGCTCACGATGATATTAATATTGTGAATTAATTTGGCCACAATAATTGCCTGGTGAAAATCTGATATCATGACAGCCCAAGTTGATATTAATGCTACATATATTTAGACATTTCAGCGATATCAATGAAAGAGCAAGCAAATTGAAACAAACTCCAATGATTCACTGTTTTGCCTACATGCAGAGTTTCCCCTGAGGACGTCCTGTGCACTCTCCTCTCATTTACAACTGTTTTGCCAGTCAAATCAGACAGTATCTGAAGTGATTATACAGAGTAAAGGAGGTTCATTAAACTGACTAAATTGACTAATGTCTTACATAAATGTTATTACCGCAGTCTGTTGCTGATAATCTGCCCTGTTTTCTCCACCAGAGTGCTTCTCAGGAATGTGTGTGTCTGTCTGCTTCTTTTGGACACACACTCTGACAGACACTCACACACACTTGACCGCTGGACCACCCGTGGACACACTGCTCCTGCACATCTCATCAGGCCTTGAGACAACTCCTGGAAAACACAGACTGGGACTTGAGCATGACCAACACTGAGAATCATCGGTAACAGTACAAAATACCAACAGTAAAATGTATGTATTCATTCTTCCAATATTCCTAATTGTTACTACCTTGTCCCACTCTACTTACATTTAAGTACCAGTAGGAGCTGTTAAAATTTTTTTATGTACTGACTCATATGACAAAATTATGTTGTAAGTTCAGAGGAATCACACAGTAAATGTTGAGAAATAACACTTAAAATTGTGGGCTGTATTAGAGTGTTACTGAGTCATCTTAGTCAAGACACAATATTTTATTTTTAACTTTTAGGCATTCACTCTGTGGCTATCCATTAGAAATCAAGGTGCTGAGTTGTGAGATAGTGGGAAGACGATATAAAAATTTTACAATTTCTTTTTTAAATAGCAATTCTCATTGTTTTTTAATTCTTGAAACAGAGTTCTAAATTCCAGAAGCCTCGTTTATTGACAAGTTGTGTACATTTCCATGCATAGAATCAAATGCAATCACAGGTAAATTGATTTAGAAGCACCAAAACTGCAACATCAACTCCAACTCTATCGTTTACCATATCAGAGTAATTGACAGATGTCAACTGCAGACATGCTCAACCCTCTACACAATGTTGCTGCAAGACCTTCTGCTGGAACTTCATCATGGGAGTTTCATTACAAACTACCAACTTTCTTTGGGGGTATGTTAATGATGTTTAACTGTCTTCATTGTGCATTCATGATGCATTCTTGATAATTAATAACTTTTTAAAATATTATATACAATTGTAAGATACTAAACATTTTGATTTAAACCGGTAGCCACCACAACCCCAGTTAACCTTCATATTTGTTTTCAAATAATATATAATGTTTACATTTTTATATTCTGAAAAAAGGGGAAAAGAGTAACCAGAGAAATATAATCTAGTATCAGAGCAGTCAGCAGACAACAAAAAGGCTAGAGAGTCTTCATAGAAAAGGCCTAGCTTTAATTCGAATTGAATTTACTAAGTCAGGTTTTTTTAAGTGCTGTATCGCAGGCAACTGGACTTGTTTCAGTTTCTTGAAAACGTTTCACCTCTCATCCAAAAGGCTTCTTCAGTTCTAACTAACTGGAGGGGAGCTACAGGCTTTTAAACTCTGTGTGGGAGTGTCCTTACAGAGTAGTTAAGGACACGTGTGAGCTCTGAGTTTCAGAGTCGCTAGGGCCACTTGTGGGTCGTTGACTCGACCGGCCTTCATGTGGGTTTCTAAGGCTAGGTGAGCCCAGGTGTGAATGGTTGTTAAGCTGTCTGGGGAGAGAACTCAGTAATACAACGATACAGCACTTAGAATTACCGTGACCTGGATGACTGAGAACCTTCATCAACACCTAAGTCATTTTTATTTTTTCTATTATAATATACCTGTTAAAGGAAGTGCCACAATTAAAAAGGAAGTTGCTCACTACTTGTGGGTTAAAGAGACTCTGTTGTAGTTGAAGGAGTCACCATCAGAGATCATGCCTTTAAGGAACACCATTTCAATAACTTGCACTATTTTTTCAACAGTGTGTACTTTGTGCACTATGTTTGACCATTGCATGGCTTAAACCATCCCCTCACTTGTTCCAAATAAATAAACGTCTCAAGGGATGTTGTTGAGATATATTTGGAGATTTGGGGGTATTTCTTCATGTAAATGAGCCTATACATGTTTGAACAGATTGGTGTACATCGTGAACAGGTGTGTGTATGCATGTTTGATAAATGTTTTCTATGCACACTTACATAAAGATTACAGGTGTGCCTGCACCGGAGCTCCTTGTTACATGCTCCCCCTCTGCTGGCCAGGACGTGCTACTGTGGCTGACGCCTGGCTGCCTGCCTTTCCAGGTGATAGCGGTCTGACCGATAAGAGGGGATAGGGCACTAGCCTGGACGCTGACTGTGGTATTATTTTTTGTTTTATGTTTATCCGATGGATGCGGTAGTCTAGTTTTTGTGGCTTTGTTTCAGTTAGGTTTTGTTGTTTCTTTGTGTTGGGGTAGAGGGTTAGCCCCCAGCTCTGACGGCCCTGGTGGGTTGGTTTGGGAGGCTGACCTTTTGTTTATTTTGGCCGGCCCATCAGTTTGTTTGTTTGTTTGATTGATTGTTTAGGGGGTTTTCCCTTTGTGGTTGTTGTTCAGTTAATAAATGTATCATCCTTTAAACTGCAACTTGCTTGATTGTTTTTTGCAATTTACAGTATGTCTTTTAACTGACTGATAAATAAGAGGAGAAAGCTTTAGATAAATACTGTGTGTCAAGAGTGAATATCAGTTGATTTTACTCCACTCCTGTTATGTAAAATGGCTTTACCAAAATATTCAGCCAAAGATGGTTCCCCGGAAAAGACAAACTAATTAAAGTAGCCACTGTGTTCTTTGAAATGACACAACAATGGCAGAGAGTTACTGTTTTGTTAACCTCCTGTTGTGTTCAAAACAAATGGTTAATGGCTTGTCTAGAGAGAGCAGTGACTACAAAAACTGAAGTGATACTACACTTTAAATAATAATAACTACTGCCATGGCCTTAACCCTGTTCTGTACACACTATTGTCGTTTTTCCACCAGCACTTTTGGCCACACTGAGTCTTACTGCGCCAAGTTGAGCCGAGTAGAGCCAGGCTGGCAGATGTAATGGAAAAATGGCATATAACTTCTAAGTAGTAAAACTAGCCAATACATTATTAGAAGTTGATTTTAGTCCCTGAACTGTGTACTCCCCTGTGATTTGTGTACAGTGGGTGTTTTTATAAGCACCTGTATGCTTCTGCTGAACTCTTCAGTTAGTGCAGCAGCAGTGTCAGTGAGGATGCAGTTCACTAAGTCTCCATCAGAGTCACACTTCCTGCTGGCCTCATACAGAGAGGGAAGCAGCTGCAGAGGAAGAACATTAGTGTCATCAAGCATCATTTACACTTCCTGGCCACTTTATTAGGTACACCTACACAATCTAATGCAGTCCAGTCCACAGCTCTGCCACATATTCTACCTTTTTGTTCCAACTTTCTGAGGTGTTAATTACCTCCGCCAAGGAGGGGATGTTTTCACTCATGTCTGATTGTTGGTTGTTTTGTCAGCAGGATTACACAAAAAATACAGAACAGATTAAATCTGTCCACTAAACTTGGATGTAGGATGGGTCTCAGCCCAGAATAGACCCTATTAATGTTTGGTACTGATCCAGATAAAAGGATGGATCCAGGAATGTTTTCTCACTTTCTTGAACAATGTGAGACATTTTGATTTGATTTCTCAGGGAATAATGCATAGATAAAGAAATAGATGAATTGAGGTGGCTGGTAATTATGAGTGAGTACAATTTGATGTGGATTAAGGCAACTGCTGGGCGCTGGCTAAGGTTTGTGCTCAGAGTGCCATTCTAGTGTAATTATATGTTCATTACTGAGTAAGTTAGTGCTTGTGTTGTACTAGGCTGTGGAGTATTGAAATGTGTTTATAAAATGCCTTCCCCCTCATGGTTGTAAATGGGGGGAGCAAAACATTACACACTCATACACAAAACATTAGGGCTGCAACTAACAATTTTTCTAAATGTCCATTAATTTGTTATTTTCTTAAATAATCAAAGTGTTAAGTGTTTGGTCCATGAAATGTCAGGAAATTATGAAAAATGTCAACCAGTGTTTCCCAAAGCCCAAGATGATATCAAATGTCTTGTTTTGTCCACATCTCAAAGATATTCAGTTTACTGTCATAGAGGAGGTAAGAAAGGAGTAAGAAAATATTCACATTTACGAAGTAGCAATCAGAAAAGTTTGATTTTTTTTTCTAAAAGAAATATTCACACTGTCAGCGTAATCAAGAGCATTTGTATCTTTGTAAAGGTAGAATTTATACCTGAGATGTTGTGTGGGATTGCATTAGATTTTTCAGGTGTACCATAATAAAGTGGTTGTTATTATGACCCAAAATGACATTACAATTAATAGTGGTTTTCCAAACCCATCAGATCAGCCTGTACCTTAAAGGACTCCCTGGCATTGTGCAGCCCCTCATGTGCTGTCAGGATGTCAGCCTGGACCTCCTCAACGTTGCAGTGGTTTAAACGCTGAAGGCTGTCCTCCAGCTGCCGACACATTCCCTGAACCAGCTAAAATGCAGGATAACCGAGACAGGCAGAGCTGACAATACACAACTAGACAGAAACTGTCATGTTGGAAGTATAGTTTTTAAATGAATCATCAGATCTACCTCAGTCAGAGAGCCTTACCTTCGATATGATACGATTTACTGATCACATATTTATTATAAAATGAATCAATACTGCACCTTGCCTAGTTGAAGCCTTTGACTTTTTTTTTACTACACTTCTGCATGTGTAGAACAATTATAACTATTTTAAAGCAAAATATGTTTTGGAACATTTGCTTTATTTTGGAGTTGACTGAAAGCAGCTGAAAGCAGCAACCAGTCATGTCACTGGTCCTGACACACAAATCTTAACAAATATAATAATTCCTGTTAATAAGACATTAAGCAGAACATGCTAACATTACTTGGTGACATGTGAAGCACATGCAAAATGTACTGTAGTCATTGCTATTGCTACTGCTGGTTTCTTTCCTCCACCTCACCATCTACCTGCTTTGGTTCTACTCTGTGTGCAGCTTTATGTCAATCATTCCCAGTGGGGGCCTGTGTGCAGTGCTCCCTGCATGGCATTCGTAATGTTCCACTATACTGTCTGTTAGGATGTATTCCCACAGCAAGAAAACATGTTAGAGTCAATCCATCCTGCCAAGTCAAACTGCATATGCAAATAACATTTTAAAAAATATGGCCAAAGTAACACAATTTTACAAAATTAAAACCAGCTATTACTATTGTCAGTTTCAGTGAGAAATACTTATATCAAACTCTTTTTGACTCTTATCTAAGTTGTTTCCAGTTGTTGAAATATTCAATATTTGGACAAAATGTCCTCTACAGTCACAATTGAAAGATATTAGAATTTATCTCAAAATGTATCCTTATTATACTATACAAGAGTTAATAATCAATGTTTGCAATATTGTTGTTAACTGGCCTCCAACTAGGCTACAGATGTTATACTTCTACATCAAACTTCTTACCTTCTCAGATTGTTGAGCTCTAAACACTTGCTGAAGTTCCACTCTATCAGACTGTCTCTGGTTGTTTCTGTCTAAACACTGCTGAATCTATACACACACGCACGAACGCACGCACGCACGCACGCACACGCACACGCACACACACACACACACACACACACACACACACACACTAATAATTATTAAATTCCCAGTGAAATATACTGTGTCAGTGCACTGATGTCATTTTTAACAAAGTTTATTGTTAAACGTTGTTTAAAATTGTAAAATATCCTATCTCTGTTACATATCCTTGTCACAAGTGTTTAGTAACCACTTTTGCCAGATCATCACAAAAAATGTGTATATATCGGCCGATGATTGATTGATACATTATTTATTTTTCTACATATTTTTCCAACAAACTTCACACAGACTCACACACTGACCTTGTGCAGGGCCTCTCTTGTTCTGTCAGGGTTGCTGCGGTAACTCTGTGTGATATCAACAAGGGGGAGTGACACCTGCTGCAGAGTGAAGTTCCTGCACAACAAACCACTCATCATCATCATCATCATCATCATCATCATCACCATCATCATCCACCACTTTGATGCAGACTAAATGATCTCAACATGTTATTTGACGGACTATTTCATGGTCATTCATGGTCACCAGAGGATGAATCCTTTTGACTTTGGAGATTCTCTGACTTTCCCTTAAGTGCAAACATGATGTTGATGTTTATGCTATGTTTAACTTTTGCATGTTCACACGTTCATGTTCGCCTCGAGATAAATTGCAATAATTATGAGTATCCTCTGACTTTTCATCGAGCGCCATCATCAGGTCAAAATTTTAGTATACTAAAATAATATTTGCTGCTTCATGATCAAAAACCTGCAAAACTAATGGCCTTCCACCTTCAGCTTTAGCACTTTCTAATTAGTGCTATACAGCAAATATAAGCAGTGGTAATTTACATTAAGATGTTGTTTACTTACTGAAGTCCTGAAATCTGATATTTTTTATCTTGTGCACACAAAACAAAAAAAACAACTTTCACCAAAATGCTTTTTCATGCAAAAATGATTGCGTTACTTTCACAAAATAACAGCAAAAGTGTGACTAGGCATTATAAAATGGAAGGGAATTGTTTCAAATTTACTACAGTTCAGTACAAATCCTGGGGGGTTGATACTGTACACCCTATTGAAGGCTCTCCCCTGGAGGGAAGATATAGTTATCATGATTTCACATGCAGTTGTTACCACTATGTTTTAAAATCACCCACTTTTATTACAACAGTGTGATGATAAAATAGACCAATTAATTATAGACCTTTTAAAATAAACCAATAGCCTTGGACACAGGGATGGGTGGGCAGACAAAGGATAATTACATTTACTGGACATAGTAAATGTTATTATATTATCGAAATCTTATTAGAAAAGTGTTAAAATTAATGAGTTACTTCTGAAAGTAATACTTTACTGTAACAGGTTACTTTTGTAGCGTGTTTCCCCCAAAATCACTTTTTTAAGAGGTTCCTACATAGTGGGTTTGATCCATTCCCCAGGACGTAATTAGCACAGCAGACTGAAAAATGTTCGAGAGCAACAATGTCAATGTTAAATTAGGACAGTTGGCTGTCACTAGTTATTTTTGAAAATGTAAACTGAAGCCAGCAAAGGCTGTCTTGACATGAGATTAAACTGAACAATGTAAGCTATTTCTTCAGGATTCAACTTTCACTGTTGTAGGATTTAAAGTATACCTTGGCTAACATGTGTGTGTGTGTGTGTGTGTGTGTGTGTGTGTGTGTGTGTGAGAGAGAGAGAGAGTGTGAGTGAGTGAGTGAGTGAGTGAGTGAGTTTGTGAGTGTGTGTATGACCTCTCCAAAGCATCAGCCACATCCTGGAAACCTCTGGCTGATACATTGTTTCTGTCCCATGTCAGAGTCCTTGAAAAAGAGGAAGACAGGTCAGTTCAAGGAAGTTGTAGCTGAAGTTGGCCTACAGTGATCATCATAGCTTGGGTGAAGGTGTAGTGCTTGATTGACAGGTACACCATGTAACATCAAAGGACAAGGGAAGTGAACATTTTGCAATAAATCCTGAACAATCTTGCAGTAAATGAAATACTGAAATGATGACATCTAGTGGCAAACAGTAGAGCCACAGCTTCAGATGTGATAAGTAATGGTTGGGTTGTGGAACAAATTGTGTGTGTCCAACACCTTGGGTGCTGTGTGTGTGTGTGTGTGTGTGTGTGTGTGTGTGTGTGTGTGTGTGTATACTTCAGTCTTGTGTTGCTTATCAGGGCTTTGGCCAGCATTTTGGCTCCAGTGTCTCCGATGTTGTTTCCACTGATGTC
This sequence comes from Pagrus pagrus, assembly GCF_965226575.1. Taxonomy (NCBI): domain Eukaryota; kingdom Metazoa; phylum Chordata; class Actinopteri; order Spariformes; family Sparidae; genus Pagrus; species Pagrus pagrus. The sequence continues at coordinate 32,892,103 of NC_140194.1, forward strand.
CACTTCAGCCAGAGCAGCGTGGCCGCCCAGAGCGCTCAGCAGGATGTGCATCCCTGTCTTCAGCTTGGAGTCACACACCGATAGAGACTGCAAGGGCTGCAACCACAGAAATATGTAAGAAACTGTGACATTCCGTGTTGTCAAACATTGGGGAAAAGGATTGACAATGAGAGAATGTATTTTTTTAGTCATCAAATTATACATCAAAAAGTAGGTACAGGCACTGACTACACCTCATCCTGCTGTCAGGAGCAAATGTTAATGACTAAGAGTGAGTGAAATGAAAGGTAGTGTCACTCACACACTCTTCGTCCTGAATGAGTTGAGCTATGCGATGAAGAACATCAGTGAGAGCTCTGGTAGATGCAGAGAGTACATATCAAACCACGTAACAATAAATATAACAGAGTAAGAAAGCATGATGTGAAGGAAAGGACAGAAGAAAGGGAGAAACATGTCAGTAACATTTAATCAAAAATTAGGTTTTGAAACATGTATATAGTTAAATCTACAATTTTAAACTGAACCTCCATGCAACACAGACATGGCATTGACGTTTAATTCAATGGCAGGTCTAATAAAGGGTGAAAAATTAACAGCAAATGACTGTTTAAAGGAAAGGTTCACCCAAAAATGAAAATTCATTATTGACATTATCTCCTCCCTCCATGCTGATGGAAAGTCAGGTGAAATTTTGTAGTCCACAAAACATTTCTGGAGCTTCACAGCACAACAGAGTTGCATCATTCTGCTAAACAACTGAAGTAGCTGGAGACTTGTTTTAAAACAGAAAAACAAGCAAAAAACATAAAATGGCTCATACAGCATAATCCAAGTCTGCGGAAGCTTCGAGAACTGATATGTAAAATGTTTTTTGTGTACCCTTAAGCACACACTCCAAGGCAGGGTTTTTTATAGAGCCGATAATATGAAGTCAAATTGCTTTTACTGACTTAACAAGTGCACATCTACACTCTCAGATACAGAAGGTGGCTGAAAGAGAAGGCTGAAGGAGAAGGAGAAGAAAAGCAAGTGCAGCACACTGTTGTCACACTCATGATGTCAAACTGCTGCACCTGGGTAGTCACGCAGTGTAGACTAGAGAGCCAGACATATCATCGATGGTGGACATCTCATGTTTCTTACCCTCAGGTGTGCAGAAATTACCGGCTATGAACTTCTTTTTAAAATACAAAAATGTGAAATGATCAGCAATCTTATCTGTATTGGCCAGGAGAAGCAGTTAATTGTCAGGTATCAGTATCAACTGAAAAAAAATCCCAAATTGTTCATCCCTTATTCTTGTTTTCGGAAAAATATCCTTTGCTAACTTAGCTTTCATTGATGTCAGGTTGCAGCATCTTGTCATTAGAAAAATAAAATCAGACATTGTCACATGTATATCTAAATATGAATAAATCATTTGTCTCTCCCCCAAAAATCAGATAAGCTGGCAGTAGTTATTTCAGCCCTGCAGATATTTCAGCAAGATACTATTTTGTTAGTTTGTTTGTTTGAGTCTGGTTTGTAAATTCTAACCATTTTGGAAATCAATTTTCGTACCTACACACTAAAAGAGCTCCTACTTCATTAGGTTTTCAGTGCTTCATGTCCGGCGTGACTTCAGTTGTCTACAGCTGTCTGTGTGCACAGATTTTTATTATACAGTCGTGGTCAAACATTTACATACACTTGTAAAGAACATATACAACGCTCAGCCAAAACATTAAAACCCCTGACAGGTGAAGTGAGTATCATTCATCATCTCTAAAATGAAATGTTCTGCTAGAAAAACTTGGGTTCTGGCATTCATGTGGATGTTCTTTGACACATAAAACCCATTTAGATGATGCTGCAGCCAAAGTACAAGCTATAGCATTACCTGATGGAAGTGGCCCCTCTAGCAGGGCAATGCAAAATGCCACATCACAAATAATCATTTAGTAATGGTTCGAGGAACATGACATAGAGGTTAAGTCGTCAACCTGACCCCAAAACTCCCTAGATCCAAATATGATTCGGCATGCATGGGATTTGCTGGACCAAGTCCAATCCTCACAGCCCACACGACTCAAATCAGCCACATCATTAATACCGCTGGCATCAATCAACCATAATAATGTTTTAATGTGGGCTGATTTGGGTCTTGTTGGTTGTGAGATGGGGCCTTCATGGATCCAGCACATCCCATGGATGCTCAATCAGATTAGGATCTAAGGAGTCTGAGGGCTAGACTGGCAGCTTGAGCTCTTTGTCATGTTCCTCGGCCAATTCCTGAACTGTTTTTGTGGTGTGGTGGGGTGCATTGTCCTGCTTGAGGGGGCCACTGCCACTGTAAAGAGATGATCAATTATACTCAGTTCACCTGTCAGTGGTTTTAATGTTTTGGCTGATCGATGAATAACATGGCAGTCTTCAGCTCCAATGATTTCTACAGCTCTCATATTTCTGAAATGTATTGAGTGGAACACAAACTGCTTTGTCACAAATGCATTCATGAAGTTTGGTTCAGTTATGAATTTATTATAGGTCTGTGACCAAATCTACTGGATCAAAAATATACATAAAGTAACTCAGTTTTGGTGATTATAGAAAGTCTTTTGAATCAAAAGTTCTTTGTATCATGGCCTCTTAACTTCTGAGTGATTCTGATTGATAACAGCTGCTGACTTTTCTGGGCCCATTTTAATAGGGCTTGTTTGATACAGCCATTAGACTCAGCCACTAACACTACAATGGGAAAGTCTAAAGAGCTCAGCATTGATCTGAAAGAGCACATTATTGATTAGATCAAGTCAGGAAAGTCACTTTAACCCATTTCAAAGCAGTTACAGGTTTGAAGATCAACTGTACAAACAACTGTTTGTAAGTATAAAGTGCATGGCACAGTTGTGTCTCTGCCGCCATCAGGAAGAAAACACAAACTTCAAACTTCAGTGTCCACAGTCAAGTGTGTTTTACATCAACATGGGCTGAAAGGCTGCCGTGAAAGAAAGAAGCTCTTGATCCAGACACAGCACCTTAAAGCTAGACTGAAGTTTGCTGCTGATCACATGGACAAAGAAAAAACCTTCTGGAGGAAAACTCTGTGGGCAGGTGAAACAAAAACTGAGTTGTTTGGCCACAATGAGCAGCAATATGTTTGGAGGAGAGAAGGTGAGACCTTTAACCCCAAGAACACCAAACCTTCTGTCAGGCATGGTGCTGGTAGTATTATGCTGTGGGGCTGTTTTGCTGCCAGTGGATCTGCTGCTCTACAGAAAGTAAATGGAATAATGAAAAAGGAGGATTATCTCCAAATTCTTCAGGAAAACCTAAAATCATCAGCAGAAGATTGACTCTTGGGTGCAGCTGGGTGTTCCAACAGGACAATGATCCCAAACACACATCAAACGTGTTAAAGGAGTGGCTGAATCAGGCTACAATTGAGCTTTTGGAGTGGCCTTCACAAAGTCCTGACTTGAACCCCATCAGAACATATGGACTCTGCAGAAGAAATAAGTCTGTGCCAGGAAGCCGACAAACTTCACAGATTCTGTCAAGAGGAGTGGTTAAACTTTCAGCCAGAGGACTGCCAGAGGCTTGTGGATGGCTATCAAAAGCACCTAACTGAGGTGAAAATGGCTGAATATAACCAAATATTAGAATAACTGTGTGTATATTTTTGATCCAGTAGATTTGGTCACATTTTCAGAAGACCTATAATAAATTCATTATTGAAACAAACTCCATGAATGTTTTTGTGACAAAGTAGTTTGTGTTCCTCTCATTCCAACACAGAAACATGAGAGCTGTAGAAATCATTGGAGCTGAAGACTGCCATGATATACATGTTCTTTACAAGTGCATGTAAACTTCTGACAATGACTGTATATCCATGTGATGAGCTGATGTCAGGAGCAGACATGGTGGTAGAGTAAAAGACTCCATAAAAATGACAATAATTATTATTAATTATTAGAATTTAATTTTCCCCATCCCCATGAAGGAAACAAAACATTTTATTTAAGTTATTTATCTAATTTATAAGCACTTGTTTCATCTCAGCTCCGTGCAAGGCTTTCATGCATTTTGCTGTCATTTACTATCGAGCTAGTTTTATCATGGTTATGGAATCCACGTTGAATTTTCTATGTGTTTTGGCTGTGTTCTGTGTTCTGAGTCTCCTGCAGAGGCTGGGCGTGGCGTCCTTGATTGGCGGGAGCTCCTGCGGTTCATTCACCTGCAGCTCATCCACTCATCAGCGCCGGCTCATAAAGCTGGCTCATAAAGCTGGTCTTCTCTTCTCTAGCTGCCAGATCATGAATCCCTCCACGTAGGGGTTTTGATGGCTTCCCTCTCTGAGCTACATATCGCCTCATACATACAGAGAGCAGAGCGGAGGAGAGACGTAAAGATGTTGGCTACGCTAGAGCCCCTTTTCCATTTCATATAGCCTATGATGAATGCCATTTTTTTCATCGAAGTATATATGATATTTTTTTCTCAGCACCAATTCCAGATTCAGGTGAGAGGGAGGTTTTGAAGCTACCTGACTACACTGCCCACAGCAACCCAATATTCTATGAGAATAATGTTATAAATTGATATGGATTGTCCCCCTCTTTCCTACCTCTCATTGTATTATCTTGTTGAGTGTTCCTTGATAGCACAAAGAATAAGAGAGAGACAGAGTGCAAAAACCAGGTGGACAAGAAGTCAAGACCACATAGTTATAATGCCAAATCAGCTACTATTTACTGACTATTCGTGATTTCACATTGCTAAGCGGTGGATTGATGTAGGCTCCCTTTATCAAATGTGGATTCTCCCCAAACTCCTCTTACATGTGTTTGCGTCATGACTATTTATTTTATGTCATTTTCTGGCTGCATTGTTGCAAAGTATTTGTGTGTGATTGGATGTGCAGAGAGAGATAGAGGAGGATGAAGAGAGAGAAAAGAAAGAACCAGATGAGACAGTGGACAGATAATGAAGATTGTTTTAGTGCAAGAAAAAGTAACTGTTTAGCTGAAGGGGAAAAAATCATCCACAATAGAATTTTACATGTGGGAGCTGAGCACCCCTAAAGGTCTGATCCTAGGATCGCCCTTGCTCATGTACAGTGGAGGATGTACAGCATGGCTTTGCATTATGTTCCCCAGACCTTGACTTCATGGCAAAGTTTCTCCCCAGTGCGAGGTGTCGAAGAGAGTGACATCGACCAACAGACAGAACCAGTGTCACCATGTCATTCTCAAAACCTAGAGCCAGACAGGGAGAGAAAGGGAGCAGCACAGAGGATTGAAATTGTTCTGTCAAATCCATTTCACTACCTGGTGTAAATTACATCCAGTGTACCCATATTTTAAATAATCCTCTGATTCGTCAGTAATGAAATGGGTTAAATCAAATCAATTAAAATGCAGCTTTGCATGTTTAATATAAACGTACTCTCTCTCTCAATCACATGCAACTAACTTTTCATGAGCAGCATCCCTCCATGATATAAAATAGGATTTTATAGAAACTAAATAAAGAGGCTGCAGTTGATAAGTTAACTGTATTGACTGGGCTCAGTCTGTATGTTTTTCTTTGTGTGACTTCTTTGTTTAAAAAATGTTTTTTAATTGTATATGATAATTGGCTGCAACAGGTGACAACACATTGGTCTGACTTGCATAGTTAAATACAGCAAAACATTCACCCATTAACACCTACATCAAGTTTGCTGCACCAGACACAGAGGTGAATCTACCATTGTCACACTTATCGTCTTGTAAGGGCAAGTTTACACAAAAGATTTAAGATGTGAGGAGTTGAAACTTGCAACTATGTGCATTTCTGCATTTCTGCAGCAACAATACTTGAGTGTTTCTGTAACCCTGTTAAAATGTATTCATGATAATAAGAATATAAGTGAATAAATACGTTCATAGTTTGATAAATACGTTTTATAATAAAATGTTAAGATTCATTAACCAGCAATGAAGTTATAGTATTGAGAACAATGAATATTGGGTAATGTTCAAGGTTTACTGAATACAGCATTTAAGATGTTAATTATTGGTTGTGTAATAATATATGTTAAAATGCTTTGAATATGCCCGTAAGAATAGGAAAGAAAGAGTTGCACAAATGTTTTGTGAATTTATGTTAATCCTGGACCATGTATGAATGAGCCAATCACATTCGAGGTCAAAGGACGAGGAAGTGAGTTGATGGACTGTACGTGAAGAGAACGGAGGGAGATGGGAGATAGCGTAAAACGAGAAAGACAAGAGAGGCGTGTTGTCCGCTGTAAAGTGAAACACGAACTGTTTAGTTTATGTCTACGCCATTTTTAGTGAAAGTGTTTGACCATGACTCTTATAGAAACTTTAAGAGTGATAGAGTTCTGTCCGTTTGAGTGGACTACTCAGCACAAGAAGACAGAAAGAAGTTTAAGTTAGCTGCTGACCTAGTGGCTAGTAGTGCTTTTGCATGGACTATACTAACAAGCTAGCAACCAGAGAACTCGACTAGTAAAGCCTGTGTGGAACTGCGAGACCGACGACAACCACAAAGACCCTGACGGAGCCTGATAACGTTGCCGAGTGGTGGCCTTTGTCGAGATCGTCAGCTGCGTGAGTCTTCTCTTCAGCCATGTAAATCTTCTCTTCATCCACGTGGATCTTCTCGTCATCTCTCCTCTTGCTTCTGCCGCCTTGGATCCTGCGCAGGTGTGGCTACATCCCTTCAGTAAAGGTACCATTGTTTTGTTTTTGCCTTGGTGGTGAAGCAGCCATTTTGTTTCAGGCTACAACGTACACGAGCTACATCCAGGCCTGCATCTTTTGAACTGGGTATTTCAACTTAGGCTATTTTATTTTATTTGGGCCCATAGGTTTTGGATGTTTATGTGAATGAATTTGACATTGAGAGTTGAAAAGCATTTGATAAGACAATTGAAAGAAACATTTAAACAGTGAAGTAAATAAATTCATACTTGTTTATAAAACAGTTGTGGTTATTGACTACTTTTGATATGTTAAGTTAAGACAAAGAGTAATTTCTGTTTGAGAGCGTAAGAGTGTTTGAAGGGTGAAAGTGTTTTATAAGAGTAAAAGTAATTCCAAAGACATTTCAGTTCATGGTAAAGTCTAAGAATTCATGTGTAAATAGTGATTTAAAAGGAAAAAAAAGTATTGCATTTAAAAGTGAATGATTACACACACATTAGGTTAATAGTGTTAGGTTTATTAGTGAAACCCCAAGCTATTCTTGATATTTTAAAGAGCTACATTTCTATCAGCTTTCTGTAGCGCAGCTCCATGCTGTCTTCACAGAGCCAGCACACCAGAGTATCATCTCTAAAAATTTCACCATCATGGCATTTACTGTGTCATCGCTTCCTTCCGATGTGTGTGTGTGTGTGTGTGTGTGTGTGTGTGTTTTGCATACCATTATCGGATATATCCAGACTTGTGATAGCTGTAGCTTCAGAGATGTGCTCTTGTAACACCTGGGCTCCTGCTGAACGCAGCTACACACACACACACAAACACACAAACACACACACACACACACACACACACACACACACACACACACAGGTATAAGAACAACAACAACAACAACAACAACAATAATTTGTTTACCCAGGCCTCTACTAATCATCATAACAAACAAAAAACAAAACAGTTTTTTGTACTCGTGGGTGAGAATGTAGGCTACTGTACCTCACAGCTACTGAGGTCCAACTCTAGCCCAAAGAGACGAGTGTTGGTTGCCAGACCCTGGAGTAATAACCTAGATGCAAAACAAAAGACAGCTAAAAGTCTATATGTGTAATAGCAGAGCTGCTTTGGAACCTTTCACCTCTTGAACAGACTTATGAAGCACAGAGCCTTGTTGATTGGGTTTTGTTGAAATGTGTAAAGTGTGTGTTGTCTGACAGAGAGATAATAAAATAACATTCTTTATCTTATGTCAAGAATAACGTTTTTAGCCTATTGTTGTTATAGTATGGAGGGGCTGTCATGTCTGTGTTTGATTGACAGCAGCTGGCAGACTGAGCAGCAGGAGCAAGAGAGGCAGTGTAAACAAACCTACACTGTATCTTCCAAGCCAGACAGCATTTTGTTAGTGGTATTTAAGAGTAAGCAGCACACCAGCTTCGAAAACAGCTGAAGTCATATTTGCAGGTTTATTTACATGCTGTTTAATGTGCTGCAGCTGAGCTGCTTGTCAGCTATCGAGCCTGCGAATAGCAGTACACTTTGGTCAATGTTTGATTGGTGGCAAGAAGCTAAGGTGCAGGACAAGTAGGGGTGTGCCGATCAATCCCAAAATATTGATACTACCAATACTACAGTAGGTACTACTTCGTTGTGGCCGAGTTCACGCGTGATTCTCGCGTGAATCACGCGAGAATCACGCACCTTTTTAGTGGAGGATCAATTGTGTTTTCATGAGAAGCAGCAATGTGCCCAAACAACCACCAGGTGGCATCTGTGAGCAGGAGGACGACAACATGCAGCAGCAGGGAGCAGTGACCATGAACGGGGAATGGACAGAGTTGCCTGATTTATGTTTCTGTTCGTTGTTGCTTAAATACAAGAATGTAGCTAATAATACCTCACCCACTCCACACCTCATTCCAACTCCTTCCTTCAGCCTGTCGCTACAGGGTCCCTCTAGCAAGGACAAACTTAGTGAAAAAAATCATTCATCCGCCATCATCATCATCAACAACTCACTATGAAGCCTTCTAAATGTCTTTTAAGGTCTTATTCTTTGTATTTTGTATTTATCGGTGATATTCCCATTTTATGTTTATCTGTTTTCGTTTTGCTTTTATGTTTAACTGTGGTCTTTTTTTGTGCACACGTCAAAGACCCTAAAGACATCTGAGGTTGTGATTTTGCTCGCTCGCTGCAGCCACGGCTAAGCGGAGGCAGAAACAATTACGCACAGCCTACAGAAGTTTCAACGTCCATACAAGCATTTAAGAAATGATTCTTACCAGTTCCATAATTCAGAGAGGATTTTTACTCAACGAAAAAATGTATAAAGATCAGTTTTTAGGTTGACACGAGAGCAGCACGTATGTCCAGACGCTGATGTGCGTCAGCTGGGGCAGCGGGTCGGTGATCCATAAGACACATGAGAGCATTGCGACTGATGTATAGCTCCCCTGGTAGCGCAGCTCCCTCAGTAAGCAGAATAATCCGCTAGTATGAGTTCGAGTCTCACTATAGGCAGTAGGCCTACCTTTAGTTAATGTGTTTTTTCTTTTCTCATCATCATCATTATGATCACATATGGCTCCAAGTTTGAGCAAATAAATGAGCAAATGAGCATTAATTCTCCGCCGGGCCGCAGCACCAGCTTTCCTGCTTGTGTACATAAAATACATTCAATTCTGACACCACAACTGTAGCGTACCGAATATCAATAGATGATAACCAGAAAAAAAAAACCTTCTATTGATCTGATTCACCGGCTTCATGGACGTCGGAACTATTTTCTGAGAGGGGGGGCGGGGGAAGCAGGCACTTTTATCGATTAAGGATTTGATTTGAAGTTATTTTATAATGGCGTGCAGTTATAAGAGAACTAGATGGATGAACACGGCATCTTTATTGTTAAGAAAATGAAACTTTGATCACTAAATCAAGCCATTTAAGGAACATAACAGCATTGGTGGCGTTTCCCAGATTCGATCGTTCTTCAGGACTTAAGAAGGCTCTTAAGAAGGGTTCGGCTAAGAAGGAGCGCTAAGATGCGGGTGTTTCCCAGACGCGTTCTTAACTGCCTTCTTAGGAGAACCTTAAGATCAAGCCAAAGAAGCTTATCCTCTTAGTGGGAGCTGTCCACCGCGGTGCTGCTGAAACTGAATCAAGCGATGCCAGGCAAATCGATCACCCACCTCTTTATCAGCGCATAAGTCACACACAGCGCCCTGTGCCCCCCCCCACCCAGGTGCAATTAGGCTACGCATGTATCGTGTGTGTGTGTGTGTGTGTGTGTGTGTGTGTGTGTGTGTGTGTGGGCGGGGTGTGGTTGCGGGTGTGTTGACGGCCGCGTAGTGCTTTCTACCGATCCAGCACGGATCCACCAGGGAGGGATTGTGGATTGGAATGAGGGTGCCATCCATGGCATGGCGCAGGAGAATCGGTGTCACAGCTGCCACACTCCGTGACACCGATGCCTTGCTGAGGCCGGTGCCGTCCCCCACCACCTCCAGGAAGCTCCCCACTGCGTAAAAACGCAGCGCAGCCAGGAGCTGCACCTCCGGGCTGAGGGCAAAATTGCAGCGGGTTGCTCTCTGGATGTGTGGAGACACCAGAGTGATCAGCCGTTGGATCTCCGCACGGGGCAGCCGGTACTTTGCCTGGACAGCCCGGTCTGACAGCACGTCCAGTGGGGAGAAGTGCTGACGCACGTATGCATTTATGTAAACCGTCTGGCTTCGCGCACGGCGACGCTGTTGGTTCGCAGCGAGAATATGCTGTATTGCAGCCATGGTTTCTCACACGCGCGGACTTTGGCAACGCATTTATATAGAGTAGCAGGTGAAGCCTCTCTGGATGAGGTTCAGCTGAGTTTAATTACGTCTGTTCCCTTGATATCTGTGAAATGCCACAGGGTTGTTGTATTTTTATGTGTAGTACTATAAACTCATATATGCAGATGTGTGTGGAAAACTTAAACGTGTAATTCAGTAGAAGTTTTTTTTTTTCCTTCTATTAACCTATGTTTCTTGCGCCAGTGGTCCGCAGCTATGAGCGCATTTCAACACTGAGCATTGTTTTATTATTTCGAAAAGTGGAGGATGTAAATTTCCCTGACGCGGCTTGATCACTGAGCATTTGGTCGCTAAGAAGGCTGTTAAGAGTGGGTCAGCTCGATCTTACATTTCCTTCTTAGTGAAAGATCTTCTTAAGCTAAGAGCGACTCTGGGAAACACATCCTTCTTTCACAGCGTTCTTAAGAGCGCTCCTAAGAAGATCTTAGCACTTAAGAGCTTCTTAACGAATCTGGGAAACGCGGCCATTGGCAGGGCCAGACACAGCTTAATGAGCTTCTCCACCTCCGAATGCAGGATGGACACATCCTGGATGGTGCTTACTTCTCGTCCCCTACACACATTCCTCAGTATGGGGGAATGCAAATGTTAAGGCATCTGGAACAAGTTCGCTTAACTGGAAAGACCACATCCATCCCCCACACTTTTGAAAAGCTTGATACGCCAGCGCCCCCACCCCCACCCCCGCACGCTGAGGACAGCAAAGAGGTGTGCAACAAAGACATTGATCACTTGGCCAAGGGATCCCTCCTGCAGGGTGACTGCTTCAGGGACTCACTCCGCTTTAAATAACCTTCTGTATATCCGACTACTGTGAAGCTGCTGATTATGTATTTTAATAAAGCTAGAGGAAACTGTCTGACATGACGTGGCGTCGTTCTTCTTTCTATAAGCCCGTTGTAGAAAATATAAGGAATAGAAAGCACAAATATTTGTGTTAAATTCTGACACCACAACTGAAAGAAAGAAAGCAGCCGGTGAATCAGATCAATAGAAGGTTTTTTTTTTCTGGTTATCATCTATTGATATTCGGTACGCTACAGTTGTGGTGTCAGAATTTAATGTATTTTATGTACACAAGCAGGAAAGCTGGTGCCGCGGCCCGGCGGAGAATTTATGCTCATTTGCTCATTTATTTGCTCAAACTTGGAGCCATATGTGATCATAATGATGATGAGAAAAGAAAAAACACATTAACTAAAGGTAGGCCTACTGCCTATAGTGAGACTCGAACTCATACTAGCGGATTATTCTGCTTACTGAGGGAGCTGCTCTACCAGGGGAGCTATACATCAGTCATAATGCTCTCATGTGTCTTATGGATCACCGACCCGCTGCCCCAGCTGACGCACATCAGCGTCTGGACATACATGCTGCTCTCGTGTCTTCAACCTAAAAACTGATCTTTATACATTTTTTCGTTGAGTAAAAATCCTCTCTGAATTATGGAACTGGTAAGAATCATTTCTTAAATGCTTGTATGGACGTTGAAACTTCTGTAGGCTGTGCATAATTGTTTCTGCCTCCGCTTAGCCATGGCTGCAGCGAGCGAGCAAAATCACAACCTCAGATGTCTTTAGGGTATCAGATATTATTATAGGCTACTCTTATATTTAAGCAACATCCAGTCAGGCCGTGATATAGGCTCACGGGGGCGGACTGGGACAATAATTCAGGTCGGCAATTTTACCAGTAAACAAATGTTCCTTAAAAAACAACTAATGTCCATATTTTAGCTCTACTGTAAAACAAAGAAAGCACAAGTGATTATCCAAGGTCACCCAGATAATTGAGGTGTCCCACCGCTGTGAAACAATCAGTCTGAATCAATCTGATACGGTTTAGTAGTCCCCCTCTCCATTCACTCTACCTGTAGCCTAAAACAGCGCCACTCTCCATTGCAGCTACATTGTGGTCAAATGTGGAATTGTCCCAAAATCGTTTGAGCTGCAATTCAGTACTATGCTTCCACCTAGTGGCTACAGTTGTCACTGACAATTCACGCGTTGCGTGAATCTCGCTCCCCGCGAGTGAAATGGCCACTTTGAAGTAGTACCTACTGTAAGTACTCCTGTCATGTGCACAATTCATGCGTTGTGCACATGCAGCCTGCCCCGGTGTGCACCCTGACCACACGTTTAATCCGACATGCAGTGATGGCTGAATGAAACAGGAGCATCATTTGGAGCCATTTTACAGCAGTAAATGAAAACGTTGCAAACTGTGATGTGTGTATGAGGCTGTTCATTACTGTGGTAACACCACAAACTTGTTTAAACACAAAAAAAACAGCAGAGAGAGACACACAGGAGCTTCAGCAGAGAAGAAGGGAGGAGGAGGAGGGAAATCCCTCAGCACCCAGACCCCCGCCACAGAGGCCACAGAGGTAGAGTTCACTGGCAGAGTCAGAGAGAGGCAGGAAATATCCAGGTATATACAGCAACTATTATTTAGTCATTATTATATTTTATATTTTAGTCATACTGATTAAATATAGCATACTATTTAGACATCCAAATAATATATTCAGCCCATTGAAACTTAGGCTATAGACCTAATTATTTTGGTATTTTACCAAGGTGTTTCCCCAAGAGCCCAGCACTTTTGTTCTTTGCCTTAAAAAAAACCTGTTGTGTTTATTTTTATAATAAAAGCATCAGTATCAGTGTCAATATTGGTGATATTGGCCCTGTATTAGTTGGTATTGGATCAAAACTAAACTCTGCGGTATCACCCACCCCTAAGGACAAGATGTGTGTTCATGTTTGTAAGTTAGACATGAAGGAGACTTTGGCAGGAAAACTAATGTTCCTTGTTCAGAGTCAGCGACAAAAAAGGCTTTCCATTGCAGGCTGCTGGAGTGATGACTTCTGCGTCAGTCGATAGTCTAAAGCTTATGTGGTTTTATGTCAAACAAGCAAAGTAAATGAAACACCCTATATGTCCATTGTGTAACCATGTAAGTAAGTGTAACTTGGTGAGTTAAAGTCTTTTGCCAGGAACAGACGCTGTTTTTCGGGCAGAATTGTGAGTAAGAGTCAGTAGGACAGACAGGATGACAGACACTTCTCCACGTATAACTGCGGTATTTTTTTCCGTATTTAAGTTGCCAAGACGCTACCAGTTACTCCGTTACTGTTGTTTGGTACTGTAACGTTGCTTTGTGGGACATTTCTCTTTATTTTGTTGAGTGATGGACCTGTTTAGTTATCAGACAGTGAACACCATCAGATCGACACACCCTCGCTCCGCGCCACCGGCTTATCCGCTCACACTGGTTCGGTTCGCCAATGCTGTGCCTCTGATACTACCTCCAGAGGCACAGTGAAATTTCACCCATTGCCGCATCTGAGACTTTCACACAGAGGAGGATGCGGAGAATTGGCACAGGATCCCTGCACCCAAAGGGCAGTGTGAATGGGGCTACTATATGTAACACGGGTGGACTTACTCTGTACCCACAGAGAACAATATGAGAAGAGTTTGTTTTGATTTGACTTGCCTCCACACATGGAGAACAAACTTAATGAATAACTGCACAGTTATTATTATTATTTTATTTATTCTTTTTATTATTATATTATCAATACTTTCACTGTGTTCTTTCCCATGACACGTTCTTATGTCTTGGGCCAACTGTCTTTCTTTGAGAATCCATCCTAATAATATTGTATCCCCTGGAATATTTCTGTTGGACTTAATGAAAATGGAAATAAAAAAAAAATGTGATCGCAAAAAAAATATAACTGCACAGTTTACTGTCAGAAGAGTATATTAACTGTACATAAGAGCTGTGTTCATATCTAGTGTTCTGTCTTGTGCTACATTTCTATTCCCCCTCCTGGGATGAACAGAGGTCGTGCACAGACCTGAAACAAGGTAAGCTTGCACTTTGAGGAGCTGTACTGCTGGTCGAACACGACTGCCAGGTAGAAGACTTTCACATGACTTCAAAACTGTCAACATGGGCAGTTGTGGCTCAGGAGAGAGTGGGTTGCCAAGTAATCGTAAGGTCACTGGTTCGATTCCCCGGCTGAATATATACTGAACCACAAATTGCTCCTGATGAGCAGGTGGATGTTCCCTTGCATGGCAGGTTTAATTTACTCTGCTTGTTTGACATAAAACCACAGAAGATTCAGGCTATTGAGCAGAAGTCATCACTCCATCTTCCCTGAAACATCCAAATAATGGAATAGGTACCAGTAGTTAAAAATAACTACAGTATAAATTGTATATAAAATCCTGAGTTGTTCCCCCTTATTTTCACATCTTGTTCCATCTGGTACACTGTTAGTACAAAAGATTACACTGTAACTACAGAGTACTTACGCTGTAAATTGCGAACTGTAATCTAAAGTGTTTCTGACTTAATCAAAAAGACATAATCACAACAAACACTTTCTGGAAGGCTTCACAATTAATTTTTTGAATTGCATTTATAGTGAGATATTTATATTCTGTTCATTGATATTTTAAGTCACACATTATTTACAATAATTATATACATCAGTAGAGTTGCGCACAGTTGCAGCATGACAGTACGTTTCTTGTGTGGTTACAATTCAGGCACATAAATGACTGTATTTGACACTAGTGCCTTGTTAAAAGTGTAAACACTTTAAAGTAGATAATTTAGGACTACACACACAGTAACCCATCCCAGCCAACACTGAGACGCTGATTGACTGTTGTTTGAATGTCCAATCAAGACTCTGACTTATGGGACATAATGGTGTAAAATGTGCAATAATGGGAAAATGTATGCAGTATCATGAACATATTTGTGATACAAGAGCCTTAGTGTTTATTTGGGATTTAGTGGATTTTGGATATCTGTTCATTGATATTATATTTGCACTATTTCCTACTTGGTACTGCAACTGCTGCACAACAATTTATTGAAGTGAGCCACATGACATACTGTTGAGAGAGGCTCTGTTCCTGCTGGATTTAAAAAATGTTAGCATAGTTACAAGTCACTGGTAATTTGAATGAGATTTTCTTTTGGAACAAAACCTGGAAGTTCTGGTTTCCTTTCGCCTATCTCTTCCAAGAAATTGATAACATTATAAGTGAAAAATCAAAACAACTCTTGCTTTGTACATCTCAGCTTGGACCATTAAGTCAAGGAAATCTTCGGCAAACTACAATTCCCTTGGTCAAGAATTAACTTTAACGTTAAAAAAAAGTACATATTATATAGCATTGGTTAGGAGTAAACACACCTGAGAGCTTGTGGAGGTAGTTTGGTTGCAGACAGGCCCACATATTTTAGCTCACAGCTCTGACTGAAGAACTCTCCGATGCTCCTGGTCACCTCCCGCACCTTTCTACACAATACACATAAACACAGTCATTGGCTGTGCTTTCTTTGAATACAGTTTTATCAACCACACCATGACACTGTGCTAGAATGGATTATAGGATATAGCATTTATACATGTCAACTTGCCATTTCAGCCTTTGTGCCTGCCTGCTTTTTTAAATGCAGACATTTTTACATGTCAAGTCAAGCTTTATTTATATAGCACCTTTAGCCAAGGCGCTTTATGATTAAAAACAAATATAATTACAATTAAATACATCAGATAATAGCACAATAAAATAAACATAAAATATAAGAAACATAAGAACTGTCATGATAAACAATCAGTCAGTTAGGAGTGTTAAAAGCCAGGGAGAGGAGGTGGGTTTTGAGCAGGGATTTAAAATTTTCTAAATTTGGAGCTGTTCTAATGCAGAATGGCAAGTTATTCCAAAGTTTTGGAGCAGCGACTGCGAAGGCTCGATCATCTCTTGTTTTCAGCCTAGATTTTGGTATGCTGAGGAGGAATTGGTCCACTGACCGTGATGTTCTACACGGAGTGTGGGCAACAAGCAGGTCACCTAGATAAGGGGGAGCCAAGCCATTCATGGCCTTGAAAGACAATAATGAAATTTTAAAACTTATCCTCTGGCACACAGGAAGTCAGTGGAGATACCTCAACACTGGGGTTATGTGCTCAGTTTTCCTGGTGCCTGTTAGAAGGCGAGCGGCCGCATTTTGGACCAGCTGGAGACGTTGGATAGAGGATTGGTCTAGGCCCTCATACAGAGCGTTGCAGTAGTCCAGCCGGTTTGTGATAAAAGCATGTACCACTTTCTCTAAGTCACCCGGGGGAAGGTAGGCTTTTATTTTGCTTATTAATCTCAATTGGAAGAAGCTTGAGTTGACCACAGATGAAATTTGTTTTCCAAATTTAAAAGAACTATCAAGGTACACTCCCAGACTTTTCACGGAATTGAGCATATTTGAGGAGATAGGCCCAAGGATAGGTTCATCCCCCAATGGCAGCGGGGAGCCAAACACAATAACTTCTCTCTGACATTTTGACATGTGACAGAAAGAAAAGCACTGGCGTAGTAGCCAATTAGATGTATTAATGTCTGAATTTAAATGAATGTGTGTCTGTGCCTATGCCTTGATATTGGCTTACTGGGACAATTCAAGTGGAACAGAGGTATTGTTACTGCTATTAGTTCTGCCATTTCACCAGACGTCTGTGAGCTTGAGTCAGTAGTGTGGCAAGGTGATGTTAGTGCTATCGCCTACTTCTGTCCACTCTTGGTGCTCAGGGTATGGTAAGTATTTGATGTTTTGGATTTATTTTACTAAATGA
Organism: Pagrus pagrus; assembly: GCF_965226575.1. NCBI lineage: Eukaryota > Metazoa > Chordata > Actinopteri > Spariformes > Sparidae > Pagrus > Pagrus pagrus. Next base: position 32,909,317 of record NC_140194.1, read on the forward strand.
GTTAGCCGAACTCTGTTGTTGTTTCTGCACAGGTAAATATAAATAATTAAACTGAAGAGCCAGAAAAGAGATTAATAATAAATATAACTAAATAAGACATTAAGGAAATGATATGAAAAACATATACAGTATAAACTAATCAACCGTTTTGGTGGCCGAAGTATTGTGATCCATGATAATTGGGCAAATATATGTGCAAAGGTACTGAGCCTAGTGCAACAATACTGACTCAATAATGCAGAGAGATGATGCCAAGTTCAAAGGTCTGACACACTGAAGACAGAGGAGCTGACCTGTGGCTGAAAGGATTCTTGGCCAGGTTCAGGTGCATCATTTTGTAACAACACCCGGCAGACAGGGACACAAATAACTGCAAGAGAAAGTTAGGATACGTGAGTGTTAAGTGACAAGCACAGAAGTTCATACTACACAGGTGATAACATTTCCAGACTTTTTTAAGGCCCTGGGACTCAGCTCCACTATTACACCTCTGAATATAAGTGATCAGAAGAAGACTTGATGAAATTATGTCTTATTTTTTAAATCTTACATCTGACACTGTAGGAGTCACTATTAAAGTTTTCACTATGCTAACTCCATTTAACAACTATTTATTTTCTCCATTTATCACGTAATAAATTAATTAATTCTGTTCTGTTTAGCTTCTCTCTCTCTGACAAAATGTGGCTGAGAGGAGGTCTGTTATACCCACATACAGTTCAGACATGTCAAACTCAAGGCCCGTGGGCCACATCCGGCCCGCAATAAAATATCATATGTCCATCATATCTGGCCCACCGGTATATAAGACACACACCGCTGATACTACAAGTCCCAGAATGCACTGCAACAGCGAGCATGCCCAGACCGGCAAGCCCACCTGCAGCTTCCCCCCACTTTATTGTCCATCCGAGGTCAGAAGTCAGCTGCGCTAATCACTTTTGAATGCAATTAAACAAGCCTCCCAAAAGAAATGGCCAAACGAAAAGTGAAATGAAGATGGGCTTTCAAGACAGGTGTGAGGCAGAGTATCTGTTTACAGACATTAGTGGTAAACCAGGTTGCCTCGTTTGTGGAGCTGGCGTGGCCGTAATTAAAGAATATAACATAAGACGGCACTATGAGACAAAATACCAGGACAAATACAAGCACGTGGACAGACAGCAGAAGGTAGAGGAGTTAAAAAGGACCCTAGTGTCACAGCAGACTATGTTCACAAAGGCAAAATCACGAAGTGAGGCTGCCGTGAAAACTAGTTTTGTTATGGCCGAAGAAATTGCTAAGTCAGTCGGCCTTTTACCGAGGGGGATTTTGTAAAGCAGTGAATGATTAAAGCGTGCGACATCATGTGTCAAGATAAAAAGCAAGCGTTTTCAAATATAAGCTTAAGCAGAAATACTGTTGCTGATCGTGTATGTGAGCTTGCCACCAATTTTCAAGAACAGTTGATGGAAAAGGGAAAAGACTTCACTGCATATTCCCTTGCTGTGGATGAGAGTGCTGATAGGACCGATACAATCAATCAATCTTCATCCTTGGAGTAGACTCCAGTTTATGCATTACAGGAGAACTTTTGGGAATTAAATCAATGCATGGCACAACCACGGGAAAAGACAAAGATATTTGAGGAAGTATGTAAATGTGTGAATGAAATGAAACTGCCCTGGGACAAACTGACGGGACTGACGACATAAATGACAGAAATGTGCAGGTGACCTGACAGTTTATCACTGCATCATACACCAGTAAGCGCTGTGTGGAAAAGCTCTCAAAATGGAACATGTAATAAGCACCGTAACACTTACGGTTAACTTTATAAGAGCTAAAGGCTTAAATCACCGCCAATTTCATGTCTTTTCTTGAAGAGATAGATTCTGAACATGGCACTGTGCCCTATTACACAGAGGTGCGATGGCTAAGTCGAGCGAAAGTGCTTAATAGATTTTTTGAGTAGCATGAGGAAATCTGCCAGTTTTTGGAATGCAAAGGGAAAGACACCACAGAGCTCTGGGACGAAAAGTGGCGATGTGAGCTGGCGTTTTTGTGCAACATAACGAAACATGTCACTGCGCTAAACCTCCAGCTTCAGGGACGAGGACGTGTGATCACAGACATGTATGATGCAATGAGAGCTTTCCAAGCAAAGCTGCACCTGTGGGAGACTCAGATGCAGCAAGGAAACTTTAGTCACTTTCCGTGTTGCCAAACACACCGCTCTCCTGACAGCGCAATTTGCTGATAAACTGGGCGAACTTGGCACAGAGTTCATGCGGCGATTTTCTGACTTTGCAGCTCAGAAATTTAAATTTGAACTGTTCAGCAATCCATTTGCAGTTGATGTAGAAAGAGCACCTGTAAACCTCCAAATGGAGCTGATAGACCTCCAGTGTAATAATACACTCAAGGCAAAGTATGACTCTGTGGGCGCTGCACAGTTTCCAAGCTTCATCCCTGCAGCGATGCCTCTACTCTATCTACGTGCTGCTCAAATGCTCTGCATGTTTGGAAACACATATATATATAATATATATACATATATATATACATATATATATAATACCTATGTCAGCAGCTTTTCTCTGTGATGAAGATGACCAAAAACCCACAAAGGAGTCGTCTCACTGATGCACACCTTCACTCCATCTTGAGGGTTTCCACAGCACAAAACCTAACCCCAAACATTGATGAACTGGCAGCCAAGAAAAGGTGCCAAAGGTGCCAAGCATCTGGCTCTAACACATATGTTTTCCTTCTGCACTTGCATCCAATAGCCTGTTTATCCTGTTTAATAAATGTTGACTCTGTTTGGCCCTCGACATAGTCCTGGTTTTTAATTTTGGCCCTCTCTGTGATTGAGTTTGACACCCCTGCAAGTGTTCTCTTTCACTTTCTCAGCCCAGAGGTCACTACATGGTGACTGGTTGTATGCTAGAGGGTTTGTTTTAGAGCCCAGACAGTAACAAACCTAGCTCTAACAATAACGGCACATGAAAGCACAACTTTACTAAGATGAAAATCATTTTGACCTCCTTAGCTGAAGGCGAGCTGATTTTCAAAAATGTTTGATTATTTATATTAGGTCACCAGCCTTAGACAAAAGGTGTGGATATGTTTGTACTGTATGAAATGTCTCTCACTGACCGTGTCCAGAGGGCAGTTGGTGTCACTGAGGTCCAAATGAGTAAGAGAGTTAGTACTGGACAAGAACTTGAAGAGAAACTGCAAGACAGAAGACACATACACATAATGTATATACAAAGTGTGGAATATATGTTGAAGATGTTTCGGCATGGTTTGCTGAAGTGTAGCTGAAAAGTAAATTAAATGTTATTATCATGAACCAATGTGATATGTAGAAGGTCCATCCCTACTACTACACACACACACACACACACACACACACACACACACACACACACACACACACACACACACACACACACACACACACACACACACACACACACACACAGCAGCCCACTTCTTGCAAAAATTGTGTAAAGTAGATCCCAGCAACATTTATTTAATTCAAATAAGAAAAGGTTTGAAAGAGCACAGCCCAGAGAGAGAGACTGATGTGCTCGCTGTCATTCAGAGAGAACATGATGCATGTCTTCCAGAGAAAAGATGCATTAACCTATTTATATCACTAATGTAAAGCATACTCATTACATTGAAAAAATCCTTATTTGTGATTAAAATAATGGTTGTTGGTAATGTATTAGTGACCCCACAGTATTGTGATTATACTGCTTTCATGGGAGCTCAGACCCACAACCTTATGGGAGCTCAGCTCCTTGCTTCATTTTGTTGCTTATGCCAGACCTTAAGCCTCCAAATAATACTCGCTTTCGTTCGCATGTCTGCAGGTGAACATTCTTCAAACGTAAAAATTATAGAGACACACACAGAGAGAGCAGAATGTACCGTGGCCTCTTCAGTAACCAGGCTGCCGGAGTTACCAGACAGGTCGAGGTGGGTCAAAGATGCTGAGAACAGCTGAGTGGAGGATAACACCTGACTCAGACAGCCAAGACCTGGAAATACATGGATCAGACCAGCGATACAGTGATCATGATTTTGGAGGTGGATGTGTCATATAGTACACTGTCTGGGGCGATATCTGCCTCCTCTTTATCCTCCACCTTCATACTGCTCTTAGAACTATAAAGGCATATATAAATATATGGTAAAAAACAGACCAACGTGAGCATGTTGTAATATTTATTGTAGGTAGGTGTGTGTGTGTGTGTGTACCTCTAGCAGTCATTGATACCCGGGACAGAGAGAGGTGCTTAAGTCCTTTAGCTAGACTCCCCAACTCCTGACTGAGAGCTATTACACCTAGAAGAGAACACGCACACACACACACACACACACACACACACACACAGAACATGTGTACAATCCAGTGTTGGTACTGATTTAAACAATTACCGCAGCCACCCACTTCACTAGCTGACAAAACTTCACATAGGAAGTAAACTGGTTACTTGGCTCAAGATGCAACACGGCTTAGACATACTGGTCTATTGTAATATTGTGCTTCTACCACTCAGGTGTGATATTTAAAAAGCCCACCTTTATCCTCAATTGGATTTCCTGAGAGGTTGATTGATTGCAGGGTAGAGGAGGCGTGCTCCCGCAGGGCAGCTGCCAATTTAATTGCAAAGTCTCTGCAGCAGAAAACAAGGTTACTTCTCAATCTCAGTCAATCTTTAAATTACAATAGAAACAGTCTGCTTAGATTTGCATATGAAAGATGGAGTTCAAACATTTCTTCAGGTATATTTCCCAAACCCTGTGGTTCAGTGTCTCTTGGATGATATGACAGTGTGCATATTCAAATCATCAGCTGACAGAAAACAACACACTGATGCCAAAAACAGTAAAATATCTGAGATATTTATTGCTAATTACTAATGTTCCCAAAGTAAATATAAGCAATGATGTTGTGATACACAATATATATCTCAATATTTTGAAATCTTCCCAAAAGCATTCTTTTTGACCAAATACCAAATATATTGTGACAATATTGTAGGGATGACTATTGGTACTTTCACAAAATATGAACACAGTGAGATTTTTGATAAAAAGGTCATCAGTAATGTGGATGTGATGACTAAAAGTATTATCCAATGGGGGTTTTGTTTGTGCGATTCATTCATGCGTAATTTTGTTTTCTGTTGTTTTTTTGTGCGATTCATTCATGCGTAATTTTGTTTTCTGTTGTTTTTGTCATTTCATGTCAAGCAACAGCATTTTTTTCTGAACAAGGTCTATTTTTCTGAGCTTCCACTGCATGAATGTCAACCAATCATGTTGCAAAAACGGACAAAACAACTCATAACAATGGTGGACCTGTTGATTATTTACATTTGTCATCGCACAGTATTATATAACACAAGGACATCTGTGCTTTGTTTGCATACTGGAGCATACCATCGGAAATTTGCCTTGCTTCGGGTATGAATAGTTTTCATGCAAAGTATTTGCAGACAGTTAATTCATAGTAAATTCACATTTAAGTGTTGTATATTCATCACGTCACTGGTGTGTAAAGGCCTGAAATACCTCTTGTCTAAGTAGTAGCAGGAATTGTGCAACACGTTCATAACTGGGGGTCAGGACCACCACCAATCATTATACACTTGACACAAACCCTGTTTTAATCATGCAAGCACAAAGACCGGGGCGCATTTTGTGGCCATCTCCAATCATACCTGCTATTTAGGTGCAGCAACCCACTGTGCAAATGACAAGTGTAAGCAGCGCTTCAGCTGTTTGCTATTTTCCTGACCTTGAAATTCTGTGTCCACCTGTGTGGTATTTTATAGAAAGAGGTAGAAGCTTCATTGAAATGAGGCAGCTCAGAGCAAGTTGTTTGTTGAAATGCACCTTTACAAGTCTTGTTGAGGAAAATGTTTACTTACTCTGCCTACCTGCAAACGCTAGATAATATACCTACAAATCTGCGTCACAAACAAACTCACAGTTTGAGTCCGCTGGCCTCCAGTGAGAGCTCCTCCAAACTGGGAGATCTGGACAGCAGGAAGGTCAGCTGCTGCTGGACGTCTACTGACTGAGGGCACAAAGACACAGAGACAGACAGTCCAAAACAAATTCCCAGACTGGCATTCCCAGATTTAATCTTTACGGTTCCACACAATGAGTGAAAACTATTAAGAGCAGAGTAATACATCTCCATGTTTCTGTCTGTTAAAGGAGAGTTTTGCTCGCTACTGTCACGAAATATTTGCTCATGGTGGGAACTGGTGGGTATCTGTAGATAAAACATATTTACATTTTTACCCCAGTAAGAAAATCCAGTGACGTGAGAGCAGGACAAGTTGATCAGCTGCAGCATCCACTCAGTAACAAATATCCAATAAGGGGGCGTTGTGGGCGTGGTGGGTGTGTTGGTGTGTCGCTCCTCGCATCACAAATAAGAACTTAGGAACGACTTGCGTGTTTGTGGACCAGAACAACATCCGGTTCAAGCCATGAGTGAGGAGTTATCAAATAAGAGAGTTGGGATATACCCCATGTATTCATTCTGGTTTCCTTATAGGTCATGTGACCACAACCAGGCAGCTGATGAGTTCATGATAAAACATATTTTGCTTTTCACTCTCCCTTATTGATCATCACTAGTTTGATAATGTCTATAGAATTGCATGGCCTGTGCGTTGTGCTACTAATATTCCTTTGAGCCAAACCTTCACATTGTGAATATGGTATAAATCTCACTTTTTAGTCAGTGTGGGCATTTCTATGAAATGGACTTGTAAACGTTGTCTGCATGCATCAAATGACACAATTTTTTTGAAAAGCCTGGATTCATGAGAACAAACCCTTTGACAATTCTTAAACAAGACATACCAATTGACCAAAAAGAAAGCATAATGTACCAGTTTGAGTTCTTTGCAGTAGATCTTGGTAAACCACTGATTGAAAGACAGAGCTGCTACTGCTAATGCCAAGTCCCTGAGAGAAGAGGAGAGAAGAAACAATGAGAAACGAGAAGAGGAATGTTAACAGAGTGTGTAAGGTAAGAGTGGCTCAGACAGCACAGTCCTCAATCCCACCTGCTGTCTAAGTGGCTGAAGTCCTGCAGGTTGAACTGTCTCCAGTTGTTGATGTTGTAGATGTTGTCAACATCCTGTGAAAACAGTTAGCCATGCTTTATTTAGTTAGATATTATTTATTTAAAATCACCAATGCTAACAAGTTCCACTTAAGGAATTCATGGCAAAGTATTTCCTTGTTAGGTTTGGTAAACATGGCATATTAAAGTGTTTATGCCCCTTTACAGTAGTGACTCACCCACTGGATCTCCTCTCTAAATGGCATCTCATTGAAATCACACAGAGCAGCGTAGGTATCAGAGAATCCTCCTGGGAAACACACAGTCAAACACTATCTGTCTGCAAACATATGAGCTTCCATGAAACACAAATGGTGATGGTCAGCTGATACAGAAACCAGTCTGTTAAAAAACTGACAGTGTCATCTTTTGCTTAACAAAGTATGGCAAATTAACAAATGGCTCTGTACATGTCAACATAGACATTGATCCCCACCTCCTCCTGTACACATCTAAAAATGTCTCCTAATTGTCAGGCAAGCACCCTGCGGGGTAATTTACTGCCAATGGTGTGTGTGCATGCCCGCGCATGTGTGTGTGTGCAAAGTGCTCTGGATAAAAGTGCTACATTTCCATACCACAGGGGCCAGGCTGACTGTTGAGCTGCTCCTCTATCACAGCAGTCCGTGTGAGGAGTCTCCGCTGGAGATCTGGAGGAACCATCTTTAAAAGCTTCCTGGAGATTGAAGAACAAGAAATATACTGTCTAGGATTGACATGATACTGTTGAGTCTATAGTCTGCAAGGCTGTACTTTGACACACTTAGACATGCCGTGATCTGGCAATGTTTGCTATGTTAGCATGCTAACATTCTCTTTGCATGGAGTGGAGATTTATAAATGATGTAGTTTAACTATATACAGTATGTAACTATAACACTATTATTTGTTTTCTATTCGGACAACATGACAACCTTTTGATACTGTACTACCACAATGTGGCATGAACAATCCTGCATATAAATGGCCATAATTCTGCCATGACATTGAGACACAAAACACACATTTGTAGTAAGCACAGCCTCATTCAATATCTGTTAATTAAGAATTATGTCCACAGACCTTATGTCCTTGCAACATCTTCAAGTCACACACACAGTACTTACACATGTGCTCGAAACAATACAATATAAAAGCAGCACACATGACTTTTAAAGAGAGAATTAGATGACAACTAAAAATAAAAAGATTCTACTAAGAGAGGGAAAATCAGTTTACCTAGCTGCACAATATGAGGGATACATAATGAAAACATCACTAAATATGGACACCATCTACACACACACACACACACACACATGTTTTTGTAATGTTAGGGTTAGGTTGCTCCTTTTTTTTATCTTTAATTCATTTGTTGCTATTTGAGTGTACTAAAATCTGTACCTTGTTGCTTTGGCAAATCAAAACCTTCGAAATCAATTACATTGAATAGAGAAAAGAGAGAGAGAGAGAGAGAGAGAGATTGTATTTTGGGTTATTGGCTGTAATACCCATTCTAGAAGGAAACAGGTGTGCAATTTAAAGTACAGTAACTGCAATATAGCCTACTTCGGTGTCATCCAGGGAAAAAAATCACTGAGTTGTTGAGTTGGGGGGAACTTGATAAACTGTGTCAATTGCTGTCTACAACAAACAACAAATTCAAATGAATTGTTACCATAATATTGTCTACTTGACAGCATGTGCCTGTGATAATCAAATCCATCCTGCGACATGTTGTATCAACTGACATGATGTATCTACTGACATGATGTATCTACTGACATGATCTATCCACTGACATGATGTATGATGTATCTACTGACATGATCTATCCACTGACATGATGTATCTACTGACATGATGTATGATGTATCTACTGACATGATGTATGATGTATCTACTGACATGATCTATCTACTGACATGATGTATGATGTATCTACTGACATGATCTATCTACTGACATGATGTATCTACTGACATGATGTATGATGTATCTACTGACATGATGTATGATGTATCTACTGACATGATCTATCTACTGACATGATGTATGATGTATCTACTGACATGATCTATCTACTGACATGATGTATCTACTGACATGATGTATGATGTATTTACTGACATGATCTATCCACTGACATGATCGATCCACTGACATGATCGATCCACTGACATGATCTATCTACTGACATGATCGATCCACTGACATGATCGATCCACTGACATGATCTATCTACTGACATGATCTATCCACTGACATGATCGATCCACTGACATGATCGATCCACTGACATGATCTATCTACTGACGTGATGTATGATGTATCTACTGACATGATCTATCTACTGACATGATGTATCTACTGACATGATGTATGATGTATCTACTGACATGATCTATCTACTGACATGATGTATGATGTATCTACTGACATGATCTATCTACTGACATGATGTATCTACTGACATGATGTATGATGTATTTACTGACATGATCTATCTACTGACATGATGTATCTACTGACATGATGTATGATGTATCTACTGACATGATCTATCTACTGACATGATGTATGATGTATCTACTGACATGATCTATCTACTGACATGATGTATCTACTGACATGATGTATGATGTATTTACTGACATGATCTATCTACTGACGTGATGTATTTACTGACATGATCTATCCACTGACATGATCGATCCACTGACATGATCGATCCACTGACATGATCTATCCACTGACATGATCGATCCACTGACATGATGTATCTACTGACATGATCTATCCACTGACATGATCGATCCACTGACATGATCGATCCACTGACATGATCTATCCACTGACATGATCTATCCACTGACATGATCTATCTACTGACATGATCTATCCACTGACGTGATCTATCCACTGACATGATCTATCCACTGACGTGATCTATCCACTGACATGATCTATCTACTGACATGATGTATTTACTGACATGATCTATCCACTGACATGATGTATTTACTGACATGATCTATCCACTGACATGATCTATCTACTGACATGATCTATCCATTGACATGATGTATCTACTGACATGATCTATCCACTGACATGATCTATCTACTGACATGATCTATCCACTGACATGATCTATCTACTGACATGATGTATTAACTGACATGATCTATCCACTGACATGATGTATCCACTGACATGATGTATCTACTGACATGATCTATCTACTGACATGATCTATCAACTGACATGATCTATCTACTGACATGATGTATTAACTGACATGATCTATCCACTGACATGATGTATCTACTGACATGATCTATCTACTGAAATGATCTATCCATTGACATGATGCATCTACTGACATGATCTATCAACTGACATGATCTATCTACTGACATGATGTATCTACTGACATGATGTATATACTGACATGATCTATCCACTGGCGTGATCTATCTACTGACATGATGTATCTACTGACATGATGTATTTACTGACATGATCTATCCACTGACATGATCTATCTACTGACATGATCCATCTACTGACATGATGTATCTACTGACATGATGTATCTACTGACATGATGTATATACTGACATGATCTATCTACTGACATGATGTATCTACTGACATGATGTATCTACTGACATGATCCATCTACTGACATGATGTATCTACTGACATGATCCATCTACTGACATGATGTATCTACTGACATGATGTATCTACTGACATGATCTATCCACTGACATGATCTATCTACTGACATGATGTATTAACTGACATGATCTATCTACTGACATGATCAATCTACTGACATGATGTATTAACTGACATGATCAATCTACTGACATGATCTACCCACTGACATGATGTATATACTGACATGATCTATCTACTGACATGATCTATCTACTGACATGATGTATATACTGACATGATCTATCCACTGACATGATCTATCTACTGACATGATGTATCTACTGACATGATGTATCTACTGACGTGATCTATCCACTGACATGATGTATTAACTGACATGATCAATCTACTGACATGATGTATTAACTGACATGATCTATCTACTGACATGATCAATCTACTGACATGATCTACCCACTGACATGATGTATATACTGACATGATCTATCTACTGACATGATCTATCTACTGACATGATGTATCTACTGACGTGATCTATCCACTGACATGATGTATCTACTGACATGATGTATCTACTGACATGATCTATCTACTGACATGATCTATCTACTGACATGATGTATATACTGACATGATCTATCCACTGACATGATCTATCTACTGACATGATCTATCTACTGACATGATCTATCTACTGACATGATGTATCTACTGACGTGATCTATCCACTGACATGATGTATCTACTGACGTGATCTATCCACTGACATGATCTATCTACTGACATGATCTATCTACTGACATGATGTATCTACTGACGTGATCTATCCACTGACATGATGTATCTACTGACGTGATCTATCCACTGACATGATCTATCCACTGACATGATCTATCTACTGACATGATCTATCCACTGACATGATCTATCAACTGACATGATCTATCTACTGACATGATGTATCTACTGACAAGATCCATCTACTGACATGATGTATCCAATGACATGATGTATTAATCTAAGATATGTAAGAATATGAGCATGTTGAGGAGTGAAACTCACCCTGGTGATGAGTCAGGGAAGATCCTCTTCAGTGAGGCAGTCATGTGACTAACCATGGCCTCAAGATCCTCAACATCAAATACACTGAAAGACAGAGTCTGCCTGTCTGTCTCCAAAACAATCTGGAACACACACAGTATCATGGATTCATGCATGATGGTTAATGTGAGCATAAACATATAAGCCAATCCTGTCTTTAGCTTTACATCCAATTATTGAAATATTTAATCTCACAAGGTTTTACAATAATTACGGCATATTGCTCTTATCTTGCATCTAGTGCTCTACTGAATACAAATATACTGTATAACTGGGTAAATGATGAAGAAAAATAATTTGATTTTACAAGTATGATTTTGAAAGAGAGTTTACCTGTGTCAGGCTGTGAACGTTGATGGAGCAAATCTCCAGGTAGCTGAATGTGCTCTCCACCTACATGGACATAATAACCATGGTGGTTAAAAGTTCTCCAAAATCTATCCCTCCATTTTGCTTTTACATATCCAGGGTTGGGATATCTTCACCAGCACAATATGATAAAGGTGGATGGTACAGTATTTAGTTTGTGCTGCTCTAACTGAAAAAAATTAATTTTGAACATTCAAAAGCAGCATTGATTTTCACAAACAGTGTCTGTGTTATCCTCGATATTCTAAAGAACATACTAGTAATCATGTTTTTGGAAAATATTCAGTTGGTTGTGAAGAATTTCAACAAAAACTGATCACTGTGAGGTTTAAGTTATAAGAGGGGAGTGAAATAATGTCTTTCTAGTAGTGACGGAATGTAACTTAGTACATTTATGCAACTACTATACTTCAGTGCAATTTTGAGGTACTTGTACCTTACTTGAGTATTTACTATAGCCGTTATATCAATTGGCTGATATTATCGGCCGATATTTGCATATCACAGATAAAGTAGCGCAGATTTGAATATATTCATTTAAATGGCAATCAGAAACGGATATTGACAATCAGTAAAATGTGGGTCAAATAATCATCCAGGCCGATAATCAGTCAACCTATAGTATACAGTATATACATACATGTAAATATTGACTTATAGTTTTGAAAGATTTATTGTCATTTATTTCTGATACTTTAAGACTTTTACTCAAGTACTACTTGTATGGGAAACTTTCACTTTTAACAAAGTTATTATATGGAGCTATTTTAACAGCTCAATAACTATCAAATGAAGTGTCAAAGCAGTGTCTGCTTACAAATCCTCATCACAGGTTTCAGATGTCTATAAGAGCATCTCCATCAGTGTGTTTTCACTCTATACTTCAGATAGAGTCACACATCTGAAAAACTATTGAATTTTCTTTTTTAGAAAAACAATGAAGGCCAGAAAATGAAAAGAAATGTATGTAGCACAACTTTGCAACCCTTTAGGAACACCCCTGCATTCCCAGTGACACATCAGAGCAGTCAGAGTGAGCAGTTTAACCGGTCAAAAGAAATGAGAAAAATACAACCCAGATATTTCAAACTTTGTGGAAGGAAGTTGCTAATGGGTGTTGGTTTACAAAAGGTGTGTGAGCTGTGAATTACCCTGACAGGCTGTTTGTTTATAACCAAGTAACATCTCCATAGACTCAGTACCTATTACAGAGAGAGATGAAGAGAAAAAGCAGAGAGAGGTTGTTAGACATGACTGACAGACCTATAGCTCCCCCATCAGGAACAACATGGCTGTTGCATCTGGCACAGCAGTTGTACCAGGGGTTTTGTAGTTAGTTAGTTAGTTAGTTAGCAGTAATTTTAGTTTTGAAATGAGATTTAAATCCCTCAAAAAGTATAAGGTAATTTTTCAGGTGTCACCTTTATTATTTCACTTGATTAGATCTGTATATCCTAGGAAGATATTAAACAATATACCATAAACTGAGTGCACACAGTGAACTTGGGGTTTCCAGGACCCTGAGGGTCTGGGGACCAAGGGGCCAGGGCCTACCTTATGTGTTCTGTAATACAGCCTTGCCTCAAGCAGGTTACAGTAAAAACATATACATAATGACATACACACTAATCCAACAGGATGGGACTGTAATACAAAATTGTTCAGAACAGTCTTTCACATACACCAATAATGGTTTGGTTTCTGCATGTTTGATCCAAGTATATCATATTTGTCCTCTACTTAAAACCTCTGAACCTGCCATGATTGCACCTGGTTTCTATATACAGTAAGCATAATACATTCAATATTAGAATGAAAGTCTTCATTGCCCCAGGTGGGAAGTGGGCCATCACTCACCACAAACCTGTTGGCTGATCTCCCACATGGCTGACTGGAGTTGTTCAGGACTACAGGAGTCACCAGACAGACTCTGTTTGGCTTCAGCAGCTCTGAGATCTGATCTGCTCACAGGGTGACACACAAACAGGGGCACTAGAATTGACCGAACTCAAGTATCTGATAATGAATACTGCTGAACCTTTATCATCCATTATCATCTGCATATAGCTAATGTGAACTACCTTGTTCCATTCATACTACATACAACAATGACAGTGAGATTCTGGACCAACATAGACTCATCAGAAAGAGTACATTTAGTGTCTTTTATGTTCTGTTTTTTTTAATTAAGTTTGTGGACGACATAACCATCACTAGCCAGATTGTAAATAATGATGAGAGTTCATATTGGGAAAAAATCAAACCAAAGCAGCTGATTCCAAAGGCAATCCATAAAATATCAAGAATAAAGGAAGGATATATTAAAAAGCCTTTATTTTTCATGGCTAACTTATAAGGGCAATCATTAAAAAAGCCAACATGTTTCAACCATCAGGTTTTCATCAGGGCTTCGAAACAAACAACACCATGTGGCCTCACCTATATGGTGGCCAACTGGAGGCATTCACATGACCCAGATGATGGCATACCAGGTGAAACACATTCAAGTTAATGAAGCAATGAAACAACAAAAGATTAGATGACACAAAAGGTTTACATGCTTACAACATAAATAACAGACACCCATATACATAATATAATACCCCAAAAGGCAATCAAAAAAAGAGGAGGAAGCCTTTACAGAAAACATGTGGAATATATGTCATCATTGAGACCAGGATACTTTAACACATCCAGTCTATGAATCCAAAAAGCCTCCTTTTGGTTGAGTTTTTGTATTCTGTCTTGTTTACTGGCTCTCCTCTCCAGGTTTGATGTGCTCGATACCCTTGATGAGCAACAAAGCATCATTAACATTGTGATGTTCACTGAGGTGTCTAGCCATAGGGTAATCAGATTCCTAGTCTAATGGCATATTTTTGCTTGGCAAGGCGATCCCTCAGATGTCTTTTGGTATGGCCTTTGTAAAAGACGCCCTCCACACATGGACATGACAGACTGAATATAACAAAGGGGTGTTGCAGTTAAAAAAAACACACTATTTGTTCTGCTTCTGGGAACTTCAACAAAAGCTTTAGTTTGCAAAACATTAACAAAGTGAGGCCAGTGCATACATTTAAAAGGGCCAGCTAATTGTTGATTTTAGAAGAAGGAGGTAGAGACACATCCCTGTCTACATCAGTGGAGCTGAGGTGGAGCAGGTAAACTGTTTTAGGTTCCTGGGAATCAACATCACAGAGAACCTACTGTATCTTGGTCATCACACATCACCATCCTGGTTAAAAAAAAAAGCTCAGAAATGACTGCTCTTCCTAAGAAAACTTAAGAAGGCTAAATTCCTGTGCCAAGTTTTCAGCAACTTTTACAGAGGAGCAATAGAAAACATCCTGACTGGAAACATCACAGGAGGGCTCTGCAATGCACATTTAACATTTTCTTAATGTTTAAATATCTTATTTTAATGCATTTCTATATCTCTGTAAAGCACTTTGAATTGCCTTGTGTCTGAATGGTGCTATATAAACAAACTTGCCTTGCAGTGGGTGATTAAACAGCCCAGAACAGCCCAGTACCATCTGTAGAGCATCAGTGAGATCGGTGAAATGAGATGTCTGCACAGAGCCCAAAGATACTAAAAGACAACACCCACCCAGCCACAGTCTGTTCACCCTGCTGCCATCTGACAACAGGTACAGAAGTATCTGCTGCCATACCACCAGACTACAGAGCAGCTTCACTCCTCAGACTGTGAGACTCCTGAACTCATCACCAACACTCCACCATGAATTGTTTATTTTTCTGACTTGATTATTATTTATTAATTAGTCTAAATAGTAATAGGTTTTTTGTGTATGTTGTTTAGAGAATTTCAGACATTATTTCATAATACAATAAATGTTTTGGGACCTTAAATATGGAGTTTGTGAGATCTGAAGAGGACCTCTGTTGATCACTTATGGAAGGAACAAAAAGTGTGCCAGCGGTTGATTGCTGATTAGGAACCACCCCCGGGAGAGGAGGTGCAGTAGATATAGCATCAGTTGTGTCACCTGCTCTTTTTAAAGGCTCAGTCAAACCAACATTAATGACAATAATTTTGGGACTCTATCAGATAAGTTAAATGGGATTGACCAAATCAGTGGAGACTAATCGAGTTTGAGAATGTGTGCTATTTATCAGTGATGTGTTAATTCATGAATTGGTCCATTGTTTTCCAATTTTATGTAACCATGCTCCTCAAAAGAGATGCAGCATGCTCTGCTGTCACTTGTGAGATCGGAGTTGGTGGTTACACATTCCCTGAACCAACTGTTCTGGTTAGTAGTCACTATGTCACTTTTTTGTGAGAAATGGAATATTCCTAGTTTGAGAACATTCAAAATGTGTTTTTAGTCATTTTTTCAATGCGAACAACTGACAAGGAAGCCATCTGTAGTCTCTCCTTTCCCTTGGCCAAATTGTTCTGTGAAGAGCTTCACAGACATGTTCATACTGAGTGCAGCTGACAAGTGTCCACTCTTGAGGATATTTAGCAACAAAAGCAGTCATGATTGAAGCAGTAATAGGAATAGGATTTCAAAGAATCTTGTGGTCTCTGACCTCTGTCCCGTCTCTTTCCTCAGTTCAAACCACAGATCGAGTCATGTTTCCTTCTCTTTGTCATTTGGTGTTACTGACTGTTACAGCAGAAACAGCTGTTAGCTGAGGCCAGAGTGGCTACCCTCTCGATATCAAATTACATGAGTGCAACTGACTCAAAGGTGAGTACATGTGACCTCTGTAACAGCAAACCTAAGCTTGACTTACTCTATAGTCCAGTCCAAGCCAGACAACCAGCTAACAGTTATCTCCTCACAGACAAACAGTTCTTTTACACCGTTGTGATATTAATAGAGTGACCAAAATATTAGATACACTTCTCACTATCACACAATACAACAACATCACAACATACATCCTCCACAATGAACATAAAGCTGAATAGACATCCTTCAAAAATAGAGACAAACTGAACATTCCAACCTTCATAAAGGTAGGATTTATCTTATAAGAGTACATTAGTTTTGACTAGTGTCTCTAAATATCTAAATGTAAATATACTGTATGTGATTAGCAGTACCTGTGGTAAAACATTCAAAAACATGGCATGGTTCTTTCAAAGCTGTTGGTTATTGGCACTGAAGATCAGCTACTGCTTTTTTTCAAACCTTCAAACAGTCACTCAGACAAAAGAGCATGTTGTTGGTGTTGAAGATGGCTCATCTTACCTCGCAGGCTCTGAGAGACGGAGTCCATACAGTAGACTTAAAGAAGACACTATTGATGGAAAAATACACAAAAAGTCAATCTGTGATCATCTGCTGCTCCTCCAGTGTCCCACCTCCAACATGAGTGAACTTCCCTGACTGAAAACTGGTCAGACTGGGTGTTTCACACTACATTATTAATACAAAAGGAAGGGGAACTGGAGGGAAACATAGATATTTAATTAGCAAATCTTGTGTCCAGACCTAAAAATAAATCCTATCTAAATAAGACGTCAGTATAAATTGGTAATCATCCAGTGCTGGCTGAAGAGTTGAGAACAGAGCAGGGTTGGTATGTGGCAGCAGCAACCAGAAAGTGTAGAATGAGGATACCAACGAACCACCACCACCAGATTTCTTTCTCATAGATGCACATCTGCATAACACCCGCTCTCTCTCTCTCTTTTCCACTCATGCAAGCGTGCACACACACACGTCACCTTTTCTTGCTTATCGTGCACACGTTTTTGCTCAAAAAGTTAAACACAAACATCCTGTTCCATGTTGTGAGTCACTATTGTAGTGAGGGTGAAGATTTGAGCTAGCAGGAACTGCACTTAACCTCCCACACTGAGAAACAACCACAGTAAAGAAATTGGCTGTTTCACAAAGTTGAGCTTTACTGATTAAGACGTTTAAGACATTCCAAAATATTGAATGCTTGATGGGATTACACTGAAGAAGAAAAATGCTGGCAAACATAAGTGCAAAAGAGCATCACACTGGTTGAACAAATATCAGAAAATCAAAACTATGAAGACTTACAGGTGGTGTTGGATTTGCTGACATCAATACTGGGGCACATGCACACCCAGTGCAAAGCTGTTTAATTGACCTCTAACCACCAGGGGGCACTAACCTGTCCATTACAAAATGCCTTCTGCATGCATCTCAAATGTTTGTAAGTAAAGTAAAAGTAAAGTAAAAGTAGCAATACACAGTGAATCCTTCATTTAAGGTAAAAGTCCTACACTCACTATTGCACAAAATTACATTAGCAGCAGCTTTAAGATGTACTGAAGTATAAAAAGTATACAGTATGGAGAATATCCCCTACCAGTATGTTGTATTATACATATACTATATATTCCAAATTAGATTGGATTATTATTACACATAATCTGATGAGTTGGAAGCATTTGTTGTTTCTGGTTGAGGTGGAGCTTTGATTCAACTTGTTTTATACTGCTGGGGGATTTACAGTAACATTTAAAAAGTCCAGTTCCTACTCAAAACAAAAAGGAGGCAACATATTACCAGAGTGTTGAAGAAGGTTCTCAGTCATCCAGGTCATGGTAAATCTAGGTGCTGTATCATAGGCAACTGGACTAAGGCCCGGTTCACTTTAAACCTACACACACACTGAAGCAGAGACTTGTCCATCCTAAGGACAAAACACCCAGGTGTAAACAGAGTAATGTAGTTGATGCTGTTCAGTGCAGCCAGGACTGCACAGATTTGTACATTGGGGAGACAAAACAACCTCTCTATAAATGAATGGCACAACACAGGAGGACCAACTCCTCAGGTCAAGACTCTGCTGTCCACTTACATCTGAAGGAGACAAATCATTCCTTTGAGGACAACAATGTAAACATGTTGGCTAAAGAAGACAGATGGTTTGAAAGAGGAGTAAAAGAATCCATCTACGTCAAACTGGAACGTCTTTGAACAGAGGAGGTGGCCTAAGACATTACTTATCACTCACCTACAATGTAGTACTGAGTTCTCTCCCCAGACAGCTTAACAACCATTCACACCTGGGCTCACCTAGCCCTAGAAACCCACATGAAGGCCGGTCGAGTCAACAACCCACAAGGGGCCCTAACGACTCTGAAACTCAGAGCTCACGTGTCCTTAACAACTCTGTACACTCCCACACAGAGTTTAAAAGCCTGCAACTCCTCCAGTTAGTAAGAACTGAAGAAACCTCTTGGACGAGAGGTGAAACGTCTTCAAGAAACTGAAACAAGTCCAGTTGCCTACAATACAGCACTTACCAGACAACAATTATCAATTACCTGAGTAACTGCTAACAGTAGCTGCCCATAGCTAGTCAGTTCATAAAAAAAAAAAAGGAAGCGTTCCAGACTAAGAGGTTGGTGTGTACTTTACATCGCTATCACAGGCATTTTGGAGCGGGACGATAGGATGATTTTATTTTTCATCAGCTGTGCAGTAGCTCGTCTTCAGAAATGACTCAACACGTTTCTTCTGTTTTCTTGAACTTTAAACATTTCCTCCTATGCTTTCTATCTAGGGCTGCCCAATTAATCAAATATTATTGAAATCATAATTTGGCCATGCTGCAACTTGTGGATGAAACTGAGACAACTACAAAACTTGCTGTCCAGATGGGAAAAAAACCTGTTTGTTTGCTACAGACCCCAACAGATGTCATATGCAATAAGCAATGAGCATTATAATTATAACTACTTATGAAAAAATAGATGTATGTATGTTTGTATCTATGTATGTGAATGTATAATATATCTAAGCATGTACTGTGTGTGTAGGTGTATTTGTGATGCATATGTTTGTACGTAGGTATGTATATGCTTCTTGTTTTGATTGATATGTAAGAAAAGGGGGGGCTATATATAAGCTGAGGCTTCCGCCCCTATCCTTTGGTTGTGACCAGAGTTATACTCTCTGAGTGACCAATAAATTTAATTCATTCATTCATATCATCATGCTTTTAATAGTATTTTCAGTGAAAATGAAAATTGTGATGCTAAAATGATCATTCCCATTGTGAATCATATCGCAACTGTAATATCTGTCAAATTAATCACAATATGATTTAACCATATCATGGAGCACTACTTCTTTCCATGTCTTAGCACTACTATCTCTCTGTGCCCATGGTCGCTTATAGTCTCTCTCTTGCTTTTTTTTTTTTTTTTAAACAATACTGGCCATTTAACCAATGTTATTTTAGAGATGAAATGTGTTTTGTCTAACAATAACAGGTCTTGTTGGGGCCATGTCATAACCTGTGGTCAAAGTGTCACTTCAGGGCTTTTCTCAGTATCAGCTGCAAATGGATACTGACTGAAAGCTCAGGGCTATCGTAACTGCCACAACTGGGCTCATAGTCCTGGGCTGATCGGGATTAAGAAACATGGTACAGCAAACTAAATACACAACTTCCCAAAACTGTCATACTTCCAAAAACAGAATGAAAACCTGACGAATAAAGAACAAAAAGGCCATTTTCATGTTATCACATACAATTTACTGGCTGAACTTCATTCAGTACAAGTTTGTAGATGCGTGCCAAACAGTTTTGTCTTTCAGCAGACACTTGAAAACCTCTTGTTCCACTGTAGGTGAAACTCCCCTGACACATTTGGGCCAAAGGTTAAAGGAGAACAGAGTGACACAAAGCTTCTGTCATACTACTGAACTGAGCTCACCACAAAGAAATGCAGTGGCAACTACAAGATGGCTCGAAAATAAAAACTGTAAAACAGTATCAAAGCAGATAACAGTATACGGACAGAGTAATGATAGTGGTTCAGAATTCAGTTTGGTTTGTTAAGAGGGGCTAATCTGTGGAAGGAAAGCATGATGGAGGATGATTTAACCAATCACCTTTACAGGCTTGGGACCAAACCTTAATCTCCCTTCTTACCATCACATCTCCAAATCAGGACCTCTGAAAATGTTCACAATAAACCAAAAAAGCAAAGGGTTTAAAATGTATATTTACATGCAAACCACCTGCCAGTTGATGATAACAGATTATTTCTGATAACTATTCCAAGCACAGTATGAACAGGGAAGTGAATACATTTAATACCTCAGTAAACATTGTTTGTACTGGAGGTTACTTCAAGCGAGATGATTCAAATGCATAGACATAATTCCATGTTAAGTGAAGTATATGGAATGTTCAAATATCACGACTATAGTGCAAGGTTTAACCAACCAAACCAGGATGATTTTCTCCAATCAGCAGGGGTCATTCAGTTAATGTGACGGCAAATTTCCTACTTCACAATGTGAAGCAAGAGGAACATTATCTATGAACAACAAATATGAGAAAATATAGAACAGTTGAAAAATAACTTCATCTCAAACTATATTGGTTCTGGGAAATTAAATGAGCTCAAGTACCAAGTATTTAATTTGCATGAGCTGACTGATGAAAGTGTGGATGTCAAACAGGGGAACTAGACTACAGTTATACAGACTTCAGTTCATTTGACTGTGGTCTGCCTGTGCCCATATGATCATGTATAAAGTAAAATTATTTTGTTGGTGTCCTACTACAGACGCCTCCATGTACAAACAGTCAACTATTAACACCACAACATGGACCATGTGTTTACACAGGCCAAGAAGGAGAATCAGAGTTTGGGAAAAAGAAGATATACAGATCATATGACTGAGAGCAAGTGTTGTCTCAGAGGCAAACTCAAGTACCATATACTAGGTTTCATTGGAAAAACTACATATATATATATATATATATATATATATATATATATATATATGTATATATATATATACATATATATACACATACATACATATATATATATATATATATATATATATATATATATATATATATATATATATATATATATATATATATATATATATATATATATATACACATACATACATACATACATACATACATATACACATACACACATACAAAGGCTTGGAATTTGCAAAGTCAGCATAGCTGCAAGAACAACAAGCAGGACAGCAGAAAATCAAAGTGAAGGGTGATGGTAGATCACATATGCCTCCATTTGGCAGAGAAACAGAGAGGAGCGGAACATTAACTGCAGTGTGTGGGTAGAGACTGACACAGGATGTGGCTTTGGGTAAAAAAACAAGTAGCAAAATACACAATGATTCATCCAGAACACAATCAAACTGAAAGAAGAGCAGAGAGCAGTCGTCATTAGCATTATCTGTATATGATGTAGGAGATGACACAAGGATGTGCAGGAGGATCTGGTATTTTGTGTGCATTTGTGTGTGTACAAGTTGATGTATATTGATGTGAAACTACTGTGTGTAAGTATTTACATGCAGCTTCCCTTCTTTGTGCATGGTTGTTTTTGCTGCCACCATTCTTCGCAGCAAATGAATGGAGGCGAAGCGGCTGCTGACAGGTGAAGGATGTGGTTAATGCCTATTTGCCAATTTTACTCAGTCTGGCTACATGTGTGTGGCGTGTTCATCGGTCCATCATGCTGAGGATCATCTCTGGTGTCAGATCTCCGTTGGCGGCAGCTGTTGCCGTTTCCTCATTCACAGCCAACTCAACAGTCTCCACCCCTTCCCCATCCAGCCCCACCCCCTCCACAGTTAGGGCTACACCCTGCTCCAGAGGTGTTGCTGCAGAGGTGTCACCATCCTCCTTCTTCACTATAATGTTCTCCACTGCTCCAGTGCTCTCATCCTCCACCTGGATGATGGCAGCAGCTGAAAAAAACAACAACATAGACATACTATAGTACTGCATTCAGAGGTTACAGGAATAATAACTAAATGCATCCCTGGCACAGGAAAGAACTAAATATAGGTGATTATATGTGATGGTGCCAAGACAATGACTCAAACTACCTCTGGTCCTTATTTAAAGGATGAAAATGTTAACGTTTTATATTTTTAATGTAGTTAGCCCGGGTGCACTATGTAATTGAAACCTTTCCAAGACAAGTTGATGAAGGTTCTCAGTCATCCAAATCATGGTATCATGGATCAAACTGGACTTGTTTCAGTTTCTTGAAGACCTTTCACCTCTCATCTTATCTCACCTCTCATCGATGAGGCTTTTTTAGTTCCAACTTTCCAAGACAAGTTTTTATACAATTCAGTTGTAATTTCTGCTGTAATTCTGTCCTCAAATGTCTTCATCGAGACTGAGGCGCGACCTCCACAACTCTCTCCTGACAGAGACACTGATAACTCCAGACCCTGTATTGCTGCACAGCACCTGGTATTGTCTGCTGTGTATTATACATGGATTAAAGCAAAAAAAAATATCTTTTGACTGAAATGTTTTTTCGAGCTGTAGCCAAGTCATATTCCCAATTTGTAATTTGTGAAACATGTTATAGTGCATTTTACTTGACACGTGCTAAAAAAATACGATAAGATTTACAGCCTCACCCCACACCATGTTCTCTAATGCAGACATCAAGTTTAAATATTTGACCAACAGTGTTTTACAGGAGGATGATCTGAACAGCTGTTCTATTCACACTTAAAATGTTTTTTGTCTTTTCAATGTAATTTTCAATCTATGAAATCAATCTGTGCCTTTTTTTGCCAAGCTTCTCTCAAGTTTTACTCTTTCAAATAATCAACCATCTACAGAACTTTTCAGTACGCTATTTTTCTACTTCTTCTTCTCATCATCATCATTATCATTAATTATTATTAATATTGTTTAAAGTGAGCCTTTTATCATTTAACAGAAAAATACATCAAACAAGCAGCAACTTTTGCAGCCTTGTCAGTCTGATGGCGAGTTATCACTTTCTGTCATCACTAACATACTGTTAGTAATCAAAGAAGCTCTGAGGCTTTGTTCTATATGTTATAATACAAGATTTCAGCATTGAGCTACAATCAGGCAACATTCATGACTCCGTACAGTCAAACTAACCAAAAACTTCTTGTTGATCCTCATTATAAAGTTTCAGGGCGTTCCTGTAACCATGGTAACTCACGGTGCCAGAGGGGAGGGAGAGACGCTGAATGAAGCCGTTTACACAGATACACTGCAGACAGAGTCCAGACTATAGTTGTTATTTCACACATGTAGCACACAACAGGAGACTCTCCGTGTCAGACGAGTTCTCACATGCTGACTAAACTCAGTTGATAACGTAGCAGCGCGACGAGTCCTTGCTAGCTAAGCAGCTAAACTTTAGCACCGCTCCGTGTTGAGATCCCGCCCTGTGTGGGTCACTGCACTGTCAGTGGTCAGGCGCGCACACGCTGTTAACGATACAATTGGCTGTAGAGTGTGACAATCTGTCAATAAAAAACAGCCAACAGTTCTCCTCTGATCTACACTGATCTCACAAGTCGCTTCTGTTAAGTTTGAATGACGGAAATCCGTCGTAGCGACGGAGAACTTTAATCCATGATTATAGGAGATGGAAACACTTCTAGTTTTGCAGTTCTGGACATGTGTAATAACTCTTGCAGCTTTCAGTGATGTTCAGTTTATGAACATCTCTGACAGCTGCTGCCTGAGAGGCCACTATAGACACCCTTTGTTCCTGTATATTCAACTAGTCAGTATTTTTGACAAATATTGTATAGTATGATATAGAAGATTTGGAAAATTAATTTACAGTCTGATCTTCAATCTTTAAGTCAATCAGTCATTTTCATCAGCTGCGATACCTTTGATAGTTCCATGCAGCAGTTTGACCACGACTGGCAAGAACCACACTAAATACAGAATAATGATGTACTGAAGGTGCCTTTGCTGAAATACTATCCTAAGATTAAATCCTTGTGATTTTCTACTGAAGTACTCTTAACCATCATCATTTCTTGTCTTAAAAATCCTGTCAGTGTTCTCACCAGAAGCAGTAGTCTTGGCAGCCACTCGGACTGACTTGCTGGGTGTCGGAGGCTTGGGGGCGTTTTTGGGGGGTCGGCCTCGTTTCCTCTTGACTGGTGGCTCATCGGGAGCCGGTACTGGGATGGCAGCAGGGGCCTGGTCCAGTTCCATGCTTTCTGCTTCCTCCTCTTCCTGTAGCAGTGATGCTTCTTCCTCACCCTCACCCTCTTCCTCCTCCTCTTCTGGCTCAGCGTGATCGTCCTCTGAATGACAGAGATACAACAAAGAAGGCATCAGATGAACTAATCAGAGCTGAGCAAACACAGATTCATGCTTGCAAACAATGTCAAAGTCTTACCGCTGTCATCCTCATCTCTCCTGCTCCTCATCTTTCTCTTTCTTCCTCTCCTTCCTTTTTTTGGGGTCGGCGCTCCGTTCTCTGTATCCTCCACCTCACCAGTGCAGTTCTCAGCATGGCGAGCCATAGTGTTCTACAGGAACACACTGTTTGTTAGTCTGTTGACTTTTTTAAGTTATTAGCTGAAGCTGAACCACCTGGCAGTTGACTTCAGGTCTGTGACAGCTACAAAGAGAAGTGTCCTTACCCTGCGAGTGAAGGTCTTGCTACATTTGGGGCAGACAAAGGCGGTTGGAACAAAGTTGGGGTCATGGTAGCGTTTGAAGTGCATGTCTAGCAGCTGCTTTTGTCTGAAGGTCTTCTCACACTGGCTGCAGGCGTATGGTTTCTCTCCGGTATGGGTTCGACGATGCATCACCATGTGACGCTCCTGCACCCAGCAGCAGGGGACACGGTTAAAATCACAGTTATACAGATACAGATATAAAGTTCTATACATTTTTAGCCATGGAAGCGGCAGGGTCCTCTCAAGGGGAGACTGAAATATCTCCACAATTCCTGGATGGATGGCCGTGTCATTTTGTACAATAGATTTCTGGTTTATTCCTGACTTTTTCTCTAGAGCCAAAGATAGGTCAAATCATACAGTAAAATTACTTAACATCTAGCAGTTAACAGTCTAAACTCAGATGAAGATGTGAAACAACATAGACCTAGCACAGCTAAGCGTTTGTTGTTGCTAAATAATTATAAAAGTTAAAAAGTTTAATGATGTTTAAGGATAATGATAGAGCTACTGGCTTGGATGACCCATAACTGATAATCAAATGAATTACACGTTTACCACTGGGAATATGGTAACCCAATGGATCACTACACAGAGGTATCTGTGTACACATACCTGGCGGCAGCAGTAGTCACACATGTCGCATTTGAACCTCTTCTCATTCTTATGTGACTTCTGATGCTGGATTAGAGCATAGCGCTCGTGGAAAACAGCGTCACAGTAACGACACTTCTTTCCAGTCTCAATAAACGAGTGCTGCTTACGAAGATGGACGCCTGCAGATCCATACAGACCACAAGAAAAAGCACGTTAGGGAAATCAAACAGCATGGCAAAGTACATGACCTTGTCTGTCTGTTAAGTTTACACTGTGTTACCCAAGTCACTCTTGCGTGCGATGACAGTGTCACAGTGTGGACAATGGAATTTGGCCACATTCTCTGTGTGTTTCTGCAGAATGTGCATCTTCATGGTTCCACTCTGGGTGAATCGGGCATGGCAGATGTAGCACTCATAAGGTTTCTCTCCTGAAAAGAAGATTGAGCATGTATGCAGGTTATCCCTGTTCACTGTTCTCACTAATATATGTAATCTGACAGAACAATGCAGGAATACAAAAGATTCTTAAGAGTTCAAGCCCAAAATATAGATTTGAACAATACTACTCTTTCATATGATAATGTGGACAATTGTTTTTGCCAAAAAACCCCATCTCTGAAAACTGACATTTGCCACATTGTCCTACTGCACTGCTTTATAAGTGTAGAAAAGTCTTTAAGGAGTTGGTTTTACCTGAGTGTGTCCTCATGTGTCTCTTCAGCTTGTATGTGTCTCTGCTGGCATAGCTGCAAAGACTGCACTGGAATGGACGCTCGCCGGTGTGGGAACGAATGTGGCGCTTTAGTTTGCTCACCTACAAAACACCCACACACATAGTTACATATCAGAACAATAAAATAAAGTGCAATTACTGCCTCACGATTGTATGCTTCCAGAAAAGCTGCAGTTTACATACATTTTTATTAGGGGTGTAATGGTAAGCAGAAGTCACTGTTCAGTAGGTACCTCTGTTTGAGGTACAGTCAAGGTTCAGTACAAGTATGGTGCAACCAGAAAAAAATCCAAATGCATAAGGCTAGGTTTCATTTTTATTTACTTTAAACAAACAGTGTGGATTTACTTGTTGGAGTAACATATGAACCTGGTCCTGCTGACTACAGAACTGGGAATTTCCATTGCTCTTTGTCACTCCTGGATGAGAATTATAGTAGCAAATGTAAAACGTTGAATTCACTCTCAAACTTTGTTAAAATATAAAGCATACAGGAGCTGGTCTTACCTCGACACTGGCATAGTCACACATGGAGCATTTAAATGGTTTCTCATGTGTGTGTTTGTAGCGACGATGACGAACCAGCTCTCCACTAGTCACAAAAGCCATATCACAGTCTGTGCACTTGTGTGGACGAGTTCCTGAAAACATAAAATAACAAGACATGCATAATCGTGTAGTCGTTGCATGGTATTAACAAACTCATTCATTGTTGAGTCTCCTCTTAAAGCTGTGTTATTGTATACCAGTGTGTGTATTCAGATGATTTCTAAGCAGGGTGACCGTCCTGAAGGCTCTTCCACACAGGTGACATTTGTGAGGTCTCTCGTCGGTGTGGCTTTTCATGTGTCTGTCCAGGTTGGAGCGTCGAGGGCACGTGTAGCTACACAGCTCACACTGAAACGTCTTCTTCACTCCTGACACACAACAATGACATACAGAGAGCGCACATTCAACAACAGTGGTTGCACCATAATCCCTTTTCACAGAGAGACTCTGCATTATCGGCACAGCAAAGCTCACCATTTCTCCACCTTTGTTTGTTCACACAGTGTGTCAATTCATACAGCACGCCGGCGCCATGTATCCAAAAGAGGCGTGATGGTACTCATCATGACATTGACATCTGTGTGTTTTTTTCAGTGTCTTTCCTCCGATGTCCACCTGTTAATCATGTATCCACCGACTGTCTATAATCATTGGAATGCAGTTATAATGTGTTGTGATTGAAATCCTGACCCACCATGCATCCTGGAAAGTGACAAAGTTAAGTTTTTTGCTCTAAATTACACAATTACATAATCACCATCGGTAAACAGCAGACCCTGTCTGGCTCTCACTCACGGAGAGGGACGCTGTTTTCTGGGGGAAAGTTCACTGAAGTCTCGGTCAGGAGGGATCACTGTCGCAGCGATTTTTTTCAATACAAGTTGCCAGAGACAGTAATTACAACAACACAGTAGTGGAAGCGACAACGACATGGTGAGTTGAAGCTTTTTGCTCTGAATCGGGTCACATAATCGCTGCCATTCAACTGCGGGAGCCGCCTGGTTCTGCTGCCGGGGACAGACGCTGTTTTTGGGCAGAAATGTGACGAAGAGGCAGTAGGACAGACAAGAGGACAGAGGCTTTTCCACTTATAACTGCGGTATTTTTTCCTCTCATTTAAGTTGCCAAAGACACTACCAGTTACTACGTTACTGTTGTTTGGTCCTGTAACATTGCTTTGTGGGTCATTTCTCTTTTATTTGATGAGTGAAGGATCTGTTTAGCTGTCAGATTGTGAACACCATTAGACACACCCCTGATCCACGCTTCTGGCTTTGCGTGTGTTTATTTTCTGCCTGCAGCTACACGTGCAGCCCGTTTACATCATGGTCTCCTGCTTGGGAACACTTCGGCTTCCTGGTTAAATACTGCAACGGAGAAAGACGAGTCAGGCACGGCGCAGTTCCGCCGAACAGCTGGAGAAACGAAACCGAGGAATTCCCGTGATAATTACATAATCACACACGACTGCAGTTATACGTGTTATAAATATAACACGAAGTGTTCCCGACTGAAGGATTAGAAGAAGAGCGCGTATTTATCTCTTCTTTGAAGTTTTTGTGCTTGTAACAAACTTGTTGAGTGTTTTATTTTGAAAATCAACTGGATGTATTGTTGTTGTTTCGTGTCAGACTTCCTGTCTGCTCTGTGCTAAATTTGGCTGAATTTCAGCGTTGTGCCACGGCGCTTGAAATGGCACCACCCAAGTGTACCCAAGAAAAAAAAATGACCTTAGTGCAAGCGCAGCTGACTTTGGTAATCAAGCAGCCTCTCCCTAGCAACTCAGCCCGTATGAACAACACACCAGTGCAAACCTGGCAGAGGGATTTAAAGAGACAGTGACAATAATTTATTTAACTTATTACCAGGCAGCACTTTACAACAGTATTCTATTTTTTTATTTTATTTTCCTATTTTGTATAATGTTACAATAAATTGTTGGTTTACAAAAGTTCCGAATAAACAACAAGTAAATTTATGTTTTGCATTTTGTTCCCGTACTGTACCGAAAATGAACCGAACCGTGACCTCAAGGTACGTATCGAACCGTGATTTTTGTCTATTGTAACACCCCTCACTATTTGTAGAAAAAAAATTGTATCAGAAACCCTGTAGATATTGTACAATATAGTAAGGGTAATATTGATGGTAACTGTTTTGTCACTGTGTATGACATTCTCACGCAGACCGAAAGATGAATAACCACTGATATAGCAGCTAATGGGTCCAAACTACACTGTATCACAGCTTGTTATAGATTATACGACAGGTACTTATACCAAACCAACTTTGAAGAGCCAATCAAAATGAAACTTTAATAACACTGTCTGATAGTGTCATTCCTATCACGTCCTCAGTCCAGCAGACAACAGTGACTCACCTTTCTTCTTGATCTTGGTGGGTTTAGGTGGTTTCATGTTGCCCACCACTTTCTCGGCATTGACCTCAGACAGAAGGCCCTCCTGCTGTTCTTCTTCAAAGTCATAGACACTGACATCCATGTCCTTATCTCCTTCAGCATAACGCAGACGACTTTTTTTACCCTGGACAAACAGCAAGTCATTTATATTAAATGAAGGCACTTCTGTCAATCTATTGTACAAGTCCAGTTAAAACACAGGGAAGAGCAGGGATGCAAATGTATTGTGAAAAAAGTAAGAGCTCGTTTAAAACAGAAAAGCACCAGTGTAATATCATTAAACCATCTGACAAAGGACTGCGCCATATGCTAAAATAAATATGAAAAAATATGTTAAATATACTCAATCAATAGGACACAGACATTGTATCATTAAGATATCATATCTGTCTGATCCATACTCTAGGTGGCCCAGTTATTTATTTATTTTTTATTATTAATACTCTTACGTTCTTTTGTATAACTAAAGAGTAAAACAAATCTCCATGTTTACAATAACTTCCAGGTAGAAAAGCCCTGCATCACGCACTAACTTACATACACTTTAAGACAATAGCAAATCGACACAGTACATGAAATAAGCACAGTGGATATGTCTGGACAATATACACAAGTGACACAAACAGTCATGAAAGGATAGACGTTTGCTGATAAGCGAGTTTTTTGCATGCCTGATAGAGTCTCACATCCCCAGTAACAATGACAGTGTTACCACATAACTATCTTGCCTTTTTGGTCTTCTTGATAGCTCCAGATGGGGGCTGATAGTCCGGGTCTTTAACCCAATTTGGGTCATCATTCGAAGGCTGAATGGGCTCATCCTCCCCTTCTTCCAGCAGCTGGTTCCCCACCTCCTCATCTTCCTCCTCTTCAGGATGGGCTTCTCCTCCCTCCTCTTGCTCCACTGTCTCCACCTCCCCATTGGCACCAACCTTAACTACCTACACATCAAATGCATTTATTCTTTAGTCAAGTTTATCACTATAGACAAATCATTGTTTGTGGCTTTCTGAAGCTGTGCAAAAGAGAAATTTTTGTTAATAATAATAACAATAATAATAATAATAATAATAATAATATTGTTATTATTATTATTGTTATCATCATTATTATTAGCGATATCCTGAATAGAGCCTCAAAATCATATTGGGGCAGATTCGAAGCATATTTTAATGAATCATATGTTTACAGTACTCTGCAGTGGCCACCTCAGCCTGCTAGTGTTGCAGTTCTACTCTCCTCTATGAAAGCCTTCAGTGTATTTCATTGTTACATGTGAGTAAAAATTAAAAGCGTGTAAATGTGAAACATGATTTTGGTGTACATGTGAGTTCTGACGCCTTGGTTTGCAAAATACATGGCTTTGCTAAGCTCAGACTCTTCCTCTCTCTTTCTCGTTAGCAAAGGGCAGTGTACTGAATGAGTGATAGAAATGTTATACATGTATTGTTCTTGCACAGTGTGCGGTCCACCTCCCCGTACTGCACATCCTCCCTTTTGAAGAACTACACAGCTGTCTTCTCCCTGGACTGGAGGGTGTACTTGACCGTTTGAATGGCAATGAATGTTGAAATGTCCATGTTTCCACTTCTATGGTCAATGACCTCATTCATCAAGCTAAAGACTCGACTCTGGGTCCATGAAAGATGCTGTATACATACTGTATCCAACGTCACCATTTTAGTCGACGAAAAGTCTTGGCATTTTAGTCTAGTTTTAGTCAAAGAAAATCCAAAGTATTTTAGTATAGTTTTAGTCAATAGTCTTTTTTTTTCGTCTTTGAAAGCAGATTGACAGTAATGTTAATCACAATTCATCTAGTCAAACCGCTAGATTCATTTTAGTCTTTTTCTCACTCATCTCACAAGATTTATGTCTTAACCTGATGAAGTAGCTCCACATGTTGAATGATTAGGACTGCTACGTTGCTAGAGGAGCAGCTGCAAAGACAGTGTTGCTGCTTTCTGTCGGCCTGTGCCACACCGATGTGAACCAAAAACACTGCTGACGTGATGTCTGAAGTAAGATAGGTAATAGGTTGCCAAAGATCCCACCAAATTTTATTTTTTTAAGCAGGTAAATCGACCCAGATGAAGCTACGACATCTCAGGAATAATACGTTTTATCAGGCAGGAATACATTTATTGAAACACGGGTTAACACGTGAAATTACTCTGTAGCACGTTTCACCAGAGAAGCTCTGTTTGTACTCGTCGCACTTAGCACCGGTGTTGTGTGCTCCTCACTCAGGTGCGCGCACACACACACACTAGGGCTGTAGCTATCGATTCTTTTTGGAATCGATTAATCTAGCACTTTATCGATCGATTAATCGATTAATCGTATATATATATATTTTGCATTTTTAAACAACCAAAACAAATAATGCATGACGAAAATGATGTGGCTGTAAAATGATCAACCATTTAGCTTTTATTTCTTTAAAAAACAGAGGTATTTCTTACAACTCCAACTTCAACTCCTCCTTAAATAACAATACAGTTTCAACTTACTGTAAAACATGTATAACATGTAACACTATGAATCAATACAAACTTAAATAGTAACGGCCATTTTGCCTTAGTGTTGTCTTATACAACATTACAAAAAGGGATTGCACCTTCTAACCACCTACTAACAAATAATATATAATCTCTGGGATAGGCCTATTTGCTATGGTAACCTAGCAACCTATGTGTGTGCACGCATGCTGTGTTATATATAATTTTATGTTATACACAGCACCAAATCACAACAGAAGTCATTTAAGGTCACTTTTCCTATAGAACCGATCCGGACCGTGTTCATTTAATTAATAATTTCTTCATCGTCGCGCATCTACAATTCTCCTCCGCTCTGTTTTACGAAGGGAGGAGCTCCGGACCGACGTAAACAAACACACGTGCACACACACTAACAGACAGACAGAGAGAGAGAACATGTCACGTCGGTCTCAACTGTCTGTAAAGCAGATATCATATCTACGTTTTTTAAACGCGCACAAACTGATTCTGCTCTGGCATGTCATCTCGAGCCTTCGCAGTTCTCCGTCGTGGTGGCGGATACGCAATGCAACCCCCCCGGGCTGCTGGAGAACCAGCGTGAGGACGTGAGTTTAGAGGACCAATCACAGCCCTTGCCGTCTCCGTTTCCCTGCGACGGAGTGACGGACACTCCGCGCCCGGAGAGTACTGAGAGGCTCTCCGTCAGGCTCTCCGGCTCTCCGGCGACGGAGAGGGCTCTCCGTGTCCGTGTACGGCACTTTACGCAGTAGTATTAACAACGGTCCGTGTGGAACATTCAAGATCTCTGCGCGTCATAGGAATTTAACGACGCTTCGAGGCAGAGTTTTTGCCTCGACCAATTTTTGTAATCGAGTAACTCGAGTAACTCGATGAATCGTTACAGCCCACACACACACACACACACACACACACACACACACACACACACACACACACACACACACACACACACACACACACACACACACACACACACACACACACACACACACACACACACACACACACACACACACACCTGGCAGCGCAGGAGGAGAAAAAAACTGACGCGCATCCAGTTAAGGCACTTTTTGATTGTAATTTAGAAGTCTGTGACGAAAAAAGAGACACATTGTATTAAGTTTTTATTTGATTAAGTAGATTTCGTCTCGTCTTTTTTCGTCAACAAAAAATGCGTGTTAATTTCGGCACAGTCAGTGTTTAAGGGCATTGATTTCGTCTCGTCTTCGTCTCGTTTTCGTCATGAAAAGAAACATTGTTGACGAATATTTTTCGTCTCGTCTCGTCTGACGAGATTAACACGCGTGGTGAATCGATAAGACTGGAGTTTTTGCCACACACACGCCTCTAGCGTTATGGCGGTGAATTGCAAGTCCTCTGCTCCACGCTCCCATGAATAGAAATCCATGTCCGCTCCTGCTCCGCTCCCCCAATCCCCAAGTTTGTTTCACCTTTTCGCAGCAGCACAGGAATAAAATAATTTTCAGGATAGATACGGCATATTAAACTGACTTTATTTTCTTTGTGCATTCGAGATGGTAATTTAGTGGTTCAACTATCAACTATCTGCTCTAAGAAGACAGAAAAGGCAGTGAATCTGTTTTACCTTGTGCAGCTGTCGCCTTTACTTTAGTGTGACTGTGTTCAACTCAGACTTGGGCTTATTTCTAAGTCCTACGGAAATGTGTCTAGGTTGACCTTGAAATATTCCAAGAATGACTTTTATGTAAAAGTGATTCAAACTATTAAAAAATAGCAAGTGATGCAGTTGCAAAGTTTTTTTCGAATGCAGTCCAGTGATATGCGTCTGAGTTCAAGCCTGACCAATGACTATTTCTGTTTGTGTACCTGGAAGCCCTCAGGCAGCGGCAGGGTGTGACAGATGACTGGGTCGCCATCCTTTGGCATAGCAGTAGTGTCTACGAAGGTGCCTTGCTGCAGGGCTTCCACAGTGGTGGCAGAAACAGGCACCTGTACCAGCTGGAGCTCCCCCAGACCCAGAGCCGCCTGCTCCTCCATGTTTACCACCTGAGGACAGAGGGAAACCTGAGTCCAGAGATCATGTTCACAGAATGTATGGGGTATCTATGAAGCCATCTGAGAATATAACTTCTCAAAGGCTTACATGCAGCTTGAGTCCAGTCTTCCCCCTAAAAGGGATTAAAGGTTATATAACTGGATGTAGCCATGATGTGAAAACAGCACCTACCTGTAGTGTAATGATTTGAGTCTGATCCACTGTTGTTACAGTTGCTTGGTGAGCAGCACCTGCTACCCCTCCAACAACACCCACTGTAGCTGATGATCCCCCTACTGCAGCATCTATCACCTAGAAATTTGGGGAAAAGCAAGACACTCTGTGAAATGCACCTAATGTGCATGAAAACAACAGTGACAGCACAAATTAAATATTCTTATGAGACCAGGTCTGCGTCCTGCTGCAGCTGACAGGACCAGGACACTATCATGTCACATTTAGTACAAACTTCTAAACACTGAGCTTACCTCAGTTTTCATCTGCAAGAGGGTGGGATCCAGTGAGTCCATAACCATCATTTCAACCCCTGCTCCATCTTCAACACTGACTCCCACCCCAGCTTCCATCAGCTGCTGCTGGGCCTGAGAGGCTGCTACCATTCCTTCCCCGTGACCTGAAACACAACATTGCCAGGACAAAAGAAATCTGACCACAATTTCCACAAAAATGTGTCTATTGTGATGGAAATCTAAACTTATATGTGCTCATTTTACAAATGGAGTGTGGAATGTTCAGTTTGTAGAAACCTTGTTCCAGGACAACTCCAGCTTGTCCCTCAACCACTCCCCCAGCCTCTGCAGCTTGTTGGAGGAGGTCAGCCACCATGGCATCCTGGCTGTGAACGGCCTGGATGGAGGGAAAGTCTTTGGTGGGGACCTCCACCACCCCTACACCCTCTGTTGGCCCTCCGTCCATGATGGGTAGGAACTGAAATATGGCATTGTGAAACAAACATTGTCTAGCGGTGTTTTAAATGACCCCACATTCAATGGAATCATGTTTGCTTTAGCACATAGGACTATACACCAATGTGCTAAACTCCTGGCTACCAACATAGAGATTGAGATGTTTTGGCTTCACTTTTTTTTAGCTGTCAGCTGTAGAAGTATTTTTTTGGCCTTTATATCACTTTATTGATAGACAGCTAAAGAGATGACAGGAAATGGGATGAGAGAGGGGGGATGACATGCAGAAAAAGGGCCACATGTCAGACTTGCAGTGAGGATACAGCCTCTGTACATGGGTCGTGCACTCTACCAACTGAGCTACTGGGGCGCCCGAGTATGTTTATAGTTAGGGTAACTTTAATTACTTTATATAATGGTGATCAGTTTAATCGCCAGGAATGTATCAAATTCTATACGATTTTCATATGTTTGTGGCGTCACTATGCCGTGGTTACAGGATTTTATTCTAGAATAAATGTGTATATTGAGGTTTATATCTTGTGTAACTGCACAGCCGAAAAATATCTACATATTATTTATAAACCACATTGCCCAGCCTTCCACTGAACATTGACCCATGATCTAATCCAGACTGTATGGGTCAGATTCTCAAATTCTCTTGGTGGTTCCCAGCAGGATTAAACACCAGAAACTGATATCTTTACCTTCACCACAAATTCTTCTTTTCCTCCAGAAAGACAAAAGATGTTGGCTTAGGCTTGTATGACCTGCACATGCTCAATTCACATACTATTGAAGCCACCAGCTGCAAGTTGACTGTCATGGTTTAGTTCTGCTTTACGTTCAACTGATATGAATCTCTACCTCCTTTTACATAGAGTAACTACTCAACACAGACCAAGAGTGACATATTTCAAACAACCCCTTGGGCAACTGTTGGCAGTTAACGACTAGTGTTACCTGGAACAGCAATGAAAAATTGGCTGCTATCATGATTTCTGTGGGCTGGGCTGCAGCGTTAAGACACAGGTGATCTCCCTTTTGCTTTGCTGCTGAAAGCCCTGAGCTTTGCTGAATCAAATGTCTGCTACCTCACTGTCCCTGTCAATCTGAAGGAGGGAAGAGTCACACGTTACACAGCTTCTCTGATTTTTTTCTTTTCTTTTTTAGACAGTGACTTAAAGAACATACACATTTCTGACAATGTAAACAGTTCTGTTCAAAACACTTGTACTCACCTGAGGCTTCGGGTTGATACCTGACTGTAAACCTGTCGGAAGGAAAGGGGGATACATCATAAGAGGTTGACTGGCGGATGCATTCACTTTTCTTTCATTACAGCTCCAGCACAGCCATCTGGGAGTGCGGTAGCCATGAGGGGGTGTACTTGGTCTGAAAAATGTTTGAGTGGGTGGTGTGTGTCAAGTGGCATCAACAGAAATGCAGAACTCAAGGTTCCCAGCAGAAACTTCAGTCTCAAACAGTGTGGGAAACTTAACATGCACTGCTATATTGTAAGAGGTATCAAACAAGAATTAGGCAATATATTGACCAATATCATTTTCTAACCTCCCAAAAATTAATATGAGTATTGGCCTCAAATATTCTGGACTGGTAGCTGAAGAGGTGCCAGTTCACTTCCTGGGTTACTGCTGAGGTGCCCTTGAGCAAGGCACCGGAACCCCCATGTGCTCCCCGGGCGCCTGTCATGGCAGTCCACTGCGCCTAGTTTGCAGTGTGTGTTCTTACAATGTGTAGCTAGTGATGGGTTAAATGCAGAGGACTAATTTCGGGTGTGTTTGCATGTCGCATGTACAACTGACAAATAAAGATTCTATTCTATATTAGGCTAATATTTTGAATCTGCCCACATGTTCATATTAGCTGTTATCCCAGTCTTCTCCCTACAGCTTTACAAGTGATGATAGACAGAACCACATGCTTTGAAATTATATCTGCACATTTCACAAGCTCAAAATACTATTAGCCCTTATGGAGTCCACAGCTTAACTCCCTGGTGATTTTATTGATCTGAAAACTGTATGTCACAGAGTACAACTACTCGAATGTGTACCATTTATACCAGTATATACCACTTACAGAACCATGACTCATATTTTGGATGTGGTGGCTTTTAACATTAACAACCAAAGTACATATTCTGATGAATTTTGAGTGCATGTACTTCAGATGATGACAAGAAATCACTGATTTCGCTTATTTCATGTATTATTAGAATGCGTGTTACAGCTGTACAGGCATGATTGTGAAAATACCCAATATATAGCGACAGGCTCTCATAAGCATATCCACATATTTCTTTGTTAAATGGGTGGAAGCTGAGCGCTGTCAATAGGCCTACATATACGTCGAATTATGGTACGACAAATGTTACCACAACATGGCAATGACAGTGAGCGCCCAGCCTGGCAGCTGTCGCCTCCTTGTGCAGCATTTATAAAGCGGTATTTTTGTAGCTCTCCAGGCCGAATCGTAGAGGGAGCTCTCTGCTATAATATATATCTGTGGCTATGATGCTCTAGGTGGGCTTAGAATAAGAGACAAGCGGGCGACGGGTGCAACAACAACTGCCAATTCCGACCAGCGCGCGATGACTGGAAAGAAGAAGAATACAATATTCGACGGTGGAAGATGTTTGATTTTGGGAGAACACAAACCGTGTATTTGGTCTTAGTGAATCAGTGGCTAACGTTACTGGTTTACTAGGAAGGTTTTTCGATGAATGCTTCGTCATCCTCCCTTCCGCGCTGGCCTGGGTGTTAACTTACAGTTTCTGCATATGTTACATTACTTCGCTAGCTGGAAGGCTAACCGAATTGAACTAAATTTCAATAATATGCGATGCGGTAACTACCATTTACTTAAAATAAATACTATTTGCTCTATTTACTTATGGCGACTCCGTCGCTTCCGACCCTTTAAGGTATACTAAGAGCATTGGGTGGGGAAGGGCCTTAACTTTGAGCTAAACTAGCTAACTGCTGGCCAACAGATTTTCATCAAATAAAGGTGATATAGTTAGCGTTATGTAACATGCTTAAACTCAAGAGTAACATCATCGGGGTAAAATGTGACTCGGATATTTGTTTGTAGTCCCGCAGGAATGTTACCCTGGGTGTATGAATGTTTGTGTTGTACTTGGCGTAGCGTTATATTAACGCAAACAAGCTAATGTTAGCAATAACTTAAACCCGCCAGTTTCCATGTCGTCAAGGCTGTAAAGACGGGAAACAAAGAAGCGAGAAAATGGACGCCTTGGCCTAAACTCTCCCACCAAATCGTCGAAGTATTAGTAACTTATCCTCGATGACATTTTCACACATACACGTTAAAAACAGCATGTTGTGTGTACATTTATTAGAACTTCGGTTATTTAAACGTATTTTGACGGGTTTTCCAATAACGATAGAGGGAGACAAACACTCTCCGACGAGCTGCCCGGACCCAGAGCCCCATCGTGACACCTAGAGGCCGATTAAAGATCCTGCAAACTCCCCCCGATCAGAAAAGTAGTGATACTTTACCTCTTTTTATGTGTTTCTCTTCCCGTTTAACTCAGCCGAAAGCAGAGAGTCTGTACTACAAAGTTTAACAGGCTGGTGAGAACTGTAGGCTTCTTCGCAGTTTGTTTTAATCCCTCTCCCGCTTTAGCAGAGTAGCCTCTGCCACAAAATGGCAGTTGGGAGCTCAGTGCGCCTGTGCGGCCGCTGGGGGGTGGTGTCGAAGCTGCTGCAGACACCCTGATTGGCCAGGAGGGGCGCCCCGTTGGAATACGTTGAAGCCCATTTATCACAATGTTAGGAATAGGGTGGCTTTCATGACCCTCGGAGATATGAGCTTTACCTTCAGAGAATAACCCGTGATGTCCAATTCCATATAGAGAATAAGACAACAAGGAAAACTTTGTAAGGAATTTTATGTTCATCTCACTTACAACAAATTCACTTTAAATGATGTGCATCTGTTAAATGCTATTGCCTGACAATTGTGGTTAATAATTTGATTTCCTGTATAGCAAAGTCCCATGAATCAGTCATAGAGCAGGTGTTCATATTGAGAGTGCAATTAAAGTCCACAGAAATCTTTAGTAAGCTTTAGAAAGCTTTAATTTGCTCTGAATGTTCAATAATTTATGTCCACCAGTTATTAATCCAAGCATGAAATACATGACTTCCTTCAAAGAACCCTTCTTTCATGATCCTGCTGGTCTGAACATGTAAGCTAAAAGGTATTCTATGCTTTCAATATGGCATCCAAACTTAAATAAATGCCCTGATGCAGCAGGAAAAATGTACTGTCCTGTGTCCTGTGAAAAATGCTACTATACATTGATGTTTTAAAGTGCCCACTCAGTACACCCAAAGGCACTAAAGGTCTGTATACATGAAGTGGCACTCATGAAGTGATTGTCAACAAAAATGTAACTGTTGTAGATGACGTAAAGTCAGCATAGGTCCTCTTACAACCTAAAAACAACTGTTTGACTGTAAATGAAAAATTCTGCAAGTTTAGAGAGTAGCAGGACAGGTTTTAGCCAGAATATTTGTGTGTTTGTATTTGTTTGAGCAGCCCCCAAGATAATTAACAAAAACAAAAGCACATGAGGCAATCTTTAAACACATATTTAATTGTTTATATATTTGACACCAGAATGCCTGGAAATATATTTTAGAAAAAGAAAAAAAAAGAATAAAACATTTTGTTTCCAATGCTGCACAATTTATGAAGATTGTGGAAAAAATATATACATGTGCTGCAGTGGTTTTCCACTGCTTCACACTTTCTTCATTCTTAAATAAAGTGTCTCATCCATTTCTTATTGCATCTCTGTTACTATCAAACCTTGAGGCACTTAAACACTGAGATGCCTTTTGGATACAGAGGTAAAGCTGCAGATTGCTGTCCTATAGAAACTAATAGTGGTAAATGCATTGAATACAGCCATCATATATACAGTGAGTCCCACCATGTGACACCAGTCCTATATTCCAGTGGCACTGCAGCCAATTGCTTGTAATATGCTGTATTAAAGACCTAAATACCACATTGCACACAGTATACAACTAGCTAGCTGTCTGACTACCCTCAACTCAACACAACAGTACACTAGTAATCCATTGTTTTCTCCAATAAATATGCATCTGACATGCATAGAAGAGCATTAGGCCTATGTGGAAAAATAAATCATGTTTGAGAAGAATCCCTGAATACTAAATCTAAGATTAAGCTCAAAGAGAAAAAAGTTTCTCTATGATGCCTGGTTCTCAAATACCTGCCCAATTATTTTTTATTCTAATTTTAACACCAATATATTTCAGACTTTTCTTCCTCATAACTATTATATATTTTATGTGCCATGGCCCTTATCCTCTTCTAAGATGGTTACATCCTTACAAGCACAGCTACAATGTACTACTGATTTGTTTTGCATAACAGACTCAAGTAGATTCTCAATACACTTTAGTGTTGCTAAGAACATCTAAGTCTAAGGGAACTAAACAGGGATGGCACATTGTAAATTATGGACCTGAACCCCCTGACTGAAAATTTCTCCTTATGATGGAGCTACATGTAAAGTTAGCAGATCACCTTAATTATTATAATTGATCCTGAGGGGGACACAAAATTTCATGGATCCATGTGTTACTTGTTGAGATATTTCAGTCAAGAGCAAAGTGATGGACTGACCGACCAGCACCATCACTAGAGCCCCACAGGAAGCATGGCTACTAATTACAAATAATTTCCAGTTAGTACCAATTTCTCTTTTTTCACTGCCAGAACAGTGCACTGTCAACATTAATACATCATGTTTACATTGTAGTATTTGTATACAGTATGAGCTTAGTACACGTCGATATACTATTGACATACAAATGATATAGCCTACTGTCATCAAGCTGAGGTGACCTTCCAGTAACAGTGCTCAGGAATCTAAAAGGGCAAAGTGGCAACATCACTGTCAGCAGTGTCACTATGGAACCAACAGTAGTCACTGAGGCAGGACATTTTAGCATTTTCTCAGTCACTGCTCAACTCAGTGTGGATAACCTGATCAAGTATGAGGAAAACAATGTATGATGCTTCAATACTAGTGTGATTCTAGCCAACTATACAGTATTGCCACAGTTTAAAGGAAGATTCCACTGTTTTTGCATAATTTCTTTACCCATTTACTCAAAACCACATTCTTGACTTCATGTGGGCCATTTTAACAAGCTTGTTGTGTTGCACATTTTTGAATATGTACAGCATCAATATCAAGTTACAAGGACAGTAAATAAGCTTGAGTTTGGTAATCTATCACAGTGAACGTCAGCTCTGTGCTTCAATTTAATAATGATGGTAGATGATGTTTACTGCGAGGATCCTATGGTTAAAGAAACAGTTCACTCAAACATGAAAATTCAGTCATTATCTCCTCCCCCCATGCTGATGGAAAGTCAGGTGAAGTTTCATAGTTCACCAAACATTGGAGCTTCACAGCAAAACAGGGTTGCAGCATTCTCCTAAACACCTGAAGTAGCTGGGGACTTGTTTTACATCTTTTCAAATCAATTTTTTTCAATTTTTTTTTGGGTGGGGGATGTTTTGTTGTGTTTTAAAAAAGTCCCCATGTACTCCAGTTGTTAAGGAGAATGCTGCAACACTGTTTTGCTGTGAAACTCCAGAAAGGTTTTGTGGACTACAACATTTCACCTGACTTTTCGGCATGGGGGGAGGAGATGATGGCTGGATTTTCATTTTTGGGTGTTAAACTGTTCCTTTAAAGAAATGGTAACCAGTGGCTGAAATCTAAAACACTACACTATGCTTTGGAATGGAATTAAAATGGCATTCACAAAAGAAAAAAATAAAAATAAAATGGAGGCATTAACTCTTAACTATACTCAGTATTTCATAATTAAGTGATCAGTATCCCATAATTATGAAAGAATATCTCAGAATAATGACATCCGTTTCCTAGTTATAAGGAAAAAAATTCTAATTACAAGGACTTTCATAATTACAGCTCTTGTAATTATGGGTTCATAAGTCACAATTATAAGATACACATCTTGTAATTATTAAATACTGAGTC
This sequence comes from Pagrus pagrus, assembly GCF_965226575.1. NCBI lineage: Eukaryota > Metazoa > Chordata > Actinopteri > Spariformes > Sparidae > Pagrus > Pagrus pagrus. The sequence continues at coordinate 32,951,945 of NC_140194.1, forward strand.
ATCAATATAAAATACAGATCTAGTTATTATGAGGTCAATAATAACAAAATAAAGTCTTCAGTGTTTTTCTTTGGTGAATGCAATATGCTTGCTCTGGAAATTGGTCACCAGCATTGTAGCAAATGACAAACGTGAAGATATTTAATGCAAAAACATAAAAGAAATATATGATTCCATGTCTGGGGCCAATTTACTTAAAATTCAATCCAGTTCTATTATAGCGTAAATTGTCCTATTCAAGTGTTGAGGATGCCAATTTTAACACAGGAGATATAAAGGTGATTCTTAATCATTCTAAAAGCCAGAAATCTTTGAGGTTTGAGGTTACAAGTGAACTGATCCCAGACCTGGATGGACTAATCTCTCTCTACTCGGTAATCTCAGTCCTCCACAGCAGTCTGTGACAGTAATGCAAATATTCAGTGACTCCAACAGAATGCCAGCCCATTTACAGCACATATGTCAGTGGCACAGTTAAGTGGTGTCATTCAATGAATCAGTTAATCAAACTAATTGGTTGAATGACTCAAAATAAAATGTTAAAACAATAAAAATGCATCTCATAAAACAAAGTGTACATTTACAAATTAAGACTAAGATAAAAACAATTTACAATCACAGAACACTGAATTCCAGTGGCATATAGTTATATTCTTTGTATTTTTCATAAAGAATGAATTGTGTCATAATTGTAAAAAAAAAAGTAATGGCACTGAATTGCTTAAACTGTTCTCTGTGCAGAAGAAAAATGTTCTATCATTTCTAAGCTTTATATAGAACCACAGTGTGATTCATAAGTTTCTTTCTCTTTAACCTGCTGCCAACATATAGGCAACATTAAACATAAAGGCATGTGGGACAGAGAATGAAAGCTTTCGTTCTGATCTTTTAAAGTGGAAGACATTTCACAGCTAATAAGCCAGTATTAGTAGTGGTGCAGATTTAGGATAGAAACCAAATGTTTTGGGTTTTTTTAAATTTTTCAGTCATCAGTGTGAGTCGGCCAGTTGAAACATGCTGCTGCAGCTGTTTGAGCTGCTGAATCTAAAGTGTCCTCCCTTCATCAGCCACAATGTGTCATCCAGATCAACACAGGGCAGCCCTACCTGCTCCCTTCTTACAAGTGACTTTATAATACAACATGCTAAAAGGTCTCCAGCTCCACTGACAGAGTCACACAGGATGTGAAAGGTCATACAGCATATCATTTCCCATCATATCAACGAATACATTCAACAAAAATCTCATTCATTTCTTTGATTCCCAGAGCGAGGCTGTCCTCCAACACAATAACAAAGTCCTAAGACCTACATACAGGACACTCGTCAGCATCTAAATCGTGATTTTGATGCTCTCTCTGAGATGAAACATGCATGAAGTTCTGCTCAGTAGGAACACATATGGGTTTGCACTCAAAGATAAAGGTCTTCAAGAAGTACTCCTCATTTGTTCAGCATGTTCTATATTTTGTTTTCACTGCAGGAACAAAAAGTGGTCACTGCTGTGCTACCAGAAGGCGGGCAGCTGAAGCATAATATGACTTGTGAATGTATTTTAGCACAAAACGAAAACTATGAATTTAGTAACCCATCTCTTAAGGCCTCAGTGTGCACCTGAACCCCCCTTTGCATTGGACGTTTCAAAGTTAATCAATTTGACAATCACACTCAACTTTACTGTCAAGCTCTCCTTTGTCATTCTTCTTCTGACTACCGTCACTTTTTGTGCTAACAAACAACTGCAACACCATGAATGTCTTTGAGGAGAAAGTGTTGTAAAGTGTGTAACATCATGCCTTTGGGGAGAGATCAGGGATGCAGACAGAAGGAGGCTGTGACTGCATGTTTTTTTACTAGCCATTCAAAGCAGATAATTTTGCCTTTAGCTGTAGACAACACACTGTACAAACTACATGTACTGTAGTTTGTCTACAGTTTCAGTGCAGTCATGTATCTCCAACAAAGGAACAATGATTATAGCAGACAACTGTAGTAATAAGTCAAATAAGACAGATTTGACAAGTCCAAACCTACCATTTAAACCAAAACCTCAGAGAACTGTCACTAATGAGTTCACCATATCAATAACCTGCTAGTAGTCCCTGCACTGAAAAAGAAAATTCATACCAGTAAGCTCAGTAATTTTGAGAGCAAACAAGTACTTTTCCTCTTTAATAAGTTAATAGATTCAGCTCATTCTGAAGTGCACTGCTCACTGGCAAGAGGACTTGAGTCTGGACACAGTTCTTAGTCTGGTCTTTTGTTTCTTATACTATTTGATTTTTTTTAAGAGTAGTAATTACATATCATGATTTGCAAATACTAAACATTAAGGCAGATTTACAACAACAGTGAGACAATAATATGAAGGATTTTGCATGGGAACTGGTTTATTTTTTTGGCCTCGATCTTGATTGAGTTTAATTTGGACTGATCTTTGAATTCAGTCTCAGAACCACTCAGACCTGGACGCGTCTTCACTGGTCATGACTACAGCCCTGGTGCAAGTACTACAGGCATGTTAACATAGTCATCATCAAAAGTAGACCAGTGGCTATAGTAAAGGCAGAGCTGGGTACCACTTTATAAGAACCATCATTGATAAATAGTAAATTAATTGTAATTTAAATAGTTAAAAGATATTATAACAAACATTCAAATGCTTTATAAATGAAGCAATTGTCTTGTTATAACTGATGTTCATAATACTTTGTAAATGGTGACTAAAAACTGAAATTCATCAATAAATGTTATTTGGATGATCGTTATAAAGTTACAACTTATATTCTTAATAAATGGTTTATAAAGCATTTCATTTACATTCATCCATTTTCAACAGTGAAATAACGATTAACTAAAGTTCAATTAACTATAAATTAAACATTTATTCATGATGGTCATTATAAAGTGTAACCTAACTGTAAAAAGTCATTTACTGATGTTGAGTTTTTTTTTCAGGCACATGACAGAGTGAGCTGTCCATATGGAGCCAGATTGGAACAAAAACGCATTTGAGCCCAAAACGGACACAGCAGTATCATTAGTATCATTTTATATAACGATAGGGATAGCATTTTGCTGTAACTAATTTATATGTTTGTACTATGTTACCAGTCAGAACACAGAGTCAGAGTAAGAAACATCATTCTGCAGATTTTTGTGCACTTAGTTGGCTATGGTATGGAAATATTCTAACAAAGTGACTTTAAGTAGCTTTTTAGACTATTGCTAATCAACTTACTTACATTGGAATGGACTGCAATGGCAAAGAGTTTGACCAGTAATTTGAGCTGAATATGACACAGGCAACGCAGACATGTTCTTCCTGGTCCTTTAACTCCTCCGCATCCTCTTCCTTCAGTGTCGATTTCATCCTTCTGCTTCTCCCTCTACCCATCATTGGTTAAAGCTCGCTCACATTATACATTAATCCCGGCTTCTTAACAGTCCAACTGGTTTTCTCAGAGTAGTTAGCACAGGTTGATAAACAGGGTGTTTTGTAGCTTAATAACTTAAAATGTGTGTAGAAAGTAGAATTGCTGTCCTTGATGTGAGTATCATGGCAACTTCTCTGACAGTGTATATACTGTGTATCACAGAATATGTTTGTCTTTGTCTGTTTTTGTGGTAGTAATGGATTTGAAAAACTGCATACATTGTGACCATACACAACATTCATATCGTGTTGCTAATTTTCTGCTGTTGTTCCCACCAAATATGTGGGTGTGTGTGTGTGTGTGTGTGTGTGTCTGTAGTGTTAGAAAGCTGTGCTGGCCATGCTTCCTGGCGCAAAGAGTCTTGGTATGCTGTCCTGAGACGTCTCCACGTGTCTGTGGGCCATCTTCCCCTCCTCACCTGCCTCACACAATTAATGGAAGAACAACACAAAGATGGAAAAAAATGAATGAATGCATTAATGGTCATTTGTAACATTTGTGACAAAGGGGCAGAAAACAAGAAAGATGCTTATTTCTTATTTCTGCCTTAGGTATTGTCTTATGCCACAAATATATGAATGAATGGAATAAAAAATAACATTTATGGATGAAAAAAATACAGAAAAGCAACAGTTGAAGTGAATATACAGTATAGAAAGCAGCAAGTACATTATGTGCAGTTACATTAATACATATCAAGACAAGTGCCTTCTAATTTAACCACTACTTCACTGTAGCTGCTAAGCTAAAAGCATAAGCACACCCCCCGTGTGTATTGGGTGCACCAGCTTGAGCATGCGTCCAGGGTGCAAATCAATTTGGGAGACTTTGATTAGACAAGCTGTATGGAGCCATTTTAATTTTTTTTTTCTGTTGTTTTTTTCTGTTATACAATAAATCCCCAGCTACACTACTTCAGTTTCTTAGTGGATGCTGTTTTGCTGTGAAGCTCCAGAAATGTTTTGTTGACTACAAAACTTCCATCTCTTTATATCCATGCAGTAAGTTAATCACAACTACCTCTACCTATGTTATCTGCTTCTTATAGCTACAGTTTACCCAGGAAACTGTCAAATTGCTGTCATTCTCACTAATAGGATGGGGGTCATTACCAAGCACTAGCAGGGCCTGTTTGGCAGCATCGCGGACTTCCTCCTTGTCTGTCCGACAAAGATACACTAACTGGTCAATACTTTCTTTAGCCTGGAATGACAACAGATAGAACAGTGGTCAGTACATCCTGTATGACTAAGTACACTCCGTTTTTTTAAAATTTTTTTTACCTAAATCAATGTCGCACTAACATATTATACTGACAGTATTCTGATAGGGTGGAACAGCATTAAATAAGAGCACAAACTCTGAACATGGTTGTACCTTGAGACAAGCTAAGGCCTTGCATCCACAGACTCTGGTGTCCACATTCTCGTCTTCCAGCAGCTCCAAACAGCTGACCAAAGCCTAAGCAGGAGAACATATACAGTGTTCAGTGTCACTGATACACCAAGTCACTTTTCCCCTCCAAGATGCTGCAGTCTCCCCTGCAGTATCCAGTCTATAAATAAAAGTCTTATAAAGAAAAAAGACAAGGTGTTAGTACCTGTCTAATAATGATATTATTGGTCAGTGTATCTAAACTGTTCAAAGAGTATGACAATGAATTGAATTTGTATTATAATTATTGATATTCAGTTAAGTAAATGTAATGAAACAAAAAACAAATAATGTATTTATTTCTTCTCAATCAAAAAAATATTCCCTCCCCATCACATGTCAAGAGTGAAATACTGAAAGCCAGACAAGAAAAACAAAATTAAAAACGTCAAATGAGTTACAGTACAAGTTGCAAGTCAACAAAACAGTGACTCGAGTCGACCCGACTTGTCAACATCTCTGGTTAAAAGTCAGCCAATCTTTCTTCACAGGAAAATATTCAAATATCATCGACTTGCTGGGAAATTTGTCGTTGGGCAAAAACTAATTCAATTGGCATAAAAATCTAAAGAATTATATAAAATAGAATTTTAATATTAAACTGTACAACTGGAGAGACAATTTAGGAATAAAAAACAGTTGTGAGTGTCCGAAACATACTGTGCACACACACAGTGTCCTCTTACCTGCTCTCTCTGTCTGGGCTGGGCAGCCAGGCTTCTCAGTACTGAGCTGGCAGAGGCTGACACTTTGCCTCGTGGGTCTTTCAGTAATTTGGCCACAGCGTGTAGCCCTTCTCTCCTCAGGCTGCACTCTGCAGGACGCCGCAGAGCATGGACCATCACATCCTGGTCACATGACGCCAGGCTCTGCACCAACCACACTGTTGGAGGCATGTTATCACTGATTATTGTCAGAGGGTTTTGTGCATTCATTTAGCTTTGTGTGTGTGTGTGTGTGTGTGATACCTTCTTCTGCCAGCTCAGTGACATGAGTCTCCATGTCACTGATGCCATTGGCCTCCAAGTAAGTCCACAACTGGAAGATAGTCACTGTCACCCTGTCTCTGTTGCTGCCTCGTCGTGGTAACTTCTGATCCAGCATTCGCTCGGCCAGACACAAGAACACTGGACAAACATAAATACAGATGTTAACATGACACTCACAGCAAAAAAACATGGACTGTACATGCACAGACGTTGTTGTACCTGTGTCAGCCATTTGGATGACCCTCTCAGGCAGTATGCTGGAGTAGACTGTAGACAGCGTAACCAGAAGGTTCTCAGCATAGACACTGTATACACTGCCCTGCCCCACACACTGTTGCCATAGCGACACAGCACCCAGGCACAGACCCAGCTGTGGTATCACTGTGACGGAGATATGACAGGTCAGAGTAACAAGAGAGGAAGGGAAGAAAGAGTTATTCTCCATCCCTTTATTTTCGTCTTGATGAAGTTTTAGTAGTTTTTTTAGTCTTGAGCATGGAAATAATCTCAACTCAAAGATCAATTTAAGCATAGAAAAAGCTAGTTTCTCAGCTTTTACTCAATCCTGGCTTGGTGGAAGTATGTTCTGTATGCTCTGTAGGTTTGTTTCTTCTGACTACAGTTCTGGATCACACAGCCTATGTTCAGCGGTGATAAACACGGTTAAACTATGGCTGATAATGTAGTCAAATTAATGATAACTGAATTTGATCTCTAGGTGGGTCACATGTACAGTACATAGATACAAAAGCAAGCAGCATGCCCTGTGTATTTTACTGTAGGTAGTTTTCACTGGGCCTTCTGCATCAGGTAGCCTGTTGCACTCCCTGGTCTGAGTTTGATCTCTAGCTGGTTCATTTGTGTAGGTCACTGAACACAGAGCAACACTTCATCAGCTTCTGGAGAACTGTCATTGGACACACATCAAGGACTCAAGGAGGTATTAATGTTTTAATTTGTCACTTCCTGTCAGTGGAATGTCACTACTGGCTCTGCATATGGCAGTGATGCATGTAAAGTTCAGACAAGCACACAGTAGAGGCCCAGACCAACACAAGAGCTTACCTTCAGCAGGCTGTCTAGGCTGTCTTGGGTTGTCCTTGGTGATGCGTCGGATGAGTTCGAGAACTCGAGCCTCTCTCAGCAGTCTGTCCATAGCGTACATCTCTCCACAGCGCAGGGGACCAAACGTACCCAGACGCTGCAGACATAAAGCCATGTGTCACTTATCACAAAACAGGTGCATTCCTATACAGCCATCTTCAGAGGAACAGCTTTAACAAAACGGCAAATCATTCAAAATAAAACTTATTTGGTTGTCTGGGTTTACCTCTAATAACATGGATGAACAGTATGTTTATTAAAGAGCTCACCTTACCTTTTTTGGCTTTGGCTTTACACAGATTTGGTGTAACAACTATAATCAGATTTACAAATGACAAAACTGCTACAGCTGCTACTGCAAACACTATAACTAACAACTAGAACTGTTACTGCTACTTTTCAAAGAGTTTATATCATCGATTTATGATTTCTACAGGTTAAAAACAAATAGCTTCAATTAATAATCATTTAAACTTTCTTTTGAATAAGTAGTAGTGATCATTATTAATAGAAAATGAAAAATTCAGTCATCATTTCCTCCCCAATGATGATGGAAAGTCCGTAGTCCACAAAACATTTCTGGAGCTTCACAGTAAAACAGCATTACAGCATTCTCCTAAACAACTGAAGTAGCTGGAGACTTGTTGAAATGTTAAAAACAACAGAAAAAATACAGCTTGCACAGCGCAATCCAGGTCAACATAAGCCCAGAGATCCCAAATTAATTATAATAGATGTTATTTAGACCCTTAACATGCAATCAAGCTTGTGTACCCACTTCAGACAGGAAAAACCTTTTATATAACATCTTTTCAAATAAATTTGGGATCTTGGGGCTTCCAGGGACGGAGCTGTATGGAGCCATTTTGCCGTTTTTTTTAGATTGTATATTACATTCTAAAAAAAAGTCCCAGGCTACTTCAGTTGTTGAGGAGAATGCTGCAACTCTGTTTTGCTGTGAAGCTCCAGAAATGTTTTGTGGACTATGAAACTTCACCTGACTTTCCATCAGCACAGAAACTTAAAATATTTAACTATTCCTTTAAGAACGACTTCAGACTTTTCATTTCTGGGTGAACTGTTCCTTTAAGAACAACTCCATACGGTTAAAGTGTGAAGATGAGTGTGTGATAGATCCTCTGTTCATCTGTATGGTGCTGCTTATATCCATAACAAATTGGCGTAGCATGAATCTCCAAGAAGCTGAAAGATTCACGGACGGAATTCAAGGTAATAGTCATACATACATATCTGAGCTATGGCAGTTAGACACTTCTGAGTAAGGACATGAGTTGAGATCAGTGTGTTAACAAGTGTTGCAAGTCTCCTACCAACAGCTGTGTGCTGCAGTTCTTCAAGTGGACCACCAGGGTGCAGTCTAGAGTAGTGCAGCCTGTGGTGAGGGGGGAGGTGGGGGAGGAGGGGCTGTCCCATCCTCTGTCCTGCAGAGACCTACACACATACAAGAGGAGTTTACAGTGACATCCACAGTGTGATGGGAGGCTTACATTAACACTGTCAGGGGTCAAATAGACAGAACACTTGAAGGCTCATACAAGTCAGTTCAATTCACTTCTTTAGTTCTTCTGTGAACCTCAAACAGAAATTAGGCTTGCAGCATGGCAACTACAGACACAAGGGGTGACACAATATAAAAGTGAATATTATTGCACACACAAAGAGGGGATGTTTGTATGAATTGCTGCAGGCACTGAGCAGCCTGTAGCTGTGTCCTGAGGGCAGCAGCTCCAACTCTCAAACAGAGAGTTGAAGTTAGTACTACCCTTACCTCTACTCATGACTTTTCTTGTTAAAGGGACAGTTTTTTGTCACTTCGAGCACCACAAGCGGAGTGCCATCTAGTTCCATTATATTGGAGAGAGGGCAGACATCTCTGCATTCACCATAACTCAGCAACTATCATCAACAATCTAGATAGATAAATAGCACCACAGGAAAGAGAAAAATATGTATTTTTTAATTAAGGATGAACTGTCCCTTTCAGCTTTCCTTTCAAATATGTTTGATGTGTGAACTACTGTGGACCATTAATCACAAGCTTAGGTTAAGTCTAGTCCTACCACTAACCCATAATGTCTACCAAAACCTTATTCATTTGTTTTTAGCCAATTAGCAGCCTGTCTCTAGGGATGGCATTATCCATCTGTCAGTCCATCACTTTAGTCTGGACTTAAATATTATTGGATGTTTAGGCCAATAAATCAACTTTGCTGAATGAACAAATCACCCATCAAAAATTGGTCAAATAAAATGACATGACTTCATGGTGTCACTACTGGTGATGATCCAATATAATAAAGTGAATGAGAATCTAGATCACTAACCTTATTGAATAGATCCTTTGAGTGTGTAATCCAGTGTCTTCGCTGGGGTCATTATAACATTTCAAATGAACAACTTTCTAATACAGTAATAATAAATCTAATAAAAATCTGCAAAAGCTTAAAAAGGCTGCTGGTGTATGACTGTCTCTAGTTACAGGTTACAGTGACGTGTTGTTCCAGCCTCATGTCATTACACATAATGATCCCAGTCCATTTCATACAGTGAGGTATAAAGAAACAAAGAGCCCTGCGTTCATTAGATTTATACTTGCTATCAGCCAAGTTTTTAGCTAATAAATAAGAATTTCTATGACATACACCTGCTGATACCAGGTCTGATATGATGACTATAAACAACAATAACAACAACAATAGAGCCAAGAAAATAAATTCTCACAAAGTCATGTTTCAATGTATCGGGGGAAAAAAAACTTCAGGAGGTTTTTTCCTGATACTCGCATGCCATACTCTGAGAGAAGCGGACAGGCTGTCAGCTCCATGTGAAGCTGTTTGAGCTTGTTAAACTCCTTCCTTCATATGTCAATGTTGCTGTGTGAGGGAGTTATGAACACTTAAGAAGTTTTTCAGCCTGTCTTGCTCACATGCTCTCACAGATACCAGTTTAATCAACAGAACAGTGTGTCTGTGCTGCAGTGGTAAAACACAGCTCCACTAGATGGCCCTAGTGGATGGCAATAACAATGTTCACTAACAGTCCATTTGTCAGGACTGACCTTCCATTTCTGCTCCTCTTGTCGCCCTTCTCCTCCTCCTCCTCCCAGTCAGACGTGTTGAGGAAATCAAAGCTGCCCAGAGCTGTTTCCACTGTGAGGCTGACCATGCTGGGTGAACGGCTGTGCTTACCACCCTACACACACACACACACACACACACACACACACACACACACACACACACACAGATTTATAGTCAGACTATAGGCACATGGTAAGGTATGTCTTAAGATGCACACAGTACAGATACATACAGTATATACACGTGTGTTTCCACACATGCTAAGCACTATGCTCACACTTGCACAGTTACACAACAGGAAAACACACAGTCAGCATTAGACTACGCAAACCTGGTTCCACCTTAATGTCAAACAACACAGTCAGATAGCAGTGCACACCTGCTGTGTATTGTCACTGACAGGGTAGATAAAAAATATTTGTTTATGTTTTATGTATATGTCAAGCAGTGTGTATTTAAGGTAGCACTCAAGTCTATCTTAAAAAAAGAAATGGCAGCTCTCTGAATGAAAGATGCGTGGTGCAGAGTGCAATTATAATAGGCCAACCAATATCTGCATGTTGTAGCAATACTGATATTAAATTCGATAACAATTTTTTTTTACATAAACACACATTTTAATAAAGACCTCTTAAATTTGTTTTTTAATTTGTCTATTGAAAAGAATATAATATTGATGTAATATTCACATGAAAATGAAGTTATCACACTTGAGGGAGACAGACTGGGGTTAACATCCTGATGTATATGTAGAAGATGATCTCATCAGGAGACGAGTGCATGACATTTCATCACATCACAAGCTGACCATAAATCGCTTCTTTACCTGAGGAGGACCATCTGTTGTTGTTGAAATTATATCAGTCAGATCCACATCAAATACACCTGCAGTGTACCTGTATTTTCTTCTTTTACTTATCAAGTTACTCGTTAGTGAAGTCATTTTGATGACCACTTTTACTTTACTTAAACACTTTACTTTTACTTGAGTACAGTTTTATGGCTACTACCAACTTTTCTCATTTCTCACACATGCTCTATCCTCACCTTCAGTGTGACCTGCAGCAGCTTCAGCTCTTGTTCCAGTAGTTGTAACTCAGGGAACTGTCCTCTATAATCATCCAGAGAAGAAACTACAGCTCCCAAGGCGTCTTCCAGCCCACTGTCCACCACACCATCATCCTCTCTGGACAGACAATCTGCTCCTCGACCTGACAAATCCTCCTCCACCGACACGCGGCGGGCTACATACATCACATCCCCGCCCTCTGGGAGTGTGTTGAGTGTGTTCAGGTGTGATGGAGAGTTAGGGTCCACTCCTTCAGTCCTGTGAGAGGTGGATGTGAGAACAGGGCTCGATGTATCTTGTTTCTTCCCATTTTGATGTTGATCAGTGACATCGTCAGCTTCTACATTAGCGAGCCTCCTTGGTGACAGGTCAGTGTCTGTGGCGGCAGAGCTGGGCGGCTCAGGAGTTCTGCTGGGCATCTCCATTTCAATGTCATTGATAGAGAGCCCAGAGACCAAAGACATCACCTCTCCTGATTCGCCGGCTGACCTGTCCGTCAACACGATGCCATCAGCACTGCTTTCACTAATGTGGCTCAGAGAGCGTGAGTAGCTACGTGAGCTTTGGCTGTTGGTCACCACCCCGTCCATTGTTGAAGACCGTTTCCCTGCGTCCTCTGCCTCACTGTCAGGTTTTGTCAACACAGTGACTGTCCCCTTTTCTTCTTCCCTGTAAATCAGTTTGTATACTGTATCAGTTCATCTAAGCTTTGATGGAGCACACAGTGCACCAACCTTGTGAAACACATCTTTGTTTTTATGGGCAAATTATAGAAGAAATCAGTCAACAAACAAAAATGTTACCAAGGAGAATGTAGAGAAAAAAGCACCACATTAAACACTACCTGTCACTCTCTGCTTGGCATTTGGATGTGTTGGGCACCTCTGTGACTTTGTGGGCAGAGTTTGGAGATGAGGAGGAGGAGTCTCTGAGGCAAAATGAGATGTCTGGCTGTGGGAGGGAACTTCCTGTTACAGCTGGCTGGATCTCTGGTATCACCACCACCGCCTAGAGAGAGAGAGACACACACATAGAAACACTGAGTCACAGGGACAGACTAACCCAACTCCGTAAATAAGTTCTGGGCTCATTTTAGACAAACACAACACTTCATTATTCAGTCCACTGAATAATATGTGTTTCCTTGCTTCTGTCTTCTCTACCATCACTGTGATCATCTTTCAAACTGTTTGAGTTCCTCTTTTGGTCCATGGCTATTCCTGACTAAACCCCTCATCTGTGTTGCATTATATAAGGGGAAATTACAAGGCAGGGGCTGTCTATTAAGTACATTTGAGATCTATAGATCACAGGTGTGTAAGTTAGTGATGGGATTCCTAAAACCTGCTCAAGTATGGATTTTATGCCCAGCATTATTAATGAATTGAAACTAAGCACTAGGGATAGAACAAGTATTGACCTGGCCAATTCTCAGAGCCAGTATTAAGCATTTTTCAGATCGGTATCTGTCTAGTCCTACAGGCTCCCATGGATCCTGGTCGCGCCCGGGTCGTGGATCGTGGATGCGCCTACTGCCATGGCCCTGCCTGACACCCACCACTACTGTTGCTAATATTAGTCATATCTCTGTTACATACGTTCCACTACTATTATTGTAATGCATTACTACATACTATCCTTACCGTTCACCACTACTACTGTTATTACTAGTAATCACATTTCCATGTGCATTTCATTATTATTGCTGTAATACATCTTTATGTGCTTTCACTCCTGTCAACCATCCATTATAATTGTATACATTGTGATCTCGTTGATCTGCTCTGTACATGCGACATCTATTGCACATCTGTCCGTCCTGGGAGAGGGATCCCTCCTCTGTGGCTCTCCCTGAGGTTTCTTCCGCATTTTTTTTTCCCTGTTAAAAGGGCTTTTTTTTGGGGCAAGTTTTTCCTCACTCGAATCGAGGGTCGAAGGACAGAGGGTGTCGTCTCTGTACAGATTGTAAAGCCCTCTGAGGCAAACTGTGATTTGTGAATTTGGGCTATACAAATAAAATTTGATTTGATTTGATTTGATTTGTATCTGTGTTTTGCCTCAATTTGCCAAGAAAATATACTACAGTTGCTCTGATGCAGAATCCTCCCTGTGTCTGTGGTCACCACTCTGTGGTCTCACTTCATGTCCTGCCCACAACACTATCCGATTGGTAACACATCACAAGTCACATCACATTAACACTGAATAAACTCCAGCAAGTAACTAGTTACTGAAGTTAGTAAAGTAGTTAGTAAAGTACCTCAAAAGTGTACATAAGTACAGCACTTGAGTAAATTGTAGTTAAAGTCCATCACTGGTTATTCTAAATTTTGTCACACAGATTTTTATTTTTACTGCAAATGTATATCGGTTCCAAATATCGCTTATCCATCTCCTCGATTACTAATAATCGTTATTAGTATCACCCTGAAAAAATGCATCGGTTGATCCCTTGTAAGCACACAGTCAGAAAATTTATATAATGATAGAGTATACTTCATAATTCTAGGTATGTTAAGTATTTTCAATAATGAAATGAACTGAAAAATAACAACATTCTGAAAAAAAAATCTGTTTTAAATTCTCTTTGAAAAGTTGTGAGTGAGGTACAATTCTCAGCTCAGCTTTACAGGGTTCCACAGTCAGAGGCGTATGAACTAAATGCAACCTCACTGTTGTTGACGAACAGCTGATGTGAGGGGGTAAGCAGAACACAGTGATCTGTTTGCAATGTAGAAATGTGAGGAGGTCACAGGTGGAATGTGAAGCCAGGCCTAAAGTAAGTGAAAAAGATGAGAAGTGGACTTTTGTGTGGGGGTGATAGCGACACTCTTATTTTTATGAGTGACAAATACTGCACATCATATGAAGGACATTATAGGGATTGTGTTCCTTATAATTAACTCACATGTCTATCTATACAATGTCTATGCAGTGTTATCTGTAGAATAATTAAGTTCAAACAGAGGGTCTCGTGCACATAATGAACATAATGTTGTATTAGTACGTGATGGTAAAACTGAGATCATTGCAATGACTTACTTTTCCCTGAATTACTGTCAGTATACCATAGTTGATGTATTTCATGTGTCTGTAACATCTGGATTCACCCACTCTGTATACATTGTGTAGGTGTGGTGCTGAATAGAACAACCTTATGTTTTTTTTTTTAAATATGATTTATTTATTGAGTTTTCAACCAGAAGAACGGACACAGACCTTTACATACATCTGAGTGAGTAAGACACAACAGACCATTGATTGAGGTGAGGTAAGCACTAATAACAGAAAGTGGTGTCACTTAAAACAAGAGGATAAAGTTTGTCAATACTCACACAGAGTCACAAACCTTGAAACACCTAATACCAATGGGGAAAAAACTGAAAACAAAACAAGACAAAAAACCCCCCCACAAAAATGAACGAACACAAGACACTTAAAAGACACTAAGACATACTGTGTGCTGCTAGTACAGGGAGAGAACGCAACCCAGCCAGGGGCCACAAGAAGGTGCAGTTCAGGGGGCCGTTTAGCCAGTTGGGGGAGCATCCAGCTGCAGGGACTGGACATGCTCTTGAAAGGGTTGCCAAATCTTTAAAAAATTTTCATTGGAGCCACGGAGGAAGTGTTTGATTTTCTCTAATTTCATAAAGGATAAGGCATCCCTTATCCAATGGGTGTGGGAGGGGGGAGACAGGCTCTTCCAGTGCATCAGAATGACACGCCTCGCTAATAATGTGAGAAAAGCCACCGGTTCAGTGAAGTAGGATGGCAGTGGGTTGGTAGCGGGCAGGACACCGAACAGGCCTACTAAGGGTGATTGGAGGACTTTGGTAGATGTGATGGCCGAGAGTGAGTCAAATACAGAATTCCAGAACCGAGAGAGAACGGGACAGGTTCAAAACATGTGACTGAGGTTAGCTGGTCCTAAGTGACACTTATCGCAATTTGGATCGGTGCCTGGATATATGCGAGCTAGTTTGCTTTTAGACCAGTGGACTCTATGAATTACCTTGCACTGCAAAACCCCATGCCAGGCGCAAATAGATGATGCATGGACCCATTTCAGAGCGGACTGCCAGACCTCAGGCTCTATCTCTATCTTAAGGTCCTCGGACCAAATAGCGCACAGTTTATCAGAGGACGAGGATTGGTGTGTAAGGAGAGTGTAGTATAGCTCTGAGATGGTACCTTTGAGGTAGGGGTTAATATTTAAAATAGTGTCAATCAGAATAGAAGGAGGAATAGCAGGGAAGCTAGGGAAGCGATTGCGAGTAAAGTCTCTGACTTGTAAATACCTGAAGAAGTGGGATCTCTGCAATTTGAACACACCCACTAGTTGGGCACATTCATTTTAATACAGTTTATCCTGCCAGCAAGAGATAAAGGTATGAGAGACCAACGGTGGAAGTCTTGAGTCAGTCGAGCAAGCGGAGGGGAGAAATTACATTTGAACAAATCAGAGTAGTTTCTGGTTACACAGATGCCTAAATATTTAAAATTTCTTAAAGACGTCTTAAATGGCAAGTCCGAAAGGGGATAGGCTGCGGCTGCAGTATTAATGGGCATAAGCTCACTTTTCTGAAGATTTAGTTTGTAACCTGAAATTTGCCCAAATTCCTTTAGCATGGCCAACACAAGAGGGACAGATCTGTCTGGGTCAAAGATGAACAGTAAGAGGTCATCCGCATTTAATGACAGTTTGTGCTTAGCACCTCCCCTCCAGATGCCCCGGATCTGACTGGACCTGAGGGCCACCGCCAGAGGTTCAATGGCGATGGCGAACAGTAATGGCGAAAGTGGACAGCCCTGCCGAGTTCCACGATTGAGGGGGAAATAATCAGAGTTATCATTGTTTGTGCGGACACAGGCTGGGGGGATGTATATAAGAGCTTTATTCAAGAAATAAATGTGTTGCCAAATCTAAAGCATCTCAATGCGTGGAACAGATAGGGCCATTCGTCACGGTCAAATGCCTTCTCAGCATCCATTGAGATGACTAATTCTGGAGAATCCAAGGACGAGGGTGAGCATATTATATCAAATAGCCGTCTGACGTTGTGAAAGGACTGACTATCCTTAATAAACCCTGTTTGGTCTGTGGAAATAATAGTAGCCAGAACAGACTAAGCGTTTTGCCAGCATCTTAGCCAATAACTTGACATCTGCGCAGAGCAGAGAGATAGGACGAAAATTGCTACAGAAAAGGGGATCTTTGTCCTTTTTTAATATAAGAGAAATGGTGGCCTGGCGTAGTGTGGGGGGGAGGACGCCAGACTGTAGTGATTCATTGAACATGTTTAGCAGAAGTGGAGACAGCTTATCAGCAAATGTTTTAATGTTTCTCTGCATGGACAACAAAGCTCTTTTAAGTTTGCCCACTGTAAAGGGTTCGTCATCCCCAGAAGATGTTTCAGGGTCAATGGAGGGGATGTTCAAGGACCCAAAAAAGTTTTCAAATTGTGCCTCATCAGACGAGCTCTCAGAAGTATATAACGTACTATAAAATTCCCCGAATTGGTCATTAATGGTTTGAGGATTAATAGTTGTTCCATTGGTAGTATTAATTTGGGTAATATGCGTTCACAAAGAATATTGTCGGATTTGGTTAGCGAGAAGTCTACTTGGTTTATCTCCGAATTCATAATAATTATGCCGTGTTTTTAATAGAGATTTTGTTGCCTCATTAGAGGCCAGGATGTCAAAATCTGCTTTTTTCATGAGCAGTTCCTTAAAAAGATCTGCGTCAGATGAGTCTATACATCTCGTTTGTAGTTCTTATCTAATTTGGAAGCGATGGAAGCGCAGGATGACGGACCGTGGTCTGCCTCCCGGCGCAGGTTTGGGTGCGAGGCTCCGGTGCGCCTGGTCCAGCTCAGGGGGTGAAGTGAGGGTCTCCGTGCCAAGGACATCAACAAGGAACTGCGAGAAGAAAGCGGATGGACGAAGGCCCTCGATCGATTCAGGCAGGCCGATGATGCGGATGTTTTGTCGCCTGCTGCGCCCGCTCCAGGTCCGCCACTTTGACTTTGAGTGCCTCATTATCTCCCTTCAAAGCGGCGCAAGCCGTCTCAAGTTGTTGGAGCCGCTGGTCAACCTCGGCGGCGTTAACCTCCAGAGAGCTGACCTGCTGTTCATGGTCCGTCACAGTGGATGTCAGCGAGTCGAAGGATGACTTGAAATGAGCCGCCAGAGCCGCCCTGTGCTCCTCCAGTAACAAGCTAATCTCGGACAAAGTTATGCTAGCAGCCGTCGAAGTTTCCTTGTCCTTTTCAGCGGTTTTTCCTTTAGACTTGGACATTGCTAAGTAGTCAGTACAGCTCTATAAACCTGTTATAAACAGTTTGAGAAAAGAATACTGAAAAATTCGAGGTTGAAAAAGGTAATTGAAAGTGCGTTAGTGGGGGCAAATTGAGCGTGCGTCTGCCCTGTGCGTCTCATACTGGAAGTCCCAGAACAACCTTATGTTTGAGCCTCTGGGACCACCTTGTTCCCTCAGCCTCTAAAACTGACCGATTTTTATTCTTACTTTGGCTCTGCCAGGTGAATTGTGTTAGTAATTTATTTTAATTGGCAAAAAGAAATATTTAGAAGAGAAGGCAGTATCTGTACAGCAACCTAGAAGGTAGGAATGCAACTAATGACTATTTTCTTCGTCAATTAATTTGTCGACTTTTTTGATTAATCAATTAGTTGTTTGGTCTATATAAAATCAGAAAAATGTTCCCCACAGCCAAAAATGACTCCCTAAAATGTCTTATTTTGTCCAAAACCAAAAGATATTCAGTTTATTGTTACAGAGGAGGAAAGAAACCTGAAAATATTCTCATTTAAGGAGCTTGAATCAGCCTTTATTTTCTTTAAAAATGACTCAAACTGATTAATTGAATGTCAAACTAGTTGCAGCTTTATTTAAGAGTTGACAACTAACTGAGTAATTGTTGCCACTCTACTAGAAAGTAACTTTATCTTTTGTATGCTAATTCGGCCTATACAGGAAGCAGACCAGACACACGTTTAGGAGGGAAAACATATTTTTCCAAGTGTCCTCTCCAATGTGAATCTAGCTTGCAAACCAAGTCTTAACAAAGATAATGATACAATGATAAACAGAGAAGAGATAGATCATAACATTATAATCAAAACAGCTCAAGACTGCACATCATAGATGACATATACAGTGGTGCTTTAAAGTTTGCGAACCCTTTAGAATTTTCTGTATTTCTGCATAAATAAGACGTAAAACATCATCAGATTTTCACACAAGTCCTAAAAGTATATAAAGAGAACCCAATTAAACAAATGAAACAAAAATATTATACTTGGTCATTTATGTATTGAGGAAAATGATCCAATATTACATATCTGTGAGTGGCAAAAGTATGTGAACCTCTAGGATTGGCAGTTAATTTGAAGGGTAAATTAGAGTCAGGTGTTTTCAATCAATGGGATGACAATCAGACAATCAGTGGGCACTTCTTTAAATAGAAGAGGGATCTATCAAAGTCCAATCTTCACAACACGTTTGTGAACGTGTATGATGGCACGAACAAAGAAGATTCCTGGGGACCTCAGAAAAAGAGTTGTTGATGCTCATCAGGCCATAAAAGGTTAAAAACCCATCTCTAAAGAGTTTGGACTCCACCAATCCACAGTCAGACAGATTGTGTACAAATGGAGGAAATTCAAGACCACTGTTACCCTCCCCAGGAGTGGTCGACCAACAAAGATCGCTCCAAGAGCAAGACGTATAATCGTCGGGCAAGGTCACAAAGGACCCCAGGGTAACTTCTAAGCAACTAAAGGTCTCTCTCACATTGGCTAATATTAATGTTCATGAGTCCAGCGTCAGGAGAACACTGAACAACAAGGGTGTGCATGGCAGGGTTGCAAGTGGCATGGCACTGAATCGCAAGAGAATGTGGGTCATGCAGCAAGACAACGACCCTAAGCACACAAGTCGATCTACCAAAGAATGGTTAAAGAAGAATAAAGTTTATGTTTTGGAATGGCCAAGTCAAAGTCCTGACCTTAATCCAATCGAAATGTACAAACAGTTACTGAAAAACGTTAAAGGAAAAGTTCACTCTAAAACAAAATTCAGTCATTATCGACTCACCCACATGCTGGTGATAAGTTCGGTGTAGTTTCATATTCCTCAAAGTGCAGCTGGAGACTCTCGGGGGTACTCTCCGGCAACGATAATCCATATAACGAGAGGAAGTGGCGACCGGGAGAAAATGTCCATAAAACTACACAAAAACTTCGTAGATACACACGCTTACATGCTGCTGTGAGTTTCAATGTTTCACATCACCAGTGCAGCAGATCCCTCTTGTGTTTGTGTGTCACTCGGTAGCTCACAGCAGGATGTAAATACCGGTGTGTATCTATCGCAAGTCTCGTTGATCTTGTCGGGCGCGGCTTCCGTAGTGCAATCGGCTGCGAGGGAGACTCGCGTGAACGCGGAGCGTGCCTCCGTGTAAACATAGCATAGTGACTGTTTAGGCTAGAAAAATGTACTAAATGACGTTGTTTCGAGTAAACTCTGGATGTTGCCACTTCAGGACACTTGGATTGCAGCGGACGAGCAGTATGGAGGAATATTACAAAGTTTTT
Source organism: Pagrus pagrus (assembly GCF_965226575.1). NCBI lineage: Eukaryota > Metazoa > Chordata > Actinopteri > Spariformes > Sparidae > Pagrus > Pagrus pagrus. The sequence continues at coordinate 32,971,697 of NC_140194.1, forward strand.
GTGTAGTTTTATGGACATTTTCTCCCGGTCGCCACCTAAGCTCGTTATATGGATTATCGCTGCCGGAGAGTACCCCCGCGAGTCTCCAGCTACAATTTGAGGAATAAGAAACTACACCGGACTTATCACCAGCATGTGGGTGAGTCGATAATGACTGAATTTTGCTTTAGAGTGAACTATTCCTTTAAGTTGCAGTTATTGCTGCACAAGGGGGTCACACCTGATACTGAAAGAAAAGGTTCACATACTTTTGCCACTCACAGATATGAACTATTGGATCATTTTCCTCAATAAATAAATGAAGTATAATATTTTTGTCTCATTTGTTTAATTGGATTCTCTTTATCTACTTTTAGGAAAATCTGATGATGTTTTAGGTCATATTTATGCAGAAATATAGAAAATTCTAGTAGTACCACTGAACAGTAGTGTCTGTGGTGTGTTACCGTATGATATGTAGAGTTACGTAGCCCTCCTGCAGACAGCTGAGGACTTGAGGAGTCATCAGAGGATTCAGATGAATTTGACCATGCTGTTCCATTTTCTAACTCCTCATGTCGGCGGAGCATGTTCTAAAAGAGAATGGCAACTTTTAAAAGCTGGACTGATGAAATGAATTGGATATGGAGACATACAAACATCTCTGCTGTGTGAAATGTAAATAAAAACAGAATGCAATAATTTACAAACCAACTGTGTTTTTCGTCAGCAGTTTAACAACGTGTTCCTGAGCCCCATCCTTGCTTGTGATCGACTGAGCCTTTCGAGGATGCCCCTTTCATACCTAATCATGATACTATCACCTGTTACCAATGAACCTGTTTACCTGTGGAACGTTTCAAACAGGTGTTTTTGGACCAACAACTTTTACAGTCAGACATTAAATATACTGATTTTGTACTGTTTTCTCTTGACTACATGTCAAAAAGGATTAGCGAATGATCACATGAAATCACATTCTGTTTGCAGTTGTCGTTACAGAATGTGTTCGGATTCTGAGTGCAGTTATCACAATAGTGTCTTCAAGAAGATAAACAGAAGATTGTTTGAAATGTTTGAAGAGATCATTGTTGAGAGAGATGCGCTTGAATCAACTTGATCAACAACTGTTTATCAGTAGTTCTGTGCAGTGTCTCAGCCTGTAGTGCAAGTAAACCAGAACTGGTAACATAACAAGACTGCAGGAGGCTGTGAACAGTTACGGCACATGGTTGTTCACAAGGATTTAGCTGCACCATAGAACTCCCTCTAAAGCCACCAATTCTGTTTGTGTACGAATGAAACAAACATGATACAATGCGTTATTTAGTGAGCTTCAGATAAGTTCTGTTACTTTTTTCACTTTGGACAGAGCCAGGCTAGGTGTTTACAGTCTTAGCGCTAAGCTAGTCTAACCTAATTATGACTCCAGCTCTGTCATTGTGACACATATTCCAGACGAGTTTTCAGTAAATTTGTCACAAACCAGTTGACACACAGCAGGCCCCCACATCATCATGCCCATTTAGACTCACTAACAGAAAATAGATAAGTCTCACATGACTGTATGGGAGAGATGGTTTAACCTGTGATTCCATTGTTTTTCATTATTACAAATCCTGGAGTCTATTTGACATAATAAGTATATGTGTTTTTCTGCTGGTCAGAAGTAGTTTGTGTTTAACCCTTTCACCAGCAGTAATTTAACAGCTCATGGGAGACGTCAACTTGGTCTTGAGAAGCTGCAGCCTTTGTTTACTGAAAACTGTGGCCTTCACACTACATTAAAGTCACTGCATAACTAAAAAACGCTCGCTCACTCTTGCCTGACCACTCAAATCTTACGTGTTGTGTCGTGTCAGCTGTGGGGCGATTCTGCTGGTTTCTGAACTTGCCAGCGCCGGCTGGAGTGGCTCAGCCAGGTGTGTTTGCCATACATGTCAGTATGCAGTTTTGGTACCTCTTTGATGTTAAATATCGCCATCACTTTCGCCAAAAGCAGGTGTCAGTGTCATCAAGCATCAAGTTGTGAAGTTCATCAAAGTTTTTCATGAGAAATTTACACCAGGGGCAGGCTGGCTCAAAGTTCTGTCTGGGTTTAGCTGGAAGGTTTGAGATGCCCTATTGACCAGTGGAGGGTGGAGATGAATGCAGCAGATGTCTAGGTCCAGCTCTCATACGGAAGCTGACAATTAGTAACTTCAGCCGGAGAGCTGCTTGGAATCCTTGTATACATACCTTATGGCTCCATGAAACCAATGTCAAAACACAGACTACTACCTACTGAGACTAATGTTTTAGGTTTCTAATGTTCTACACCAGAACGGGGGGGGGGGGTTTACTCCATAAGGACTTACTCCAGTGGGCTGTCTTGTTGGTGAGTTGTCACTACAGGAACAGCTCTGGCTAAGTGTGTCTCTGAAGATGTCCAGCAGTGGCCAGTGTTGCCGCCTGGTCAGACTCCGAGGCAGAGACTTCACGTCAAAGCGGCAGCAGGTGGAGCAAAAGGCAACGGAGCAGTGAGGGAGCGGGTGTTGTTGGATTAACGCACAAAACTCTGTTCTGCTCTCCACAATGTAAAACTTTAAAAAAAAATTGCCTCTATTGGTGTTTTCACATCAATTGCATTTTATCAGACATCTACTCTGCTAAGAGGCCAAAATCACACTAAACACATTACAGTGGATGTCCAAAAAAGGTCTGGTCATTCCTCTGTTGTTTGCACCTCTCTTATTTAGATGGTTTAAAAGTATGTAAATATTACCATTATATACAACAACCTTTCTAAAAATATAATGATTGTGAATCAGAATTTGAGCCATCAGCAACTTCAAGCTAAATCTTCCAGTATCACTCTTTCAATAAGCATCAGGGAGTTATTACCTTGGAGAGAACAGAGAGGCCACTAAAACATGAAGAAACTTACATAGAAGGCTTGCTCACGCAGAGACGGCGTGTCAGGTGGACTCTGGTTGAAGATGGTTGAGAATCTCTTACTGACACTTGGAGCTTTGTTGACTGTGCTTGCCACTGACCCCTGGTCATCTTTGTCAAATGGACTGACAGAGGGAAAAAATGAAGGAGGAAAGGGGTGATAGAGACAGTCTAAACATTTGATATAATACTTTAGCAAGAATTGGTAATTGAATAACCCTTTACTGATTTAAGGTCCCATATTGTAGAAAGTCAGACCTCCCTGTATTTTGATCATAAAGCAGGTCTAGGTGCTATATAAATACTGCATAAGTATCAAAATACTTAATCCACAGAGAAATGCACAGTCAATATTCTAACTTTGCCTTCAAACGAGCCGTCAGGACTGTACGGTTGTGATGTCACAACTAGACAGTCACCACCCTTATCACCCATGATTCAGAATCTATTCACAAATGTTAAAAATCAGTTTTCTAAATGTTAATTAGTAGCTTGATGTTGACGGGTGGAATAAGGTGGAACTGAACTGCGAGGGTAGTGAGTTATGTTGAAGTTCATCTTCAAACAAGGCAGCGGTTGTAAGCATTTCTTTCATTTATTAACTGGATAATTACCTTTGCTTGATGAACATTAAGCAGGCCACATGTTTGTGAATTCTCTTTATGCCGTCACACAGATACTAACGTTAATGGAGTGGAGCAGCGATCAGCAGTAAGAAACAAGTCCAGCTGACAACCGCTAACAAGCTAACAAACACACATCGCAGCATTCAACACGTTCAAGAAACTGTGGTGAAGAAAATAACTCTGCTCAAAAACTCTGCTTCTGCTCAGCATCTTGTACAATGATGGACCCCCCGGAGCTAACAGTGCAGCAGAGAGGCTGCTCTCACTGCTGGACTTATAACGTTAATAACACAGCAGAGCACATCCCCTTATTTTGTTATCCACATATACGCACTAATGCTTTCAAATTAATTGATTCATTAATTCATGCTGTTAACTTTTTAACATGAACAGACTGCAAATCATTTATCTTTATTTCCAGACTTGTTTCACATTGTATTTCAGCAAACTAAGAACCCCAATTTATGGTTTAGCACACAGTTAACTAGAGCAAAAGGCTGAAAATAGTGCCCCCTTTTCTTTTCTTTTCTTTTCTTTTCATTCAATCAATAATCAATTTTTAATCGAGAATCATTTCGAGTCGAAAATCGATTCTGAATCGGATAAGACACCCAAAAATCTAAATCAGATTGAATCATGAGATTGGAAAAGATTCACAGCCCTACAGAGCAGACTGGGCTTTTCAGGAGGGGCGAGACATGCACTAAAACAGAGCGGTCAGAAAGAGGGGGAACAGAGGTGCTGCAGCAATGGACAGTATGAGAAAAATAATGTGTTTTTTGAACATTAAAGCATGTGAACCTTTTCTGGTAGACATCCAAAATAAAAGTATGAACATGCCAATGAGCATTATATGGGACCTTTAACAAGCAGTACAGAGCACGTAATGCCCAGTATCATTTCCAATACACTCACAGCAGGGTTGACAAAACTTACTTCCAGGTGACTTCAAGGCTTAGCTTAATAGTCCCAAGGTCATTAATATCCACGGCAACTGTCTGGGGTAGTGCAGCAAACAGGTCCTTAGTCTCACAGGAAACACTTCCTACAACCACGTGATTGGCTAAGCTCTTTAGCTCTGTCACCTAGGAGACCACAGAAATATAGATTGATCACACAACCAGAGACTGCTGTCTTCAATTCATGTCAATCATTCCAGTAACAACATTATTGAAGTATGAAGTATGCATGTGCTATTTCATTACCAGGGGTAATCTTACAGGCCACATTGCTTTCTTTGACCAATCAGAATAAAAGTGAATACAAAGTTGTTAATGCAAAAACATTCAGAGGGACTGACCTTGACAGAGAGGAACTCACTGATGAGTGGCACAAACACCATGTCTTCACTGTCCCACACCTGTTTGGCATTGATCTCTATTCTGCCTCGGAGCTTCCACCGCTGCCTACCATACCTCATAAAGATCTACACACACACACACACACACACACACACACACACACACACACACACACACACACACACACACACACACACACACACACACACACACACACACACACACACACACACACACACACACACACACACACACACCTGAAAGCATTAAAGACTATTCAGAACAATAAAGTAGTCCTCTCAGCCATCTGACTTGTACCAAATGAAGCTTTTGTGCTAGGCATGCAGGTAGCAGATAAAATAGAGACATTTAGGTCAGTCACATCAGAAATCATATGAAAACATTCAAATCGATTCTGAGAAAACACATACAGTATAGTTGGAATATTTATTCAGAATTGGTCATCAATGGCTCCCAGAACTCTATTACCGAGCAAGACGTTGACAGAACAATGTGCAACTCATAGCCAAAAAAAGCAAGTGGGCTTGACGGTATCCTAAATGAGATTTCCTAAACACACCAGTAAAACATTGACAATTAGCTAGCTTAAAGTTTTTCAATTTAACTTTGAGTGTAGGTCACTTTCAAGACATCACAGTCTCTTCACACACATTTTCAAAAACAGATGTGAATCTGACATGGATAAATAACTTGCTCACACACCTATTGATTTAAGAGAAGTTGTGATATTCACCAGTTTTCTGGTACTTATTTTCACAGAGGCATGACATAATTTACAAGTGGTCCAGTGACATAGCTGTCACAAGAGGTGTGTGAGTGGTGGCTGCACGGAGCGCCGTGCTGCTTCTTTGTTTAGTTTGTTTCAACCCAACATACTTTTCAGAAAATTTCCTGTCTGTCCAGTCAAAATCAAGGTCACATGAAAAGAAATATTTAGAGAGGGAGGGAGGACTGGTGAACTAACCTCATATTGGTCACCAGCACACAATCTAGCAAATCCAGCCAGACCTGAAAGACACATAGAAACAGATGTAGCCTGTCAGCTTCTCATAAGCCCCATTGGGACTGGATTTATTTCTCCAGGGGAGGTGGGGGAACATTACCTAGTCAGTGATTTTAATCTGTATGTGGGTAATCACCCACCCATTACTATAACATCTAGCTGCAATAAGTGGGATCTGAGTAATTTTTCTCAAAGATTTAAGTTTAAAAGGTGTCATTTGTGAGAAATGGCCACACTTCTAAGGTAGCTCCAAAACAAAAGGGGGCAGCATAACCGCTTGCTTCTGCTCACTATGCTCTTTGCTTTAGCTGTCTTTGACTATAGCAACGAGCTGCCGTTAGGCGTAAGTGGCCCTTTAAGCCGACTGGGGTTTTCCTGAACCAAGGCCACGGATCACAGGGGGAGACACCACGGCTCAGCAACCTCCCACTGAACACGGTTGGACAGCAGCCTGGGACTGAACACAGCCTCTGAAAGCGATGGAGGTCAGTTTGAAGACAGGGGACATGGTACGGGGGTGATTTAGAGTGACTCTGACCAGGACTATGACTCCAGGGACGAGAAGACACGGCAGGCGGGGACAGGAGTTTGAATGAGTATGTCGAGTTTGAATGAAGTGAACCTGTAGTGTGTTTTACTTTGAGTCAACGAGGCAATTACGATTGTCTTAGAGAGATCGAAGGAGAGAGAAATATTTCCTTTCTTGACATTTTGAGAGTTTATTTTGTTGACGTATTAGACTGAATAGTGAACTGGCTGCTTTTACATCTCCCATCTGAAACTATCAGACTATCACCTCTTGAGGTAAAAAGTGATGTTAGGAGACAAGAGGCCGGCTAGCTGGTTAGCATGCTAACTACAGTAGACATCTCTGCAACACAGTACATAGATATCTTTGACATTACATCAACAGTGTTGTTTCTTCACACTGTTGATAATGGTAGTTCATTCGCTTAATGTTTAAACTCAAATTCTGACCATATCTTACAAATTGCTCCTTTAAGTAAACTGAACTAATAATAATGTTTTTATTATTACTGGAACTGCAAGTTTTCACATGTCTTTGTCAATCTTACCCAGTAGCATACCAAAACTAACTGGAAAGGAGCAATAATCCTCTGATACTTTCATGTGAGTCATGTAAAGATGACTGAATTAAGGGTATAGCAAGCATTCATTAAAAATTATGTTTTATTAAAAAAAAAATCTTTGAATTGTGTAAGCCTCCCGGTTAATAGGCTGTGGACTGTGTTCCCTCAGTAGTTGGTTTTATTAGTATGTATTAGTAGTAATATTTTTTTGTTCCATAGCAAAGAAAAGAAAGAAGGAAATTCAAGAAGAGGATGAAAAAGAGGAGAGGAGAAAACGCTTATGAGAGGAAGGAGGAAGAGGGAAGAAAGATGGGGTAATTCACCATCTATGTTAATTCTTACCTTTCATCTTAATATGGAACTCCCCAAGCTGGTTCTCCAACTCGCTCTCCAACACACACATGTTCTACAGAGAGCAGTAATAGGTGTATTAATAAAGGACCTCTCTCAAGAGCAGACGTCACAAAGTGCTCCTCAACAAATGACAACAGCTAAAATAATCAAAATGCATTAGTGAAACCAAGCTAGACATACAAAGAACAAGATTAAAGCCACTACAAGTAAATCAAAGTAAGTCTAAACAAAAAGGTCTTAAGCTGCTCACATGGATCACTATGAATTTACCATTTTTCCTTATTCTGTCTTAATCCAGTAATCATTTTATCCTGCCACCCCTATGTCCTCTCCATCTCACCTCTGTGTACTCTTTGTATCCTTTATTGGCCTCTGCTAAACTCTCCCTGGCCTCCTTACTGCCTGGAGAGGCAGTGTAAGCCTTCACCATCTTGTTGGCTCCGTCCCTGAGTCTCCTCTGCAGGCAGTAGGCTTCATATAGCTCCTCAATCTGGGAAAAGAGTGAAAAAGAAGTTACGCAGTGGCTTGACATCTAATGTGTGTGAAGTGCACTATTAGAATAATCTCAAAGAATAATTTTGCTCTCTGCTTTGTAATGCTGTCTCCATTTCCCTACTTTCCTACACTAAATATTATCACTTCATAAAGTTGCCATGGAGTTGTGTTATCCATCTCTTTAGCTCCTAAATGCTCCTCTATGTTCATCATGCTCTAACTGAGTCTGGCAACTGTTTGGTGGTGGTAGTTGGCAGTGTGTTTATTAGAGCTTCTTCAGTGAAAACATTGCTGGAAATGAGGTTAATGAGGGTTAGTTTGCTGGCCACAACCCCAAAACAATGAGCTGGAAGAAGTTAAGGCTCTGTTGTCAAACTACAGAGTTGATTATAATTCTCTCTGGATTCATCACTACAAGCACACACTTTCACTTTCACAAAAATGGTCTATTGCTAATATAAAAATATTATATACAGTTGCAATCAAAATTATTCGACCCCCACTACAAATTAGGTTTATTGGCAAAATGTACAAACTAGCAGCTGTTTACAATAAACAAATCAGACAAGAACAATTTAAATAACTCAACACAACTAATATTACAAGTGGTTTCTCCAAATTCAACACAAAATGCTACTTTTAATGACTACTGCAGTCTCAAAATTATTCAACCCCTTCATGACAAGCATCTTTAGTACTTAGTAGAGCACCCTTTTGCTGTTATGACCTGCTGCAAATGTGATGCATAGCCAGAAACCAGCTTCTGGCAGTGTTCCTGAGGAATCTTAGCCAATTCCTCATGGGCAGAGGCCTTCAGTTCACTAATATTCTTGGGTTTGTGTGCTGTAACCGCCTTTTTCAAATCCCACCAGAGATTCTTATGTAACCAAGCCTTGGTGGACTTTGAGGTATGCTTGGGATCATTGGGCCTCATTCATGAACCGTTCTTACGAACAAATTTGTTCTTAAGTCCCACTTACGAAGATTTTACGAAGATTGTGGAATTCATGAATTTTTTCTTATCCAGGATTTATTCTTAGGTAAGAACAAATCCTACGAACACTCAGGAGTACTCTTACGCACATTTCAGTGCCGACATGTTGGCATGGTTGTGATTTCTTCTCTTGTGCAGTTCAATAAAATACAATATTTCAGTGATAATTCTGTCATATTTATTTATTTATTTCATTTCATATTTTTGGTAATTTACAGAGAATTTTAAATTTTAAAATAAATTAAATGTGCCAATGATTTAACATTAACCAAGTCAATTGGAAACCATGCCATGAATTAGTAACCTCCCCCCCCCCCCACACCCTATTTATACGTGGCATTTCTCCATCCAAGGCCCGCAAAACAATGGCATATATATTGCTGCTGCAAGAGATTGCTGATCGTGCCCTACGGAGGGAGCAAATGTTTCGGGATCACATAGATCTTTTTTCAGAGAGCAATGAGTTCCTCTTTGGACGCTTTAGGCTCCCACGACCGGTTCTTATAGATCTACGCAACCACTTGGAGCCAGCACTTCAGAGCCACACACTTCGGTCCAACCCTGTCCCCCCTAATGTGCAGGTACTGTCAACCCTCGGCTTTTTAGCCACTGGAACATTTCAACAGGAGCTGGGGGACAGGGTGGGCACATCACAGCCATCCATTAGCCGCGCTCTCCCTCGAGTCGTGGATGCAATAAATCAACTGGCCAAACAATACATAAAGTTTCCATACACAGCAGAAGATCAAGTCACAGTTAAGAGAGGATTTCATAACATCGCTGGCCTCCCTAACACCATTGGCACGATGGTGACTGCAAGCACGTACGCATTAAGGCACCCTCTCCAGCCCCCTTCCCATACCTCAACCGCAAGCAATACCATTCGATAAACGTACAACTTATCTGCGACTCAAATAACCACCTACTGAACGTGGTCTCCCGGTTCCCAGGAGGAGCACACGACTCCTATATTTTTCAAAACAGCTCCGTGGGAACACACCTTGAACAAGGAGCAGCTGGTGACGCATGGCTCATTGGTACGTGTCTTTTATAATATAATTATAATTTCCCATAAAAGTGTCTTTTTATTTGATTTTATCTTGATTTATTTTATTAGGGGATTGAGGATATGCCCTGGCTCCCTGGTTGATGACCAACCCTCAGACTCCACAGGAGATTTTATTCAACCAGATGCATGCGCACACTCGCTCCACCATCGAACACACAATCGGCATTTTAAAGGGGCGCTGGGTGTGTTTGGACACAGCAGGTGGCAAATTGCTGTACAAACTGGTGAAGGTAAGACAACTGATGATTTGATTTATTTTATTATAAAATCAGCTCAGACTAAGGTCACGTTTATTCAAACACCTTGCATCTTAACTTATGACTCTCCCTCACCATTACAGGTCTGTAGGATAATCATGGCCTGCTGTGTCCTGTCCCCTCAGCCACAACACCGTGAGGATGTGCGTCCTGACGCAATGATGGGACCAGACTGCAGGCGCGCTGTTCATGTTTGAGCGCAATTTATTGCCCACTTGTGAAGAAAATGCATTAATATCACAATTTCAGTCTAACAGTCTAATTCACTTTAAAAAAAAAAAAAAAAAAAAAAAAGACAGACTGGTTTCAGTGCACATCTTTCACACGTTTAAAGTTTTTTTTTCACTTCACCTGCTGCGCTCCAACTGATTTATTTTTTGCTTTTGGCATTTTGTTGCTGTTTGCTCTGTACTACAGCATCAGTGTCCACACGGCCCTGCAGTTTCTTTTATGGGCATTAATGGGCGGTTACCTATGCTAATCCTATGTTAATTAGATTCACCTTGCACGCGCTCTCAATTTACAAGGAGGTGGCATTCATCAATGTAGGAACACAGCTGCGAACAATTCTGAGGCTTAAGGTGCGTTCACACCGGACCTTTTATTTTTGTCGCTGGCGACAAGTTTACATATTAAGTCAATGCAAACGAGCAACTGAGCGGTTAATCTGTCAGGCGAAATGTCGCTGGGGCTCTGAGCGACAGCGTCCGAGCGACGGAGCGAAAAAACGCTCAATCGCTCTGTCGCTCGAGATGAGAAACCCCAAGTCTCTGGCCGTCAGACGCATGTCGCTCAGCACTGATTGGCTGCCGTAATCTATGTGTAACTATGACAACTACTGAAACCATGGAAATGTAATACAACTCCACCGGTCCGGAAGAGCAAAGCCAGCTTTACGTTGACACACACACACACCGGAGACAAATGGCCAGGCGCTCCTCAGCTGGGATGGAGCGCCTGTAGTTGGTGTCCAACCGGGCAATCCTATGGCGAGTGGATATTGCCAAACCAAGGATTACCAGGAGAAGGAGAAGGAGCAACCTCCCCTCCCGTCGCCGTCAGACCGTGTGGATTTTTGAATGGGAGTGAATGGGACAGCAGATGAGAGACCGGCGGCTGCACTGAAGTGCACTGAAAGAACGTGTGACAACAGCGACGTGACGACGGCGTATGTTAGGATTACCAACAAAATTTACGCCTGCTCTGGACGTCTGAACTAGGTACGTCGTCACCGAAGACGTGTGAAACTCACGTCGTCACCAAAGACGTGTGAAACACACGTCGTCTAAGTACGTCGCCCCATGTACGCCGTCATCAGTACATGTCTTCAGTTTGTTTATTTAGTCATCAATGAAGACAACATTTTCCAAGACGTGAAATTTTTCAATTAGGGCCTAAAATTGAAACAGTAAAGTTAATCAATAAAGCTAAGCATAATTGACCACAAGGTAATATTTTTCATCCTTGTGTATGACTATTAGCCTACACGGAGTGTAATCCTTGCACAGTTATCATCAATTTGTAGGCCATTTGTGAATATCCAACAAAGTTGAAGCCAGTCTGAGATCTATTGCTGTCCAGACTATGCAGCATTGGCTGACTTCATTCAGTGCCATGCGAATAAGATAGTGACCATAGATGTTGGCCTAGTGAATGTTACAATTAATCCTGTCACTTTGTGGGCATTGGGCAATAGGCTACTGATGGTTACATCACTTTTTGTCACGTGAATGTGCATTACTGCTGAAAATGTGTATGAGCAATACCAAAAGTTACATTACTCTGTGAATATCAGTTATCCATTGTGTTTAATGTGCATACTGTGTGCATACCATGTTCTATGTGTGTGCTGATCTATTGCTCTGTGTTCTGTAGGCTATATAGCCTATACATATTTTTCAATATAAGAAAAAAAAAGAAAAGAACATGTTGCGATTGAAGATTCAGAGATATCAACAGTGAAATACCAGAAACTGTTGTAACACTAATGTACTCTGGCTTCTACAGTGAGTCCCATGTTAAGATGTTCAATTGTACAGCAGAAAAAAAAAAATGTTTACAGACTGGTAGGCTACACCTTGTTAAAGATGTGTGTTTGCAGTGTTTTAGTTTCAGATGCATTTCTTGTTCAGGACTTATTTTTCAAACAATCTTATCTGATAAACAAAATTGACTTCACACTTTTTATTATTATTTTTATTTATTTATTTTGTTAAAGGGGCTTTTTCAATCTCCTTTCCCACCACCCCTCTCCTCAGCGACTACCCCTGTTTCTCTTTCAAGCTCCTGCTGTTAAAACACTTTTGTTTTGTCACCACAATCTGTTTTGAGGTTATGTGAGGCACTGTTGCAAATGGATCTTATGACGGCAGAGATATTCATACCTCAGGGTTGTCCAGTCCATCGCAAAATTCGGTCGGTCATTATTTTATGTTTATGTCGCTGTGATTATGGCCTCTTCCTTTTTTTCTTTTTTTATTGCTTTTTTTTATTATTATTATTGTCATGGTGAAGTTTTTAATGTCATAAAAACAGATTCCAATTTAAATAGCATGTTGGAATAAATAAAATTAATTTCAAGCCTCAGATGAGAAGTGTGTTTTATTCTAGCCTATTTGTTATCCATTAATGCATGTTTTCACTAATTTGTATTGGGTAGAAGAAAATGCATCTGTTCTATTAGGAACAGTCGAATTAATAAACTCAACTTAATGTCTGTGTGAAAGAAAATGAAAATAATTTTGATTTTTTTAAAACATAATTTGATATATATTTGAAGCAATTTGCACCTTGTGGCTGAACGTATAGACTAAATTCAATCAAAGACGGTAAATACAGTATCTTTGGTTCAATAAATGACACTCAATTTTTTTCTCATTAACTTTATTGATGACATTGAAATACAAACAATTCAACAGCGCCATCAAGCATTTAAAGATCGCAGTACATTAGAGTCACGACGGCGTACATGTGGCGACGTACTTGTCAACACGACCCTGACGACGGCGTAGGTGAGGCGACGTACTTATCAACGACGACCTACACTGACGGCGTATGTGTTGCAAAGGGTTCAGACGTCAGTTCCACACGACAGTCTCCTTTGGCTGGGTAACCGTGGCACTATCCACTCGCCATACAATCCTGCCTCCGATTCTCGCCAACAGCTCGTCAAACTGGGCCGTTGTCAGCCGCGTATACCATTAAAAACGGGAAGAAATGAGCGCCTCCGAGCGACGTGAAATTCACTGGAATCGCTTGAATGACGTTATCAGAGCGATCTGTTGAATTGTGCCGACGAGCGAATGCAGCTGAGCAACAGAGCGACTTTTTTGGAACCTCTTAAGAACAACTTAAGAAAGAATCTAAGAAGATTCTTAAGAAGATATTGGTGAATGAGGCCCATTGTCCTGTTGGAAGGTCCAATGATGCCCAAGCTTCAGCTTCCTCACAGATGGCATGACATTTTCTCCCAGGATTTCCTGATACTTGATTGAATCCATCTTACCCTCCACACGCTGCAGGTTTCCAGTGCCAGAGGAAGAGAAGCAGCCCCAGAGCATCACTGAGCCACCGCCATGCATCATTGTAGGCAGGGTATTCTTTTCAGCGTATGCTTCATTCTTCCTCCTCCAGACATACCGCTGATCCATAGGCCCGAAAAGTTCCAGTTTTGTTTCATCGCTCCACAGAACAGAATCCCAAAACCTCTTTGGCTTATTTATATAGTTTTGAGCAAATTGGAGCCGACTTATCTTGTGCTTTTGGATCAGTAGTGGTGTATGTCTTGGAGTTCGGGCGTGGAGCCCTTCAGCGTTTAGTATGCGCCTTACTGTGGAAACTGAAACCTCAGTGCCTGCTGCCACCAAGTCTTGCTGCAGGTCTTTTGCAGTAAGTCGAGGGGTTTTGACCACCTGCCTCCTCAGGACTCTGGTGGCAGCCGTTGATAGCTTCCTCTTTCTGCCACGTCCAGGTATTGTAGCCACTGTCCCTTTACTTTAAACCTGCGAACTATGCTTCCAACTTTTCCTTGTTTGTGCAAGGCAATGATCTCTTCTCTGAACGCTTTGGACAATTCTCTTGACTTAGCCATATTTCTAACATGCAATGAAACGTCACCTTCAACAGTCCAGGTATTTGGGTTGTTTTATCTCAAGCACACCTGATGCAACTAATGAAGCCCTTGATTGGGTGCATCAGGTGTGCTTGAGACCACACCTGATTTGCAAATGTGTGCTCTTATGAGGAATTCTATTCAGGGGGTTGAATATTTTTGAGACTGCAGTAGTCATTGAAAGTAGGATTTAGTGTTGAATTTGGATAAAATCCTTGCAATATTAGTTTTATTTAACTATTTAAACTGCTCTTGTGTAATTTGTTTATTGCAAACACCTGAAAAGTTTAACATTTTGCCAATACACCTAAAATGCAATGGGGGTTGAATAGTTTTGATTGCAACTGTATATATTAATATTATATAAATATAAAGTGCAGCATTAAGCATTCAGGACTTATTGTACAGAAATGTCAAAACAATTTGTAATGGTGCGTCAATATATGATTGATTATACTGTAAGGGGAATCTGTGGGCTTACTGTTTAGTTTTCTCCATCTGCTGTTTAAGTAATTCTTTCATAAAAACACATCGCGATGACGAGGTTATGTGCAGCATTATCATGTATAAAGTGTGGCCAGCATCTCATCTGCTTTATTCATTAATAGCAGCTCAATTTGGGTATGTTAAGTCAAATCCGACCTCATTACAACAGTGGTTGTTAGTCAGTTGGCTGTTGTAATGGCCAAAATAGGGGGCACCTTACTGCTGGAGGAAGAGTTTGTGCAAACTCCTCATAGGAAGGCCTTGTCTCAGTCGGACCCAAGACCTTCTTGCTGTGAGGCAACAGTTCTAACCACTGCCCCACCATGTTGTCAAAGTACCAATCGTCATCTCTACAATATTGTTAGAATATCAATATTGAGGTATTTAGTCAAACGTATTGTGATATTTGATTTTGCCTCCCAGTCCTAGCATTTGAAACCCCTACATACTGTATACTCCTTATCTGCATGACCTCACTCAACTCACCAATCAGGCTGTGAATTTGCCAAGTCGGTGCTAATGAGTCACTGCTATATCATCAGCATTAATGGTAAGCTAAAGGTAAAGGTAGATTTATTGTCATTTTTTAAATCACAAGGGTTGAAACGATGTTGGAGTCCTGCTACATCTGGAACTGTCTCTGTGGTCAGACATAATGTGGGCATCATAACACGTTCAGGGATGTATGTCAAGCCCTTATAACATACAAATGAAACAGGAGATTTGGTTTCGATCTAGTTGTGGTTTGCTGCTATAAAGGTGTACATATTAACTGTGAATGATGGTATTCACATATAGAAATCAAACAAACAAATTTACCTCACATGGACATAAGTCACTGCTCATGTCTGATGCCTTTACTCAGTCTGACTGCTGCACCGTGCATTGGTAAACACTTTGTGCCATGTCTAACTCACACACCCAATACCACCCTGGTGTCCGAAAAATTAATGATCATTTTTCATTGTTTTTCATTGTTTTCAATAATAGGACATCACATGCAGTCCTACATACAGTATATAGATATGAAAGAAACAGCATGATTCTGACAGTCCCACAGAGTCAAACCCTGAACACATTTCTGTGACATTTCCAAAATGTTTGGGACAGGTTTAATCTTCTATAATAACAAAGGCATTATTTAACAGGGATAATAGTGGTGTTACCTTGCTGAGGTGAAACTCCAGTCGTCGTATGTACCTCTCAGTCACCTTCACTTGCTGTCAGAGGAAGCACAGAGCCACAATTATTCCTACATGTCAACACAAACTGAACTATTTTCAAGTCGGGTTCAGGCTTAGCACAACAAATGAAGGCTGGTGTCTACCATCAATGCCCCCGACAAATGTTTCAAATTAAGTGTAAGATGTACACACACATCCAGTCTGATCTCATCAGTCTGATGATGAGCAGTGTTGGTGGAAACTTCACTACTTTAGGGCATTAAATAGTGGATATTGGAGCTCTGCAGTGTGCAAGTTGTCTTTTGGTTTCATTAAAAGCTTAGTCGGAAAGGGAGGCTTACATATGGTCTGCTAGAAGTGTGGAAATAGTGTGGAGAAGAGAAAGTGAGGAGCAGAGTGGGAACTGTGAAATGACTCTGTTGTCAAATGTTAATAAATAAAATGTATCAAGAAAACAGGTAAACATAGAGGTATTGAGTTTTAATTGATTTTTATCTATCATTGTACCAAGATGATCAATGTTTTTCACGTCAACTGTCAGCAATTTTAATGTTGTGGCTGATCAGTGTATACTTAATAATAGTACCTTAAAATCAGGCTCAAATAGAAATAAAGGCTGACCTCTAATATAAATATATGTCTCAAAATCTCTCTGCAGTTGAGGTAACTATAAGGATTTACAGTAGCTCACCTTATCCAGTTCATACAGGAAACCCTGTAAAGGCAGAAAACATCAGGTACTCAGTATCTGCCACAATTTGTAGCAGCACAATGTGATGTACACTCCGCATGTTAAGTGCTATTTTGCTTTGTCAGAACATTTTTACTTTTGAAACCAAAGATATCCACGTGCTCAACACCACAAATTGAAACAGCTTGACAAAATAGGACACATAACTGGCCAGGGACACTGGATGTCAGTTACAGTTGGAGGTGCTGAGGGGTCAGTCTACATAATGACGTCACAGTAAATGGTGCGCGACCTTCAAGTTTTTTGGATTAATTTGAATGGCCAGGATAACTTATACCCAACAGATATTAACAACAATTTACAAGAACGTTTTGCACTACAGCAGACTTGAACACAGGACAAAGGACAAAGGACATAGGACAAAGCATCCACAGCAACTACAGTCAACAACAGCAAGGAGATGAAGAGGGAGAGAAATTCCCTAGACTCCCTTTTTTTTTTTCCAATCGCTCAATTTATGTTCTAATAAAATTAGATATATGGGCTCCTTTGGATTTAAACTAAAAAGTTTAATTTTGACCTCTGTGAGCAGCATTGTGATAACTTGAGGACTAACTGAAAAAAATGGTGATCGTCAGACCTTTATTATAGGTAGCACATACAGTACTGCACTACCTGGTTTGTGGGAGTCTTCCCCTTTTTTAAACTCTTTTTTTCCTCCCACTGTGCTCCCGATTGGTAATTTCTCCAGTTAATGTCATGATTTCATTGTAATACATATCAAATGGGTGTTTCTCAGTTTCTGTGCAGGATATGTGTCATGGTACCTGCCAACCCAACCCACAGGCAGAGCTGAGCATGCTCAAATGACCTTGCCTAACGTGTGTCACTGCACTCCATCAAACCCCCATTCTTCATTATTTGTTATTTGTTATTCTTTATTAAATGTTGAAGTTCTTTCTTTCTTTGTCTAGAAAACATTGTGTCTGTTTGTCCAAGTTATGTACGTGTTTATTTGCAAATAGAGTGGAGATGTGTAATTGATCAAAAGTGGTCACTCAAGATTCATGTTAAAGCCAGGTGTGAGGTGCTGGACTGCCTACCTGTGATCAGATCACCACAGTAGCTTGTTATTGCCAGGTATTAACAGCCTCATATACCGCTTTTCCACCAAAATTAGCAGGTCTACACAGATTTTTTTTAATGCGGGTCGACCCGCTAAAAATCACCCATCGCCATTCCCACTTCCCGCAGGTAAGGCAGCACGTCTGTGATTTTTATCTGAAGTTTTATGTTTTACATCACTGACGTCACGTTTCATGTCACAAATTTTATCCCCTTTCAAGTTAGACAGGCACTAAACCAAAGCCAGCTCGTTTGTCGATCCAGGTATTTTCATAGCCGGGAAGTTGAGCTATTTAGGCTTCAAAACACCACTGAGCAGCTTTCACAGGAATGAACGGTGCTCCACCTCCAACACTGTGTCCAGTAATAAAACCTCCTTAATCAGAATCAGAATCAGAAATACTTTATTATCCCCGAGGGGAAATTGTTTGTGTTACAGCTGCTCCCATTCAAAGTTCAGAATATGCAGAAATAATAATAGTAATAATAATAATAATAATAATAATAATAATAATAACAATAATTAATAAATCATTATTTATTATTGTTATTATTTATTATTAATAGAAAATTAAAATGAATAGACCACATCCCAAATTCTATCCTTATTTACGCGCCACCACCGGATGTTGATAACGCGTCATCACTTAGCACGCCAGAATTAAGCGTGTTACCCGGTCTTACATTTAGATCAAAGCCTTGCCAAATGGAGGTAATAAAAACCTGTGTCTACTGCAGAGTCAACTGACCCAGGTGTAAATGCCGAGTTTACACATTCCCATTGCACACAAAAGCCCGATCTTAGCGGGTTTACGTGTGCTTTTGGACCAGTGGAAATGGGGTAATAGTTTATAATAATGCAGTCGAGTGAGGATACAGATATAAGTTAGTTTTTACAATCCCTCATTTGGGGGGTGCTGAAGCACATCTGCATCCCTCATCCCACCAATTCCTCTGCTTGTTAGTCATTTTGATATTTTTCAACTTAACAAAAACTGCCAAACTGCCTGCAGGTGTGTTAAGGGACACACTGACAACAAGAATAATAAAAAAAGATACCAAAAATAAAAGTATGAGCATTCATATTGAACATAAGAAAGTTGTAACAGGGTTAGAGTTAAAGGAACTTTTATCAGGCAAAACAGTACAAAGTCAGAACGTACCAGTCTGGAGTTCCTCTTTGATTCTTTCATCTGTCTACTGAGGCTGTCCAAATCAATCTGATTAACCTGTAGGTAAGACCTGAGAAAGCGTGCGCGGGCACACACACACACACACACACACACACACACACACACACACACACACACACACACACACACACACACACACACACAGATGTGGAGAAACATACCCAGAGCAGTATTAAAGCATGAATATATTATTTTTGATTTATGTGCAGAGGTTTTGAGAATATTATCCAGACTTCAGTTGTCAGACCTCTGCACTCCCTAACCATCTCTCACTGTTGTATATCTCATTGTGCAACACACCAAAAATTGGAACAGAATTGGTGGCATCGCCTTACTCGCCATGTTCTGTGTTAAGAGTTGGTCTTAAAGCTATAGTTCAACATTTTGAAAAATAAGAGTTGAGTAAAACTTTTAAGTCCCCATGTGGTAATTTGCTTTACAGGCAGTAGTCCAAATCAAATACATACAATACATAATCCACAAACAGGACAGGATCCATATCTTCTTCACTGTCAGCAGGGATCATGGGGAAAAGAAAGATAGAGGGGATGATATACAGGGTTATAGTTTGTATAGAAGACCAAAGCAGATGGAACAAAGGACAATCAGAATCTTGTAGTACTACGTCCTGGGGTGAAAACTAAACCGAAAAGGGCGGGGACACTTTCATGTGGTAAGCAGCAACATAACGAAAACAAACATACCCAACAACAGCGGGCAGGAAGAATAAAAAATATGTCTCCTGTCGAAAGATATTTTTGTTTAAATGAAGCTGGCAGACAGTGAGCGATGGACTTTGCAACTTGGATTAATTTGATGAAAAACTCTTTTTGATTATTATGATCATTGGACACTAACGGACAAATATGAATTATTGACAAATGGACACGATCTAGGACTTTATGACTGCTTCGAAGGTAGACAGTCACCACTTTTATCTGTTTGCTTATAAATTAAAATCTTTTGCTGGTAAATCTGAATTGAACTGTTTCTGTTGAATGAACTGAATGACTGAATTGTGGATAATCTAAGCTATCTAATCACTACCTGATATCAGGTAGAAAAACAACTAATAAACACATAATTTCAGGTGGTAACGAGTAACTGGACACAGTAACCAGTTTTAACACAAATCCTATTGGAAAAGCTGCTTAAAGTAATACATTACTGAAATGCATCACTTCAGGGGTGCATCACCCCCAACACTGGTCACTAAATCGTGCAGCGTCAAACAACATGTCTCCCCCAAGTTAAAGCTTACAGTTGCTATTTGTATGCATGAGCACCTGTGTGTGCTGTGAGTGTACTCACTGAAGGCCTTTCTTTAGTGCCTCGTAGACCTGATCCAGCCTCTCTGGTTGAGGAACTTTAGGTGGTGGGTTGGACTTGGTGGACATGGTAAACATCCTGCTGGCTCTGCTGGGCTTCCTGCTGAGACCTGGAGTGCTGAACACTGAAAGGTTCCTGCAACATCAGCATTATCAGGTCAACATCATAGATCAGAGATATCCAGAACGTGATGTTAAAGGAAGACTGGAAACAGGGAATCTGCTGGCCTAGCTACAGTGAGTTGTTGGGACCTCATCCACATATTGCAAACAGTAGAGAGGTCTGTAAGGAAAACCAGAAGCCTTACTACAGGGCCCTCTCAAACTAGCAGAACTTTAGAACAAAGGAACTGAGCCAACAACATGGGTAAATTGTATTTTGTTGCAATATCCATCCCAAATTCTAACCCCGCCCTCCTTTGGACAAAAGTTGCCGCAACCAATATAACCTCCGGCAAAATGACCATGATGTCACTCAGGGCTTAAGGTCGCGGAGCCCTGCTGCCCGTCGCATTTCTAAGGTAACGTGATACTGTGAAGAAGCTCCGGCTTTTATTCAGCAGTTACCATAAGTGTTTGTTTTTGGTGAAACGTTTGAACTTGCTAGGCTACAGTTCCTAACTCGCTGCCGAGACAGAGACTCTTTTTCTTTTCCTTTTTGTAAGAATATTCTTTATTACTTTTTTTTTGGATCCACAGAGGAACACTGTACAACCCAATCGTTCCTCACCGCCTGCAGAAGGAAGAACATTTTCTTCAGAAGGAGACGGAACCACTGAGGTCCGGTCCATCAACCTGATCGATCTTGCTGTTTGCTTCCACTAACGGGAGGACGGGGGCCATCACTCGCTGCTAGAATGCTGCAGCTGACCCTACACTCGCACCCAAAATGAGTTTGGAGTTTGGAGTTGGACGGGACGCACGCTAGTCGCAATGAGCGATGCAAGTAAGAGGCTGTGATTATTTTGTGCAATCTAATGTTAGTAGTGATTACAGGGAGATGGAATCGCCTGCTACGCATTGCTGCCGGTCGCACCTCCTCCGGTGCCCACGGGTCAGCTGCAGGGTCATCAGCCAGGAACCACCAATCACCAACGTTTCACTCCTTTAATCCTGGAACGTCTCCTGGTGGCGGAGCAGTGACAGGGACGTCTCCCTGCCACCCCCTGCAGCTGATAGGTGTTCCCCCCTGCGGCTGTTGTTGGGGTTAGTTGTTCTTTCCCCAGCACTTGTCCTTCCTCCTTAGCCAGAGCCAAAAGCTTCCTTTCTCAGCCTCCTCTGCCAGCTCTTTGGTTGCCTTCTTCAGGTTCCCTCCTGTCACTCCTGCATCCCTCAGAAGGCGTGTGGTTGACTGCAGCTGGTAATAACAGCTGGTTGAGACAGTCAGTGTTCAGATTTATGCCTTCTATTTCTCTAATTATTGATATTTCTTTAATATTAACAATTTTAGGTAATTTTCAGGCATTGAGACTAAAAGCATATCAGTTGATTATTGATCCCTGATTCCAGGGTGGTGCTTCGGTGATTATTAATGAATAGTAATAACATACATTTCATTGATTAACATTAATAATTTAATTAATAGTCAATAATCAATTAATATTCACAATTGATTTTAACAGAGTTAATCCCCTGATCATGACAATCTCATTCAGACAAATCTGCAAACTCATGTTTTATTTGCTCTCAGAGATGCATGCTACCCCTTCGTTCAGATTTCCATCCACCTTGGTCCATGACAGGCCAATCACAACTGTTTATGTTGCGTGGGTGGGTTTCATAATCGGGTTGCCACGGTGACGATATTTTTTCACTGACTCAAAAGCTCATGACAATACCACTGCCAAAAGATGCTCACTATCTGTAGAGCGCTGTGTTAATTTACTGCTAATGAAAACCAAACATTTCCTACTGCTTACTTTTATTTTGAAGTAGGCTTGTCAAAGGAAATGCAATGTGTTTAGTGAGTTTAGCACCACTATTGTTAATCAAACATGCATCTACAGAACAAAACAACTGCCATTTCCGGCATTTGTTTTTAAATTTTAAATATGACAGGCAGAAGTTTTTTCAGTCTGTCATTCCAAATCTGTATGAGTTTTGTTGCACCGATCGGTTGTATCCAGTTGCGTCCAGAAGTCTGCGCTGGTTGATAATGTCCTTTTGAAATCTGACATGAACTAAGAGGTTCCTGGGGATGCCAATCTAACAAAACTTTAACTGTATTGTTAAATGTTACAGAATACCTCCAGTCAGACCTTTATCAATAATCTCACAGTCAATTGTGAAATCATTATGTAAATAACACTGATATCAAGCAAACCGCATGTTAATCAGCTGCGTCAGCTGTTTCACAGCCAGCACAAAGAGTGAACAGAGAGTGAAAGAGTGGAAACAAGTACCACCGTTCAGTTACAATCAGCTGAAAAACGCTGCTCTGTATTGATCAATCCATACAGCCTAAAAACTCATAAATCCCAATCACATGATCCCAATAACTATTTCTCAACATTAACGTACAAATGCATATGTAAAAACAAAAAAAAAACAATTCATGGGAGAAATGGATTAAAATGTACTGTAATTTGGCAGATGTTTTTCTTACATGTTAAAATAATTCAAATCAGACCTTAATATCCCAGATCAGTCCATTTCATTTATGAACACACACACACACACACACACACACACACACACACACACACACACACACACACACACACACACACACACACACACACACACACACACAGTCAGACTGTCTGTCTTTTGAGCCCCACCTGACAGGATGTCCTGTCAAATGTGTGTGTGTGTGTGTGTGTGTGTGTGTGTTTGTGTGTGTGTGTCTGTGCATGTGTACCTGTGTGTGTGTGTGTGTGTGTGTACCTGTAGGACTTGTCGTTAGTGTTGACTCCAGTGAAGCTCTGGCTCCTAGTGATGGATCTGGAGGTGAGGCGTCTGACTGGACGAGCGGACAGCGACATGGTGGAGAGAGTTCGGGATGGCCTCCCTGTAAGGAGCCGAGAAGAAGAGCCATCAATACACTGCTGACATTGCATGTTTTACTGTCATCTATCTCACACATCTGATGGAACAGACTCTCCATCCCAACCTGGTATGAACATCTATTTTGAACCTGTATACGTTTTTGTGTGTGTGTCTCTGTACCGAGTCATCTAAGATTTACTCTTAAGTGACCTCTGGAGCTCTCTTAAATTCAGGACCATTTTTGAAAATTGTAAGAAATTTAATAAACAGATTTTATTCTTATGTTTGTGAGATTTTACTTTTAACTTTCACAGAATTTAAAATGTTCACCTTGAGCAAATACAGGCCCAGATTTCAGCAAAGTTATCTGTACAGAGTGTTCACATTGAAAATATTTTTTAAATACAAATTTTCTAAAAACAGACAGAGAGATAGATAAGTAATGTTAAGTAAGTGCTCTGTATGACCATTTTTTTAGACCATGGAGATTTTACATTTGAGAAATGTTCCCATAGCATAGAAACACATGAAGGAGCCAGCAGGCAAAGGCAAGCAGAGAGACACTGATGAGCTTTTGCTTAGAGCAAAACAGGAAGAGGGAAAACTTTGACGTGCTGTGCAAGCAATTTTATTACAAATGATTGGGCACCATCTTGGAATCTAGTATCCTGTTCTAATGCCATGGTAAACTGATGAATGTTAACAACAGACAGTCAGTCAGACAATACAAGCAGTCAGATAGTCTGACTGTTTGTATTTCTTGCCTCATTACTGCGGTGTTACAAGTCCAATAGCCAAAACTGAAAATAGAAAACCTAAGCTGTTATAAACCATTGAGCTCACCGAACACTTTTCTCATTTAATATTGTCTCTCCCCTGCTCTTTTTTTAAATGAGCAATTAGGACTGTGTTAAACATTAAGAAAGCTTTCTAAGGTATAAATGATGAATGTAGCTGCTAACAGATTATATCAGCTATAAATAAGTGGTGGTTATTCCAAAAATAACTTGCCCAAAGTTTAGCATGAAACTGGTTGTTGTGTGGTAAGTGCACTTTCTGGCCAGCGACTGCACTCTCACAGACACTTTGTTAGACAGAGGGACCACTCTGTAATATTGTAACCTGACGTACCAGATGGTTTGTTACAAGGAACCATTTGAAAAAAGTACTTGGCAGGTGATTGGAGGAACCCTTTTGTCTATCACCTTCTATCATGGGCTAACTTCAACCAATCTGATCAACAGTAGGAGAGTGCTGCAAGCAGAGCTGGTGGGTGAATCGATCTCTTACAAAGCAAGTCAAGAGGAAAGTGAAAACACCTTTTATATGGAGAAAAGCCTTCAGGGCCATTCTTTGCTCTTCTTTCAATGAAATAAACTCCCCAGTTCTGATATAACTGATGCTATAGCAGCTGTGCTAACCTCTGGTGAATTAACAATTGTTTATAAACAAACAGTCGCCTCTCTTCCAGGTTGTCACAAATGCACCACACCCGTAGCTGCATGATCTTGCAAATCCAGCTGCGTTACAAGGTGAGCAATATTGTATATTTTCAAACAGGGGGACAAACTCTCTTTGCATTGTATTTTGATCACAGTTGGTTTCAATAAAAGTACTTGTGACATCTCAAATGTGACTTCGATTTAGAGACTTTACTTTGCTTTGTACAATTACTATTACTATTATTTCACCCATTTTATCTTGCCTAAACCTGGCTAATCCATTTTGATGATGTGGCCTTTAACTAGTATTTAATGTCTGTGCCCTAAAGTGGCATTTTGTTATTGTGGCTTAAGTCAGTGATTAATTTCTGCCAGCTAAAGCAGGGTTTTCCTACTGTGGTCTATCCAGTGTCCTGTATCCTGTTTTTTCGAACAGCTGAAAGGCCTTTGCAAGAAAACACCCCACTCCCACAGCACAGGAAATGTCACAATCCTACAGGAAGTCAGAAGCAACTGCCTCTCCTGACAGGAAATTTAACAAAGGGAGATAGTCCTGAGGGCTGCAGTCATCTGGCTGACAAGCAAAGGTTGATTCTGCTCAGTTCAACTAAATCGCAAGGGATTTAAAGTACCTTGGAGACATTGTAGGTGTAGCTGTAGATTATTTAGGAAGAATTAATTTTACTTTAACTGAGAGTAAAACATTTCAAAATTAGTGACAATTATGTGGAAACAAACAAAGACTTAAACTTAATTCCATCTTTGAAAATCATCAAGAATGTGTTTTTGTGCTATGGGACTGTGGTCAACCATTTGTTGATTTAACCTAGTTTAAGTAATCACACAGAGCACAGAGGAGCTGGGGGGCTGTTAGAGATAAAGGAAGACATATTTCAGAGAGAAACTGAGTCAGCCACAGAGTGGACAAAGACAGCAAGTGGAAAAGTACTGGGTCCATCACATGCAGACACTTTCCCATCCATTCTCTTTAAGTTCCTGATAAATTATCATGTGTTGTCACAGTAGTTCATTGTCTCTATGACAAAGTCTACAAAATAAGTGATAACTCAGAAGTCTAATAGTTGAATGTTACCAGTTACAGTAACCGTTTATGCTCAGTAAGACTATGAAACATTTGATCTTATCTTAATGAATTATATAGTTAGAGTCTTTAATCAATGCCAGTATATAGCAGCCAATGAAGGAACAACATCTGAGACACTTTCATAATGCCAATGTCAAAGAAACAAGCATTAAATTCTCAAACCATAGCAGGTCTGTGACCCAGATTCACTTGCTAATCTGATTCTTGGCATGTTTAAATTTGTTTTGGCAGTGCTATCATGCACAAGGATCTGATGAATGTTTTTGCACCTACTGGGGGAAGGTGGGGCTTCAAAGTATAAGGTAAACATTATAATATGATAGAATCCAATATCATTACACCACAAACACTCGGAACTGCAAAATACAAAGTATATATGAGAAATAACAATGAAAAACAGCAATCCGCCTAAGATGGTCAGAGAGAGATTTGGATGATACCAGTTATTTGTAATTAAGCCTCACTAATCTTTATCATTGAGACACCACATGGCTGTATTAGGGTTTGAACCTGAACTTCTCAGAGTCAAAACCATAGATGTCATTCTGTACATGTTCTACAGCCTGACCAACACCCAATTTTTTGGGCCCATGCCAATATCGATATTATGGAGAAAAAAGCCCCTATATCGATATATCGGCCCATATACACACATTTTTTGCAGTGATCCCTCAAATGTGGTTATCAAACACTTGTGACTGAGATATATGTAATGGAGGCAGGATATTTTACAGTTTGACAATAAGCTTTATTGTCTGTATTATTATAAATTACCTCAAATATCTAGTTCTCCATCTGCATTTTATTTTGAAAAGAAAGCGGCAATTTGACAATATTTCAGGTGTAAAAGTGGGGAGAGAATGGTGAGCGGAGGGATTTGAATGAGCATGCCTGTTATCTCTGCCGTAAGCACGTGTTAACTTAATAGGGCATTGCCACAATTTTGCAGTCTCATCTCTGGGTCCTTCACCCAGCGCAGTCGTTGAGCTGGACTCATTAGGCAAATAAACGATGATAACATTGTCTATCGCGATATTTGAGCCAGACACTATTGTGAACAAAATGTTGGATATCACCCAAGCCTATCAGGCTCTAACATGTAGTGCTGGAGTGAAGGCTTTTCCAACTATATAGCAGTATCTCTGGCGTCCATGGGGGATAAACCTCCATTAAATCAGAAATAAACAAAAAAATAAACTTGGTTTGGGTTCCACAAACATGTGCCTGCAAGCTGCCTTCTATACACAGCATCCTGTGTTCTTCTGCAGATGAGTCCACAGCATGCGGTATTAGAGAGCAGTGCTAAGTTTCACACAGACAAGAGTGTGGTATGTACACATTAATTGTTGTGGACAGTGTGCACATGGCGCCTGGGTATCCGCACACACCAATGAAACATTATTATGACTATATTCTGCCAATAGATCCCTGTAAATCCAACACACTGGACCTTGTACCAGCTGGTACATCTCTCACAAACTACTCATAGGATGCCCCCTTCTTTATGTGACGTCTTTAATTAGGCAAGCCCCGTGAACCAAATAATTACTGTCAGAGGAGCCTAAGAACAAATCTCACAATGTTTCATTTTGCAGTAAGAATTATGGCAGAAGAGCAACCATTTTCTATTTACATTATTAAAGATGAATGACAAAAATGTCATCTTCTGCACTCCAACTCTTTTTCCTGCTGTATCGACAATGTACTGAGCCATAACCCCAAAATGAAGGTTTGTGACCCTTACTCTAACTGCTACAGCCCTAAACTCTACAAACCCAAACACCAACCTTGAGGGTGCTCCATGTCTCTGTCAGAGTCCCAGTTGAGACAGGGCAGTGGTAGTCGGCACATTTCTCACTCTGTCCTATCTCTTACGTCCAGCCTGATTATTAGACTTTTATGAGTTAATCAGTCAGTATCTCATTTAGTTTAATGATCCATCAGCTCTGTTCAGACTTCCACTTGCTCATCCAGAAGTCAGTCAGTTGTCTATCAAACTGTGCTGTGTGTTGTGTTCCCTACCTGATCCAAACAGCGGTCCAGTCCTGCCCAATGATAATAACAGATTCCAGTCACACCCTCTCCTCTGCTATTGATGTTCTCATATAAACACTGGGATGTGGCTCTGTGCCACACACTCAGCCTCACATTTGCCTCTGTGGTAAGTGAGTGTGTGACACCACACCTATTGTGTGATGCTCTCTGGCCTCTCTCTCCCAGACCGTTCTGGAAAAACCCTGCCTGGGACCCACACACACACACAGACACACACACACACACACACACACACACACACACACACACACACACACACACACACACACACACACACACACACACACACACACACACACACACACACACACACACACACACACACACACACACACACACACACACCTACCTCTCTCCCTAGATTGTTATAGTTCAACAAATACTAGTACAACTGTTATGGAAAGTGTCCCCAGAGAACAAATCATAGTGTTTTTAATGCAACATGATGTAAAGTTCTGACCTTAAACTAACAAATTCAGCATCATGTTGATGGTACAGTGTCTTATAACAGAGTAAATGTTGTTTCTGTCACTTGTTTCTGCTCTATATAATTCAGTGAGAGGGTAGGATCACAGCGTTAAATACATGTTTACTTCAACATACAAGTTTTCAACACATCATATTGGTATGATGCCATGAGTTTTGTTTGGAGTTAGTAATTACATCTGTTACACCTGGGATGTGTATTTAACACAGTGGTTTTGCACTCAGAAACTGTGGGCGGCACCAAATCGACGCAAAAATTACATTTAGGACTTTTAGCAGACGCTTTTGTCCAAAGTACTATGATATAAGTGTTAAGGGTAAGAACATACAAGTGCATATACGTTTTTTTTGACTCTGCTGTCCTGACATTGGTCGGTAGTTTGTTACGCCACTGAGGCGCCAGAACAGAGAAGAGTCGTGACTTAGCTGAGCGACCTTTGTTTGCTCTCGGTAGATCTGCGCACTTATGTTGACGGAGGAGGGGGGTCACATGGGAGAATTTGGGTAGATTGAAAACGAGGTACGATGCAGTGTTGTGGAAACGGTTTAGTCGCCGAGGCTGGGAGTCCAGCCAAGAGCGAGTTGCAGTAGTCCAGGCGGGAGATGACCAGCGCTTGGACCAGGAGTTGCTTGTGTCCTTTGTGAGGAAAGACCGGATCCTGCAGATGTTGTAGAGGGCAAATCTTGCTAATTTTTAACTCATTTCCTGCTGGAAACACTGATAAAAACCATAAAGTGTTATAAGAATAATCTTACATAATGGTATGATGTGGCACTAACCAACACAGCAAAGGATCCTCCCTATTTCACTACACTGCTGTACAGTGCATGGTGATATGGTAGTGTATATCTGACTTTGTGTCTCTTCCTCATTGAAACAAGGTCAAGTGGATCGATCAAGAGTCAGTTATTCAAAGCAGAAACAAACAAACATGCACACACGCACACACACACATACAGCACAACAACATATATGACATATCATACTATTAATAACAATCACTATTACTAGGTGGACAAAGAAGAGCTGCATGTAGCACAATGCAAGGTACAGGGGAGCATTCTAGAACAACAATTTAAACAATCCTCTAGAAAATGCAGGAATGGTCTAAGACAAACACCCCCACAACAAACAGCATCACCATCTGCTCTTCAGCACTGTAACCTATGACAAAAAGTGCCAGTAAATTCAAGTTAAAAGAAACAAGATGGAAGAACCTTCCTTCCTTCCTTGGTCATCAAATCATAGGCCAGAATCAAGTAACTCTCACATAATTATTATTTGACTACTTAGTTTAACTTATAACATGGTAAACACCAATATCAACTGATAGAAAAAAGAGTGGCATCCTCTGGCCATCTAATTTTCTCACAAAATATCGAATTATTCTCAAGCCAGACTGGACCGGCCAGATACATACACATGCAAGCTTGCGCACAAGCTTCTCTAAATTCAGTGACCACTGCCCATTGTTCTAATGCGGTCCATGCATGAAGTATAATTTATTTGCACTTGTTTATGATGTATAATGGAGATTTTCATTGTCCTACTTGTGTGTTGCCACACGTGAGCTCATTCTTTGATAGCCGATGCTGCCTAAACACCGTTAACGCTTGTTCCATTATCCAACTTGTCCAATGAATATTAAACAAGAAAGTTGAGGGCTGGAAACAGAGACAGCTCATCTTCAAAGTAAAAGTTTATTTATTTACCGTTCTCTCTCTTAAGGCTACATATAAAATAAATGTAATAAATTACAAATAAATAAATACCATGCTTTAGCACCTTTTTAAGACAGGTGACTGGCCTTCATTTAGATAGGGTTTTCACTACAACGGTCTCTTCCATGCTGCTAATGTTTAATCTGCTTGCAACACTGGCCTGTACTACAATGGTTATTAATACACAATTCATGTGACATAATGTCAAAGCACAAGGAATTTACATTATCTGTACATAACCTATCAAGGTATTCAAGTGGACATATCTTGTATTTCTTTCATCGACCCCATTTCAGATTCATTTGTCATGTATTAGGTATAACTAATAATCATTATTATAACTGCTTCCGTTATATGACATTTAACAGATTCTGGGTAGGCTACACAGATACACTGCACACATGAAATGCAAAATTAAGTTGTGCAATAATTTTATGAGAGCAAAATTAGATCTGGTGGCACTATGACCTCAGTATTTGGCCCCAAATGCATATGCTCACCCAAAAGGCCTAGCAGTTTGAATTATTGAAATCCGCGCCCACTGTAACACTGTGTTTGCAATATGTCAAGCTGTGACAATATTTGGCAAAGCTTGAATATCTTTGTAGTGTGGCTTATGTAGTTTGTCCATGGTCCATGGTCCATGCTTTAAAATTGTCAATACATTACATTTAATAAAACATCAGATCAGAGTCAGGTTCTGGGTTTCATTAAACGTTTTTAATGATTAATTAATTATATTTATCATTATCTATTTACTTTAGTGCTCCTTAATTGACCGCTGCAGCCAACACATTTCAAAACCTGCAACTTTTACTTTGAAGGCAAGCTGTCTCTGTTTCCACCCCTCGACTTGCCTGCCGATTCCTCAAATTTGTTCAGTAGGGTGGAGACATGTGACACAAGATATGTGCTGAGGCAAATTTTAAACTTAACCATCAATAAAGTAATATTGAATTTCACCAGAAAATAAATTATAATATAACATTAACAATTGCAGCTAGGTGCCTGTCAAATATGTGTGTGTTGTAATTTACTTGATCTGCCATCATACACATAAATACAATATAGTATATCTGTGAAAGCTTACTCTAGCATTCCACTGGATGCATGTCCATTGCGGAACAGCTCCGGTATGTTTTTGCTCCGTTATCCATCATCCAGCAACCCCCACCGGCTGCGTTTTGAGTCCGGCACGCCGTAGCACTGCCGGACAGCTGGAGTTGCGAGACAGAGGAGTTCCCACAATAATTACATTATCACGCCCAACTGTATGTATGTGTTATAAACACAACAACAAGAAGTGTTCCCAACCGAAGGATTAGAAGAAGTGCTTGGATTTGTCACTTTTTTGAGGTTTTTGTGCTGGCGTCAACACGAAGTGTTTAAATTAACCAAATGTTATGTTGTTGTTTCGGTGTGTGACTTCCTGTCTGCTCTGTGCTGAATTCGGCTGAATTGCTATGTCGTGCTTCAGCATCCGTCAAAAATAGAAGCCCTGCGCAGATACACAATGCAGCGGAGCCAGTGGAAGTTAACACATAGACTAGAGTGAAAGCCGGACCGGACATGTACCTGGTGGAATTTAGCCATTACAATCTGTACTGGTTATTTAACTTTTTGATACAGTAACAAAATCTCTGCAATAAATGCAGTACTCATATTTATTTTGTGAATGAAGCATGTCCAGTCAGGCTGAAAAACACATGAGCTCAGACATCATTGGTTACTGCTGTTGGTAACATAGTGTAGTTGGCTCTGGGTTCAAAG
This sequence comes from Pagrus pagrus, assembly GCF_965226575.1. Lineage (NCBI taxonomy): Eukaryota > Metazoa > Chordata > Actinopteri > Spariformes > Sparidae > Pagrus > Pagrus pagrus. The sequence goes on from NC_140194.1 coordinate 33,003,507, forward strand.
TCTAGCAGGATGATGATGATTGAACAGCTGTCTGGTTAACAGTTGAACTACTCCTGCCTGCTCTGTGAGATGTGCTGTTGATTGATCAAAAGAGAGTCAGGGGCCATGAATAAGTCACTCTTTCTCATTCTCAATACTCAATCTTGGTACAATATACCACAGGAAGGGCCTCAATGATTATCTTAGCACAAAATTTGGACTGCAGTTCAATGTTTGGCACCAACGAACATGTTAAATATCACTGAGAGACTAGAAAAATTGGTTGGTTCTTACTCAGCAATTTTCTGCACTCTAGTTCTTACTGCTCCTTACAACAACTTAACATTTAGTCAAGTGTTAAGGCAATCGAGTCTACAGTAATTCAGGTCCTACCTCCAGTGTACATGAGTCTCATGTTTTATCTATAAGACTCATGTTTGTATGCCTCTTCATCACCTGTGATATTATTACATCACATTTTCTGACATGTCAGAGAAAACTAAAAATACCACCTTGTGGTTGTATGCACCAGTCAAGTTTCTGTTTCTGAGCTATATTGTCACAGTGAGGTTGAACTTTCACCTTTTGGATATAAAATGTCATCAATTCATCATTTTATCCTATTAGACATGTGTGTGAAACTTTTTTTATAGTTATCATATGAATTGCTGAGTAATGGCAAAAGAAAATGTTTTGGGAAGTCACAGTGACCTTTGACCATACAGGTATTATTTATCCTCAACCCTCCATTGTCTAAAATAGATGTAGCAGGACTCAAGGACTCAATCAGTATTTGGTTTTTAAACCCTTAAAAGGCATTAAAAAACGAAATACTTAAACCCTTGTTTAAAAAATGACAATAAATTTTGCTTGTACTTGTACCTTATCAATACTGCAGAATGTGTGAAACACAAAGATTTACTACCTGCTTGGTTTCATGCACACAATTCTGGACTTTGTGTGGAAATACTTTCAGTCTTCAGTTGGTTTATACATTGTTAAAGTTAGATACATTTTTGTATGTTTAATACATAATAATAGATATTATTGAATATTGCAATATTAATAAAATAATATATCATACATAATATTTTTTTACAATATTGAATATCAAACAGCTGTTAAAGCATCAACAAGCTTTTATTTTGAAACAAATGCACACAGAGCTGTCATGGCAGGGGAGGCAATGCACATAGTAATATTATTATTTATTTAAAAGTGTTGTATATATTGCTGCAAAGGGACAAGTAAAGAAGTGAACAGCATATTAACCAGTGAGTATATCTATTCTTTCTATTCATACTATCAATAAAAATAAAATACGAATAAAATAAATTACTATGATTCTCATAATATCGTCTATCACAATATTTGGAGCGGGACAATATTGTGATAAAATCCTGCATATCGCGCAAGTCTAATGTTTAGGCCTGAGATAAGAATCTGTGAGGGGCGATTGTCTCTCTGGTATCATCTGTGAAAAAAGAAAAGACTCAGAGTCATGGCTGTCCAGCTGTGGCCACTGACAACACAGCACATTAAATGAAAGGGTCAGTCTTTAGTGTTCCTCTTGGACTCAATTAAAGCCGTTTTCACACAGAGATTCCGCATTATTCCGCAACCAAGGCTTGTCTTTACCCCACCTTTGGTTGTTCACACTAAACTGAGCAGCGGTGGCTTAAAGCCGCTCCAGTGTGTCATTTCATACAGCATGCAGCACTGAGGAACCAAAAGAGGTGTGACGGCATGGTGCGAACCATGGGGGAGCCAGGGGGGGTCTCAGACCCCCTTAATGAGACATGAGCTCCCCTGAAAACATGATTTTTGGGGAGGGGGGTCTCTAAAATATTGGCAAAATGCTGTTTTTTCCCATGCATTTCCTTTTTGTTTTGTTGTATTGTCATAATCATGGATCATGTGTAAAAGTAGGCTATTTTTAATGTATGATTTGTGCATGAGGGTGATTCATCACTATTTCACTTTAATAAAGATGCCGGCCTGCATGCAATTCTTGTCCTCACCATTGAAGCGTAGGGGCACTATGTCTTAAACGTCACTTTAAATCAGTCATCGGAAACAAAAAAAAAGCCCGCTCTGGACCATTTGCGCTGGAGCCGCTCAATTTTGGTGCTGAATCGTATTTACTGCTATGTTTTGCAGTCATCATGTCTAAAAGAAAACAGGGAAACCTACTTGCAAATTTCGGATTTACAAAGAAATCGAAGACAACTGACTCTGAGGAGCAGCAAGAGGCGAGTTCTTCGGCAGATGCTAGCTTGAGGACAACCGATACCACCGCTGCACCTGCGGGGACTGCTGCCGGTGAAAGCCCGCCAACAGCCAGGCCCGGGGTGACCATACAGGATGAGCTGACAGAGGCTGGAGATGGAGTTAACGACAGCTCAGAGGACCCTGATGACGGTGACTCCGACTGCCTCTCTCTCCCAGCTAACTGGACCAGCCAGCAGTGGAGAGAATGGAAGTCCCGCAACACCTGGCTGTTTGTTAAGGATGGAAACTTGGGATGCACAATTTGCAGACACAAAAACTCTTCTGCTTTCTGAAAAGGTAATTGGCATGCACTCATCAGAAGAGTGGATTAACGGAGATGTAAACAGCCACACACAAAAAAGGGTTGCGTAAAAAAATTTATAAACATCGCGATAGCATAGCACACAAAAGGGCTGTTGAAGTCACAGAAACCAAGCAAAAGGAGATTCTGCCAAACAGAGTACTTGAGATAAATTCCAAGTTAAAAGAAGAAATGGCATCTTCATTCAGATCAGCCTATATGTGGCCAAGGAAAGGCTGGCTTATAAAAAGCTCCCTGCTTTAATGAAACTACAGGAGCTCAATGGCGCAAAAGTAGCACTGTGCATAAATCAGATAAGTCATGTGCTGAAATTATAGGCCATATTGAACAGCATATGCGGATGAAGTTAGTCTCAAACATAAAAGAAATAAATTCAAAAATCAGCATAACCATTGATGAGAGCACGGTGCACGGACGCGCATACCTCATTATATATGTGCGGTGTGATGCGAGTGGGAAAGGAGATGTGGACAATGTATTTGTAGACATTACAGAACTGACAAAAGGCCCAGATGCGGAATCCATTTACAACAGCTTGAGACAGAGTTTGCGCCAAGCGGGATTAGATGATCAGCATCGCCACAGATGGTGCTGCAGTTCTCACCAGCAAAACCACTGGACTGATTGCGAAGCTTAAACGTGACTTCCCAAACATTCACTCCTTATATTGCCTGGCCCACCCTCTTGAATTGGCTGTCCATGACTCTCTCAAAGAGGTTGCTGGATGTAACCACTTCGAGTTTTTCATCTCCAAGCTGTACGCTCTGTATCACCAGTCCGCAAAGAATGTGCGATTGCTCGAGGAAGTGGCTGCAGATCTCAATATGCAAATTTTGAGAATTGGGCAGATATTCACCATCAGGTGGGTGGCGAGTAGTTTTAATACTGTAAAAGCACTCTGGAATAACTACCCTGCATTAGCGCGCCACTTCAAGACAGCAAGTGAGGATACATCTCGCAACGGCACTGAGAGGAAGAAATTCCTGGGGCTACACAAACATCTCACACACTCCGGGTTTTTAATGGATCTGACTTGCATGAACGACATACTCCGGGAGTTGCAAGGCCTCTCATTGAAACTGCAGTGGAGAGACATGTCACTAGTGGATGCCACTCGCCAGATTCAGCAGACTACTGATGTACTTACAGCCATGAAAGAGAGTGGCGGTAAATCCACACTGAAGGTTGAACAGTGTTTAAAGATGTTCAACTTGTTGAGGACAGGGGGAAAATCAACTGGCATCAGTTTTATCAGTCTGATTGACGGCCTTAAAAGGCAAATGCCGGAATCAGACCTTGTCCACATGTTAAAACCCCTGGATCAGCACTTCTGGCCACAGGACCTCAACGCATTGATCCTGTATGGAGAAAATGAAGTACGGACACTAGCTAAAAAACTTGGCAAGTCAGCTAGAGAGGCAGTGGATGAGTTCCACGACTGGAAGTTACAAGATAAAGCACCAGGCAAAACATTGGAAAAGCTTTGTACAGCAAGCAGGACATATCTCCCCACCATCACAGAGTGTGAGAGGGGGTTTTCTGCTGTCAATGACACTGACAGCAAGACCCGCAATAGACAGCCTCTCATCGCTCCTTTTTGTGGATCTTAATGGACCCCCTTTGGAGAGATTCAACCCAGCATCCTTCATCACATCCTGGGTTAAATCAGGTCATCGCCTGTCCACATCATTGGCTTCTGGACCAACAGCAAAGGAAGCTGATCCCAGGCCTGTGTGGTCGCTTCTGTTTTAAGGTAAGGGCTAATCTGTATAAACTGTATTATTAATTGTTAGCACTGTGTTGTATATGATGTTGCTGAGGATTGGATCTCTTGTAGGCAGCCTGGCCGATTTTTTTAAATTATGATGGTCATGGTGCCATTGATTGGTTTGTTGATAAGTGTTGTAGTATTTCAGAGGTTATTTTGCGCATGTTAATGCAGACTTGCTTCCTTGTAGCCAGACTGGCATGTTTTGGTTTTGATTTAGATTTAGACCCCCCCCCCCCAAATATAAGTGAGCCCCCCCTGAAAGCTGCGGTATAGTTTGCACGCTGTGTGACGGTTCACATCATGACGTTGAGATCTGTGGGGGTTTTTTTCTCATGTTTCCACATGTGGTGATCCTGAACCCCCATGCATCCTGGAAAGTCACAAAGTTGTTCTAAATGACATCACATAATCACTCTCTCACTAGCGGGGAGGGAGGCTGTTTTCTGGGGAAAAGTTCACCGAAGTCTCGGTCTGGAGGGCTGACCGTTGTAGTGATTTTTTCAAGACAGTAACTACAACAACACAACAGTGAAGGAGACAAACACTTGGTGAGTTAAAGTTTTTTGACGGGGACATACGCTGTTTTTCGGGCAGAAATGTGACGAAGAGTCGGTAGGACAGACAGGAGGACAGAGGCTTCTTCACTGTGGTATTTTTTCCCTTATATAAGTTGCCGAAGACACTACAAGTTACTACGTTACTGTTGTTTGGTCCTGTAACGTTGCTTTGTAGGACATTTCTCTTTATTTTGTTGAGTGAAGGACCGGTTTAGTTATCAGACAGTGAACACCATCAGATCAACACGCCCCCGCTCCGCGCCGCCGGCTTATCCATTCACACAGGTTTACACAATCGGGCATTTGCTTTGTGGGTTGAAGTGTGGGACATTTCTCTTTTATTTGATGAGTGAAGGATCAGAACGTCACACAACTGCCATACAAACTGACCCCCCTTTCCACCTCTGACTTTCATACAGACGCCGAGGCAGAATATCGGCGCAAGATTCCTGCCATGAGAAGGCAGTGCAAATGAGGCTTATGTGTCATCTCAAGTTAATAGTTCTTCCGGTCACAAAACCACTTTCCATACACTGTTTGTTCTGTAACACCCCACAACATGTACATAGAGTTTAGTTTCATATGCAGGCCCTTCTCTCCTTCATATCACTGTCTTTAGGAGAAGGAAACCCAGGAGGGAGTAACATCCTGCAAAGAGGGCAGGGTCAGGAAAAGACCAGTGCAATTTATGGCCATACTGACTCATATCCCCACAGCCATGTTTGCACATTTCCAGGAAAAGGATACTAGTGTCAGAACGATAATTATAAAACATCTTGTTGTGTAAAAGAATCCCTTTACAGACTAGTATGGAGAGGAACTACCACAGTGACCACAGTTTCAATGTACTGTACATATGGACACAACTGTATTGATAAAATACATACATGAAATGTATCTGAGCCTATCCTTTAAACTCAGTTTGACAAATCTGGATATTCAACAAACCACATTCAAAACTGAACACTGCGTCAAAATCTAACCCTGACTATACCTGATACAGTATGTAGTGGCATGAGTGACCCAAAGTGTCAATTCATTAGTAGAAACACTTCTTTTGAAGCCCCAAACCATTAAAATCAAGCAATCTAGTAGTACCTTTACATATATTTGACATTGATTGTTGCTCTGATAAGGAAGGAACCTCCACACAACCACATGAACATGACAAAACACATGTTGGTCTAAACAAGTCAGGTTTTGTTGTCTTTTTGGTATTTTTGGTGACCTCTCTCACCATTAACTCCTAATAAGTTATAGACCTGTTAAACAGCAACTGTAAGCTCATCCTGACAAACACAGAGTTAATGATTAGAAGTGAGCTAAGCTCACAGAGCTGCACCACACTGGTTCATACCTCCATATCCACTGTACATGGTGGCCTTGGTGGTTGATGTCAAGTCTCTTTAGAGATGGGTCCACCGAATTCCAGACACAAGCGTACACTCTTAGTTGCTATCCTTTCCAATCTCTTATTTTTCTTATTCTTTTACTTTCTTACTCTGTTTGGCATCTCTTTCACTTCTCTTATCTCTATCCAGCTGTATTTCCCTTTTTCTCTTCGCCCATATCCACTGACACAGTTGTTAATCCTTGGTCCACTTACCCACTGATCCCCTATCTCTCTCCAACAATGATAGAAGATGAGGAGGGGGAGGAGGCAGAAGTGGGAGGAGGACATAGAAGGAAAAAGCAAGACAGGTCCTCCCTCTTCCCGGCTGACATCACTGGTTTTTCCTGGCCCTCCCACTCCCTGTTGAACATATTGTTTCTGACCTACACCACACGATTCATCAGTAAGCCTCACGTAGCTGAACTTCCAACCATGTTGGCCAATGAAGTTAATGCAAACACACATTCCTTAGCATACCAATAGCATTTTAAATTTTAAAAACTAAGGAACATAAATTTCACACAAGTTATAGTTGCTAAATCTAACTAGAAAGTTTCTGTACTGTCTCTGCCAACACTTTAAAGCTGTGAAAAGATTAAATTATCGTTTACCACAGCATATCCACCACCTGCTGCCGTTTGCTTATCAGCTGATAAAGATTCAGTGTCACATCTGCCAAAGTTATCTCAAGCATTATACAGTTAAGGTGCAGCACCCGAGCCGTTTGGGGCACCTCCTAAGCAAAATTAATGTAAAATCAATGTGGAGAGTATCCAAACTGAATTACTTTTCCCAGGTCAAATAGTCTAATGGTGGCCCTTGGTGAGGCCAGGACAGAAAGTAAACTTTGCATTGGTGCCATACATGACCACCAGACTACAGAGCAGCTAATTAAAATGTTGAGAAATTGCGTGTTTTTTAAGTTGAAAAGCGTAAAATGTCCTCTTGGGGAGGACCCCCATATCCCACGCCATATAAATGCAGCAAAGACTTCCAAACTCAGGGAAAAACACTGCCTTCTATCTTATAAACTGCCTGCAAACCATATAATAGGGGTTCCCTGCCCTTGGTGCTACATAAAAAACAGGGATGGCAGTGTTGCTTTCAAACTTGATTAGTTCGAGCAGATGTGATACCACAACAGAACAAGCATATTTAACATTACGCCGTATTTTCTTACTGCATCTATATCGAGCAGGACAACCAATACTTTTAAAAGGAAGAACCATGGAGAACACTTTTATAAAGCAAAAACTACACAACATACACACAGTACATTTCTCAGCAAAAGGAAACATACTTTTTACTATACTTATGATTTTTCATTTAGGTGCCCACGTAAACCAGTAAGAGCAGTGACACAAGCCCGCATGAGCAGTATTAAGGTGTGGCTGCAGCGCAGTTTTATCAAGATTTTTTTTGCATCACATGCACAGCTCTCAACAAAAATAGAAAACAATCTGTGAATAGTCGTATTGACATATTGTGTCTCACTACAGTTTCAATGGTGCAACAGGTGAAGGGCAGTATTTTTCTGGTGCAGTTCCACCATCCGAATGAGGGTAAGCACCACAGCAGCAACGCTGTCTGTGTGGACACTAGGGGTGGGACAAAGTACCAATACGGCAATATATCGTCATCCTTCCTCATGCGATATGAAGAAGGATACACTGGCACCCAATATCGATTTTTCTTATTATTTTTTTATATTTAAAAAAATAGGGCACTCTAAACAGATGCCTGCCAATTTGACTCCTCAGCGTTGCTACCTCATGGCTCCTCCCGGTGGCGCTTATCATATGACTGAGAGACACTTACACGGAAGTTGATCGGCAGAAGAAGAGGAAGTTTACAGTGGGATAATGGCGGACAGCAATGTTAAGAAAATTGCATCAAGTGATGTCCCAGCCACATTTAAATGGAGAACACCACAAACACCTGTCATGACCATAGGTTCGCCTCATAGTTCAACTTGTAAACATTGACACCCCACCTCTCCCTTGTATCAGAGGGGGAGGGGGTGTAACTTGTGGGGCCTCAGACCACAGTGTGTGTGTGTGTGTGTGTGTGTGTGTACGCGTACAGATAGGGGTGGGGGGGCTTGACTGAATGGGAGTGAAAGACGCTTTGCTGAATCAACGGTGCAAAACACTGGAGATCTTCAGCACTGTTATGAGAAGTGAAACATTTTCAGATCAATATGAGACTATGGTGCAGCAAATAAGACTGACTTTGGTGGGCACACACACACACACACACACACACACACCTTGCTAATATGGAACCAAATTCTTTACATTCCTGTCATATTTCTTACACCGAGTACGGTTGTTTGACTTCAACTTTTTCAGCTTCCTCCTCCACTGTTGATACTGTTGTCCTTTAACCTTTTATATTTGCATTTGTTTATGTGTATAATGCTTCAGAATTTGAAGGTGACCTGTGGAGTTTACATTTTGTGTTACTCACTCACATTTGCAAACCTGATTAAGAATTTTAAATCCAGCATTGTTTGCATGTCTACTAGCCAGCAGTCTTTTTCTTTCCTGCTTTTGTTGGTGCATGCTGCATATCTTAGCATGTCACTGCCACCTGACCCCTGACCCCAAGAAGAGCCTAGCAGCACATCCATGTGCTTCTTATGGGGATCTGTAAATAAAATAAACCGGTTGATCACTGGAATAGTGTGTGACCACTGGGAGGGCTGTGCAACCAGTCACCTGCGTGTACATGCACGTGCGTCCTGCACAGACAAACAAAATGGATGCTCACTTATAATAAGTCCCATAGCACTACTTGAAGTCAGAAATGTGACAGGAAACCTTTTACTAACTCACTGAGAACACAGAGACCTTGTTTGTTATGGTGGTGATCTTAAAGGATAGGTCCACATTTTTTCAAGTCTGTCTGAAAATAATAATTAAGAAACTACATAAGCTGGTTCAAGATGGACAGCACGGTGGCTCCTCATAGCAAAAAGGTTCTCGGTTTGCCTGTTCCTCCTGGTTTCCTCCCAGTGATCTGGTCTGTAGGTAGGGTCAGTTGGTCTGCTGGTCCCCTTGACAAAGACACTGGCTTAGATCTGGAGTTGGTCCCCGGGCGTTGCACAGTGGCTGCTGACTGTTCTCAATTAGGATGGGTTAAATTGAGAGAACAGATTTCACTGTATATTGCACTGTGAACAATTGTGTATAGGACTATAAACTTAATTTGATTTGATTACATTTTTTTAATCTATGCCAAAAAAAAGCATAAAATTGGTGACCAAAAATATTAGGATGTAACTAGATATCATCATAATATATAGTCCACAATATGATATTTATCACAATATAAAAAAAAAAAAAGAAAAAAATGACCTGAACAATATCCTTTAATAATAAATCTGATGTGCACATATACAATTTATTTTTACTTTTTAATTGAGGTCCTTCTGCTTTCCTTCTATATTTAAATAAAAGTATGACCTATGCATATGTAAAAAGTAGCTACTGGACTATGTACAACTTCAAAACAATACAGCAGCCACTAGCCAGTAGCAATCCCACCCTCCCTTTGGTTGTACAGCTGGACTACCAGGCCACCTAGGGGGAATGTATGTGTTACAAACACAACAACAAACAGACAAAAAGTTAGCGTACCCAACCAAAGGCTTAGAAGAAGGGTTGACTTGCTTGGATTTGTCTCTTTTTTTGAGATTTTTGTGCTGGTGTCAACACGGAGTGTTTTGTTCTGAAAATTATCTGGATGTTATGTTGTTGTTTGACTTCCTGTCTGCTCTGTGCTGAATTCGGCTGAATTGATGCACCATGCTCCAGCATCTGGCAAAAATAGAAGCCTTGCGGATCTGCTACGGAAGGGTCAGGACTGCCGGAGCTGCAATGGAGTAGATGCGCAACACAGCGGAGCCAGTGGAAGTAAACCCATAGACTAGAGTGAAACTATCAGCTCTGCTGCCGTTGCAAATCAGAGATGGACCGAACACAGATCTGGTGGAATTTAGGGTTAACAGTTACACAGTCAAGCATAGAGAAAGAAACCAACGGACCAATCAGAGGCGGGAGAAGGGCGGGTCTGTCTTCTTGAGCAGTATGACTGCTCCCTTTGCTGTTCAAACAGAACAATACAATAGCAAGGAGCAATAGAGTGCATTCATAGATCCACGACTTTTTTATGTTGTTTTTGTAAATCCCTTTTTAATTTCAACTATTTATTGATGGATTAATATTTCATTTGTAAATTCTATTTATAATTCCACTTTGTATTGCCCATTAAAATATCAAATAATGAATTACTTTGTAATTTAGTCCATTTATTAATAGATTGATAAATTAATGTGTAACCTCATTTATTAATGCCTATTTTTATTGTACAATTAGTTAAATGCTTTATTACTATTTCCTCTATATTCTCTTCCTTCCTGCTTCTCTGTATATGCATAGTTAGTTGCAGATGTAACTAACTTGATCCCCTTCATACATTTATTATCCAATCAAATACAACTTTTTTACACTTTCCATAACTGCTGACCATTTTTAAAATGAATTTCTTACCTTCCAAACATCCACTTGTTTTATTCAGTTTCCTCACAATATTAATATTAACTTAAATTTAACTTAACATCAAGTTAAGATAGCCAGTTATTTACAGTTGTATATTCTTGTCCATGTTCAAAGTCATTCTGTGGTAATACAGTGATTAGCAGGGACTGTGCTAGGACCTCTTTTTGCTGGTACAAGGTCACTGCATCTCCTAAAACGCTGCTAGTATCATTTCTTATTGTTAATTACGTACTGTGAATTCAATATATGATACAAGGCTTTTCTGCCACTTTAAACTTTAAAAATCATGATCATTTAATGCAGCATTAGAGTTCACAAAGGTTTCCTGATCAAAAATAAATTATAAGTTTATTAAATGATCACTGTGATTTTGTTTGTTAAGCAACTTTCAAGTTTCTGGAGAGAGCAACAGAGCGAGAGAGAGAGAGAGAGAGAGAGAGAGAGAGAGAGAGAGAGAGAGAGAGAGAGAGCAACAGAGAGAGAGAGAGAGAGCATGGGAGAGAGAGAATGGGAGAGAGAGCGAGAGAGAAAATGGGGAGGATTTCATCAACAGAAGTATCCAGAAAACTTCAGTGAAGGTTCATGGAGGCTGGCACGGTGTGAGACTGAGATAAACACAGACCCACTGCACAGTTCATAGCAAAGTTAAAACACACACACACACACACACACACACACACACACACACACACACAGCTGTAGTCCTCATGATAATCTACTAATTATTATTATTATTATTATATAATTATAATAATAATCTAATCTATTTGCAAGTTAGTGTTTAGGCCTGTACATGTCATTACATTGTCTGTAATCTGTTCGGAAAAAGGTATACAGAGGGATATGTTTTTTTTATTTGAATGATCCGATATCAATTCATAAAATCCCAAGATAAATCTTTCAATATATGCCTCTCCCTTTGGATGTGTATCATGGTCTAAATTTAACACCTGCCAAGCACCAAATGCAGGCAGATTTTCTGTTTGGTGAGGTTATCTCCGAAGACTGTCCACCATACTGACAGACAAATGTTTGTACCAAAACAGCAATGTAATAAAAAACTATGCTTGAGAAACCACATTATGATTTCATTTGTGGTGTCAAGATTTCTGGACTTTTACTTCATAGTATAGGTCAAGCTCCAAAACACTGGATCCTACATTTTCCATAATGCAACTCAAAAGCATCTTTGGTATGCCGCTCCCTTCCAGGTCAATCCCACATCCCCCAATGACATCATCAGGGTTATTTTCTCAGACTTGACAAAGCTGATAGACAGACACAGAAGACATAATACTACTGTTCCAATCCAACTTTTCTCTCTTGTTAAACAATTCTGATACCTCAACTCAACTTAAATCTGATTATGTGGCTCAACACATGTAGCTTAATTGAAACAACATAACAGATTGCATTTTACTGTATATTGACACTGACACTGAACTTAAAGTGGATCAGTTGCATCTGGTCTATACCAACTCTGCTTAATACAGTCATTATCATAACCAGTTCCAATCAGATGAGTGAGATCGGTGCATTCCCACTACTCCCCATGACAATTAAACTCATCTTCATGTGTCAAGTCAGTGGGGAGCCCCAAAAAGGAATAGTTTGTCATTTTGAGAAAAATGCTTATTTGCATGGAATGTGCATTTGTATAAACTAAATATGAAGCAATCGTGAACAGCTGGTTAGCTTTGTTTAGCATAAAGACTGAAAACAAGTTCGGGAAAAACAGCTAACCCTAACCCTGGCTCTGTTTCAAGGCAATACAAAAAAAAAAAAAATATGTACAACATTTTAATTGTTTATTTAATCTGTGCAAAACTGTAATTTAAAAAGGAAAGGAAATTACAGGGGAAAAAAGATTTAAAATACACACACACACACACATATATATATCCATCCATCTGGTTGTCTGTGACCCGTTTCCTGTTCCCTAGATATGATTATTTTTAACCTCATCCAGGGAATGTTAACAGTGTGAAGGTCTAAAAATATGAAGCAGGACATTGTGGAGCTCTTTCACACTGAAAACTTCTAGTCTAATGTATGTAGCTCACCTCCCACAGCTGTTAAAACCTACACATTAACACAATCATGTACAAAGTCTGGCACTATCAAACATGACATCAAATACACTTTATTAACAGCCAACTGACCTTGTTAAACCCCTCCTCAAGACAGCGATTGTACCATCACCCGCATCCAAACCAAAAGTTAATGAGGTCTATTCTGGCTGAGACCCATCCTCCATCAAATTTAGTGGAAATCTGCTCAGTAGCTTTTGTGTCATCCTGCTGACAAACCAACCAACCAACAAACATGGGTGAAAACATAACCTCCCTGGCGAAGGTGAAAAATGCAAGATCAAAACCAGGATTCCTGGCCAAGCACTTTCTATGTTGGAGCTGGTCCCAGGTGATACTTTATTAAAGTTTAAGATAACATAGGGGCTTATGTCCAGCTCTTTATTGGATTTTGGGAAGTCTACACTGCACCAAAGTTTTCATCTGAGATAGATGTTTGCCTGCCAAGCCTTTTCTCTTTCATTAAGTGCAAACTGGAAAGCAAACTGTACAAATACAAACATTAAAACGTATATCTAACTGCTTGCCCAGGTATGGGGGTTAGGGTTAGAGCAAGAAATTAGGCAGCAAGATAGGCTATAAAGGTAGGGATCTTTTGTTGCCTATCTTGCTCCCTCATTTCTTGCTGGATTTACACTGTGAACATATGGTACATTGCCTGCATCCAAACCCATAAGTTATGGGATCACCCATGATGATAACATTTTCCATATCATATTGTTTCATAATACTAGGGCTAACTTCAACCTTCAATATAAGAACAGTTTTTTTATTTCCATATCTTCAGCATTGCTCATCAGCTGGTGAGAATGTTATAAAAATATCAGTGCCCACTGCTCCAAAACTTGAATAATATATCGGTTGTGGGGTTGTGACAAGAACCAGAACAAACAAAACTCCATGCTGATAATGGCTTCCCGCTACAATGTAAAAATAAATTAGACAAGATATCTTTCAGTTTCTTCCAATATCCCATGTGTAGTCATTACTTGCATATGTAAGATTGTTGTGTCCTCAGAGACCTGTCTCCAGCACAACATCTTAGATCAAGCTGTTGCACTTGCATGTTTCTATATTAATACGTTGTGTAATTTGTGTAGCATGAAGGAGTTTACAAACTTTCATTTCATTATGCAACCCTGTGTTGTATAATGATGAATAAGTTGCCTTGTACCTTGCAAAACACTTTTCAAGGGTCAAATCTGCTACCACTTTCAGAACACACATGTAACATGGGAAACTAATACCATTTTTACACCAAAATTATTGTATATGGCATTTTGGCAAGAATAAAACAGCTGAAAACAAGTGATCCTATACCACTGCAGTTGGACAAGTTGGCCTTTCTGGGTTTTTTTTTTTGTCACATTCAATGTCACGACTGGAGGTGTGTGTGAGCAGTAATAAGCAGCAGATCATATACCTCATCAGACTACACCCAGATAATGTAAAACTTTTTTTAAAAAAGTCTTAATATTATACTTAATAAGACTTGAACAATGTTCAAGTGCCGCAGAGACAAATGGAAGTATTAATAATTTGTCCAGTGATAACGGGGTACAAGAGGTGGGCAATAAAGTGATGGGACAATTTAGCATGTTCTTCTGTTCAGTTGGCAAACGTAATGGCTGTGCCACATGATACAATAGGCGGTTTGGCTTTGCTAGAGGATGCCTCCAAAGCACAATTTAAAGAGCGAGTTTTTGGGAACCGCACTGATTTTCTTTCCCATGATGATGATGGCTCATCAAGCAAAGAGTGTGGGGAATCCCTCTCCTCCTCCAGAAGCTCGCACACCATAACTGTGCGCAGAGATGAGCTTCCTGGCCTCTCACTCTTACCTATCGGAAAGAACACAATGTGTCTAATAATACTACATCAATATTTACTGAAATATTGCGTTCCCCAGGGCTCTGTTCTGGGCCCTTTGCTCTTCTCTCTATATATATTTCACCTCTTGGCCAAATTATTCAGAGTTATGGAAAACATTTCCACTTCGATGCGGATGACACTCAGCTGTATGTGCCCATAAACGCTGACGATAAATCTCAAATCACAAAATTAGAGACCTGCACACACACTTTATGTATATTATCATTTGTATCAGATATTCTGTCAATACAACTTGTAAACTGTGATTTTGTTGTTCTTTTCTGTACATGCAACATTGCATGTCTGTCCATCCTGGGAGATCCTTACTCTGTGGCTCTCCCTGAGGTTTTTTTTCCCTGTTAAAAGTTTTTTTTTTCCTCAACATGGCAAGTTTTTCCTCACTCGACTCGAGGGTCTAAGGACAGAGGATCTCATTCACTGTACAGATCGTAAAGCCCATTGAGGCAATGTGATTGTGATTTTGGGCTATATAAATAAAACTGACTTGATTTGATTTGATTCACTCGAAATCACATTTTTTTTAACTCCTTCAAAGTCTGTATCTCAGAACTAACAGTGTTCACCGCTTCTGTCACATTCTGCCATTTCACTTGCTTCAATTTGTTGCTTATGCCAGAACTTAAACCTCCAAATAATACCCCGTCCGTCAATTCTGATCAATCATTAATTCAAGTTCATGGTCGGTAAAATTATGTTTCTGATTCTTCAACTGCTTCTTTGCTTCTGACACTAAATTCTGCCCCTTTATATGCAAACCAAGTAACTGGAGGTGTGTAGAGCCATTTATAGTAAATTGTGGGGATGGTCAGACGGCTCGTGCTTGTGCTCGTGCGTGTCATTTCAGGATGATTGAGATGTACGAGGAAAAGACACGTGGGAACAGACATGCGTGCGGTTTTATAAATCTGATGAAAAGACTGCTATGGCAAGTTTCCTGTTTTGTGTGAACACAGATTTCTTCACCTGAATATGTACAGTTTTAGACATTTGGCCCCTGGCCACTATGAACTGATCACTTTATGGAGTACCTTTAGTATTATTTTCTTTGCTGGGAAGCTTTCATTGTAATGTAAAGACATTTTTGATTTTGCTTTAACACACATACTAAATTTAGGAAAGCTCAGCTCTTGCTTGCTCATGTTCTCATCTTATATAGCCAGGCTTTTCCACCATCACACTGGCTCACCTTAGATAGAAAGCATTTTCAGACATGTTGCTCATTTGCCTTGATCCCATTCAGGAACTCATTTTCTACAATTACTGCATTTGCCCCTTCGTTTATTTGTGTTCAAACAAGTGTGTCCAGAAATACATTTGTTTGTAAATGCCATGCATGAGCAAGAATGTGTAAAGCCGGGCAGGAAGTCAAACAAAGCAACAACCAGAGAATCCGGTCGATTTTCAAAATAAAACAAATTTCAAAATAAAACTATTTTCGATAATTAAACACCCCAATTGACAGAAAACTACTCATTACTATGAAGTGGACATACATTTACAGTTGTCAGGAAAACATGGCGTTGCAATTGTATGCGGTTATTTACTTTCCTATGGTGAAAAAACAGCTCCAAGTGTGACTACAGAACAGCTGACGAGCAGAGCCGTTTGCCGACCGGCGCAGAGAAATTCGTGTCTGGTGTGAACAGAAGGGCCGTGGCTCGCGCGAAAATTTCCGATCGCGGCGCTTCGGCGTCCTGTCTGAACCTGGCGTTACTCTCCTTCCTTTATTTCTTCTTCATTCAAGCACCAGCAGCATTGTTCTCAGTGCGTTGATGTGGTTTACATACCCAGTAGCTCAGTTGGTAGAGCGTGTGCCCTATGTACAGAAGCTGGGTCCTGTAGCAGCCCAGGGTCAAATCTGACCTGTGGCCCTTTCCTGCATGTCATCCCTTCTCTCTCATCCTGTTTCCTGTCACACTCTAGCTGTTCCAAAAAAGTTATAACTTAAAACTGATGCATCTTATGACAATAGTTGCAGCCTCAGGAGTTTGCTATCAGAGAAGGGCTCACCAGTCTTTTGAACTAACAACTACTTTATAAGACTGATTAATGCAGTTCATTTTTTTATGACTGGACTTTGTGGTGGCCTGTTTCTGGTCTGTTTTCTGTGCTTTTTGTTTCAGAGGTGCTTGGTGAGGCTGGGCGTGGCTTTGCTGCTAGTCGGAGCTGTGCCGGTCCACACACCTGCAGCGCATTGAGTATAATCAGCACCTGCTCTTATACCCAGACTTTCCCTCTGCACGGTGACAGATTATTGTCGCCAGCTCCAGTGGTACTTGATCGCTGTCAGTATCTCTATTGCTTATGTGTTTAGAAAGCTTTCTTGTGTTCACTCACCAGTGCTTTAAAGGTATAGTTGGTAATCCTGTTCAGAAACACTTTTTGTTATATTGGGTGAAATGGTCTTCCCACCCTGAGAGTAGTCCATACATAATGTGTTGAGAAAAAGGAACGAAATAAATCAGACCTCTGTGGCAGCTGCAGGCCTGTAAAAACTCTGACCAATCCCTCCCTCTCGGTCCGAGTTGAAGGAACCAATCAGATGCCTTCATGTCTCGTCCTGCCTGCACCCCCCTCTGTCCCCCCCTCCTCCCTGCGCGCACTCATCACGTGTCATCGTTGCCGGATATATTCAGCACACTGCATATCGAGTAAGCGGGAGATACACACCCCAGGTCAGAAGGTGGCGGTAATGCACACCTAACAGTTGTTTGCCAACAGCCATAAAACAACAGAAGAAGAAGAGTTAGAAAGAGAGAACAATGGCTGTGGCTCAATTCAGAGGCTGCAGCCCACGAAGGGCGCATTTGAAGGCCAATTGCGTCACAATGCCGTGCAAAGGCTGTCCCAATTGGAAGGCTCCATCAAATGCAGCCTGCACTTCCGAGGACGCACTGCAAATATCCTTCGCGGCCTCCCATATCCCAAGATCCTTTGTGCACCACTGCTCAGTCCCGAAACAGAAGAGGAAGCAAGAGAAAATGGCGACATCAAGTGGCGCAGACATGACATTCAAATTTAAAGCTCTGGTCTACGATCTGAGAAAGGTTTGAAAAAAGCATCCCCCCCCACACACACCCCTCCCCTCTGTGCTCCTTAACCCCTCCCCTCCGAGCTCGTATCGCTCTCCCCTCGGAGTCCCGCGACACACCCCCTCCGGCTACAAGCTTTTTTTTTTCTTTTTTTTCTCTTCAACGAACTTTATACGTCCCGCAACAAGCACCAAGAGCAACAAGCCGGCAGAAAACAAATGAAGCCCAGCTTTGAATGCGGAGTAACGATGTCGGATTCACAGATAAAGTTATTACAATGCACGTTGAAACTCACGTAAATCTTGTAAGTCATTACAATGTCCACAGCTAAGCTAGCGTAACGTCATTAGCATGCTACAGCTACGTTACCTTACAGCTACGTAATAAGTTACAACAGCTAAGTTAGCCACTTCTAAAAGTTATTGAGGGCCAAGAGACTAACAGATGCTGCCGTCAGCTTTCATCACAACGATCGCTTCCACGTTGTGGCTGAAAAACAAACCTGTGTGAGTCTCGGAGCAGCTGTGTGTGTCCCAGCTGCTGTCTGAGTGGCACCAGACAGCAGCTAGGACACACACAGCTGCTCCGAGACTCACACAGGCCGCGACACAAACGTGCCCGTAAACCGTAATCTCTTGTTTATGACAGATAAGACACACAAATACACACATCGTAACGCCTATATGATAATCCATCATATTGATTTAGCAAAGGCTTCGTTGAAAACAAACGGACAAGACCGGGAGGAGGGTTAGCATAACAGTTGAGTAGTGACCGGGCGAGAGGTTGTTATGGAGCAATAAATCCGGACAAATAAAATAAAAATATATCCGAAACCCCTCCTCTCCGCGTTGGGGTTTCATTCATCCATTCATTCATCTTACTTGCTGCTTCATTTAGCTGCCACGAGCAAATAAATAGGCTGATTTGTGTAAACATGATAGCAATGTTAGCTTGTTGTTAGCTTACAATGCTAGCATAGAGGCTAACCTCTCCGTCGAACAAGTTAACAAGTGTTGACAACACTGCAGAGACAGACACCGTCTAATAACACAGAAACAAACTAACGGCAGCTTTCACAGTCATCAGCAGCATCGGCATGAAAGTTATCTGTGTCACAACATCCACAATAGAGACGAAGGTTACCTGCTCAACAGAAACGCCGCTGTATCAGCACCGGGTCCATATCTTCACGGACCTTTCGCCACCGTTCAAATGATGACCCGATGTTTACTCGGTTTGAGCCCTCTGTGTCACATCTCCACTTTGTGTCTTTTCAGTGACAGACTTTCTTTCTTTGACTCTTTGTCGGTGGGGCGAGCAGAGGCAGCTGAACTGCTCAGGGTGAAACAAACCTCTTGTCCGCTTGTAGTTTCAAATGCGGAAGTGGGTCAGGACCAGACGTGAGCAGGAGCAGGAGAGTGAGCGAGGATTGGATCGGAAAATCGATCCAATAGGAGCCATCTGGCCAATAGGAGCCATCCGGACAAATCTTTCAAATCGTAGACCATAGCTATGGTCTACGATTTGAAAGATTTGTTATTATTATTATTAACATCATTTAGATGGTGGTTATGACCCAATAGTACCACCCACACAATGTGGAGAGTAAAAGGAACCAAAAAAATCCATTCTCTCTAGTGTCTGTAAAACTGAAAAGAAATTGACCAATAGGAACCATCCGGCCCGGATGGCTCCTATTGGATCAATTTTCCGATCCAATCCTCGCTCACTCTCCTGCTCCTGCTCACGTCTGGTCCCGACCCACTTCCGCATTTGAAACTACAAGCGGATGAGAGGTTTGTTTCGCCCTGAGCAGTTCAGCTGCCTCTGCTCGCCCCACCGACAGAGTCAAAGAAAGAAAGTCTGTCACTGAAAACACACAAAGTGGAGATGTGACACAGAGGGCTCAAACCGAGTAAACATCGGGTCATCGTTTGAACGGTGGCGAAAGGTCCGTGAAGATATGGACCCGGTGCTGATACAGCGGCGTTTCTGTTGAGCAGGTAACCTTCGTCTTTATTGTGGATGTTGTGACACAGATAACTTTCATGCTGATGCTGCTTATGACTGTGAAAGCTGCCGTTAGTTTGTTTCTGTGTTATTAGACGGTGTCTGTCTCCGCAGTGTTGTCAACACTTGTTTACTTGTTCGATGGAGACGTTAGCCTCTATGCTAGCATTGTAAGCTAACAACAAGCTAACATGTTTACACCAAATCAGCCTATTTATTTGCTCGTGGCAGCTAAATGAAGCAGCAAGGGATGGATGAAATCCCAACGCGAAGCGGAGGGGTTTCGGATTTATTTCCGGATTTTTATCTTATTTGTCCGGATTTATTTCTCCATAACAACCTCTCGCCCGGTCACTACTCAACTGTTTTGCTAACCCTCCTCCCGGTCTTGTCCGTTTGTTTTCAACGAAGCCTTTGCTAAATCGATATGATGGATTATCATAAACGCGTTACGATGTGTGTATTTGTGTGTCTTATCTGTCATAAACAAGAGATTACGGTTTACGGGCATGTTTGTGTCGCAGTCTGGTGCCACTCAGACAGCAGCTAGGACACACACAGCTGCTCCGAGACTCACACAGGTTTGTTTTTCAGCCACAATGTGGAAGCGATCGTTGTGATGAAAGCTGGTGGCAGCATCTGTTAGTCTCTTGGCCCTCAATAACTTTTGGAAGTGGCTAACTTAGCTGTTGTAACTTATTACGTAGCTGTAAGGTAACGTAGCTGTAGCATGCTAATGACGTTACGCTAGCTTAGCTGTGGACATTGTAATGACTTACAAGATTTACGTGAGTTTCAACGTGCATTGTAATTACTTTATCTGTGAATCCGACATCGTTACTCCGCATTCAAAGCTGGGCTGTATTTGGTTTCTGCCGGCTTGTTGCTCTTGGTGCTTGTTGCGGGAGGTATAAAGTTCGTTGAAGAGAAAAAAAAAAGCTTGTAGCCGGAGGGGGTGTGTCGCGGGACTCCAGGGGAAGAGCGATACGAGCTCGGAGGGGAGGGGTTAAGGAGCACAGAGGGGAGGGGTGTGTGTGGGGGTGATGCCTTCGTGGGCCGCAAAGGCCGCGTCCTTGAAGGCTGCAGCCCCTGAATTGAGACACAGCAAAATGCAGCCAAAAGTAGCACTTCCAGAAGTGATGCAGAGGTTGCTGTCTTTCTGTTGGACAGGTAATTAGTTGTTTTGTTTCGGGGGGATTTGTTATTCTCATGAAATATGTAACGTTAGCCAACTTAGCTACTTCTGTAGCTTGTATTAGCCCAATGCTAACGGCTCTCCTCTGCCCTGCTGACGGACTGTCTGATGCGCGTTCAAGTTTGTGGGGGCGGGGCTTTGGACGGAGCACTGATGGGAGGGGGAGAAGGGGGTGGAGCTTAGACGAGGTGCCACTTTCAAATCTTGCTAGCTCTCCAACATTACCAAATATACCTTCAACCCTGCCTTCCTCCTCTTCCAGTATGACTGACTCATACCTGTGAACCAGCTCCTCAACCACTAGCCACCCAGCCTCCCACACCTCTGCCACCCCTCACAAACTTCTACTGCCTGAGCCAGCCTCCTACGTAAAGCATGAGTCTCCACTTGCACCACCCTGGGTTGCGGCCTGCACTCGAGCTCATCGCCTCATCCTACAAGCAAATCATTCTTGTGTCAATAAATTCACCTTTCAAGTCACTACCTGTTTGGTGTCACTTTTGGGTCCACCTGTTCCTTACTACAACTGTTACACATTTACTGTGTTGACTTTTTGTTCGTACACATGCTGAGCCTACTCACTAAAATCAAAGATAACTTTGTTGGTTTTAAGAGACCTTAATGTCTCTTTTGTATTTTTAACATTGCTCTTCAAAAGGCTTTTTTTTCTCATGTGATTATTCAATTAAAAATCAGTAGAACACTCGATTACAAAAATTATCTATATCTGCAGCCCTGGTTCAAATATTCCCAAACAAACCAGACTTGGGGGTGAATACAGCCTGAGTCAAACAGGGACAAAAACCCTGTACTGTACAGTACTAGTTAATGAGACAAGTAATTCTAATCATGTTTCATTGTGGTGAAGCAGAATGAGCTCGATAATAAGCTGACAGACTGTTCCTACTTGACTAAGCACCACATGACTGGCTCTGTGTGTGTGGACCCCTGTGAAGTAGGGACTTTCTGGTTAATCTCCAGCTGGCCAATAAGCAGCTTAACTGTCACTGGAGTGCAGCAGGCTAATTACTAGTTTGTAGCCAGTCTAATATGGTTCAGAGCCACACATAACCATACTGACAATAACTTTACATCAGCAAGATTGGCACTGTGTCCAAAATAATAGTATTACTTCCTACTTAAAAAATATTTTACATGCAAAAACTTAACTGTGGAAGTGGAAATGATATGTTTGTTATGTTAATATCAGGTAAACATCACCTGTTGAATGACATTGAAGAATCCCTTCTTTTGAGAGCACTGATTGTACCTGCGTCTGTGACCCTACACTGTTGGGCTGGTGAGCATAATGTGCACACAGGGAAACTGTGTCATTAGGTTAACCCTTCACGGTCAAACCTGGTACAAGGGCAGGTAAAGAGCTACAGAGTAGAGCAGATGCTGAGCTGATGGTTTAATCTGTGACCACAACCTGTTGATATTGTTAAATGAGCCTCAGACCAAGACTGAGGTAACCACAGAGAATGGTTCCTAAATGTTTGCAAGACTAAGAGGCTATAGCCCTGTTCGCAGCTCTGTGAGGCACATTTTGAGATGTAAATTTATTAGAGTCTCACTAGCTGTGGTTACATAGTCAATATTTCTTCAGTCTGATTGAAATCATCCTGATGAGAGATTCAATCTTAACTGTTTACATGGGTAATAAAATAAAGTGATCCAATAAGATCAGGTGCTTAGCAGAAAAGATGCTCATGCTTAAGTATCAAATTTGTGAAGTTAACTGTTAACCAGTGGTTTTTAGATAGACTCACCCTCAAAGAGTACAACAAGTCAAAGTTGCGCTGGCTGCTTGGCAAATTATCTATAGGTCAGACAATATTAGTATATTAATATGCCATTGATTCATTTATTTATTTGGCACATTTTGGCTGTTGATATCTTCATTTGCAATAATATTACACGTGATAACGGCAGAAGGACGGCATACACCAGCTAACGTTAACCCTGCAACCAACACACACACACACACACACACACACACACACACACACACACACACACACACACACACACACACACACACACACACACACATAAGGATTTGTCATTCACTCCCTATTTGTTGCCATGGCTTTGATCCTACAAGCAAGAGAGCTAGTAGGTAATCCTCTAATAATCTCTTTCACCTGAACCACCAGAGGTGGAGAGGACACAGAGAGAGTCAATTGCTGAGACAATCTTATCTCAGGTCAAAAAAGATCCTTAAATCACAACAGGGAAATGGGAATCAGGTTACAATAGGAAGAGACTGTGCAGTTCAGAAAAGATTAACGGGGGAAATGATCAGATACGATGAGCAGGGTTTTTCCTGGTTATCTAAACTTTAGCAACATGCTTTAGATTGAAAGGCAATCTGCTGAAGATATCACTATTAAAAAGCATCATGGGGTGAGCGATGCTGAAGAATGATGATGAGCATTAAGGAGAGAATAAGCAGAGCATTAATGAGTTAATCTGTAGTTAATGCAAACTCAACATTTCCTGTAACTGCTTTTAAATCCTGAATCCTTGTCACTATACACAAGAATATTCTTTAGTGTATAGTGACAATAAAGAATATTCTATTCTATTCTATTCAAAGCAGAAGCCTTCCAGGGAAGAGACTACAGTAATTCACCAGGAACAGCTGTCCAGGACCAGTGCTCAAAATAACAGTAACCCTCCCACCAATGACCAAACTTCCCTCAATCCCATATGCACTTTCTGTTGGAAGAGAAGAAAGACAAGAGGTCAGCCAGGGGCTAAATAGATGTTCTAGTCAGTGTGATATATGGTTACTGCAGCAGCTCTGTTATTAGGAAAAGACACTGCATGAGTCACTCTGTACAGGACTCCACTGCATGGAAAAACACACATTGAGTGTGTGTTTGGCTGAGTCAGAGGTCTTTTCAGGTAGAAATCTGAGGTTTGATAATAACAGTGATCTAACCTCTGTGTTTTTTGAAGGTTCCACCCATGTGTACTAACAGCTGATGACTATTCTAATGTTTCTTCTTTTTTTGCCATTTGACAACAATGATCAACATTTCACCTAAATATTGACCAATGCTATCAAAATATTCAGAATTCAGAATACAGATTTTTCTTAGCTAAGTTATCAATTTGATCAAAATGACTCACTCAGCTCAGTCTGAGGGCCTCCTGTAGAGAACAATTTAAGTGCTGACTGATTCTAAAATAATTATGCGTCAGTCTTCCTACAACCTTATATCTTTACATTCCGTCTTTAAATTCTGCCACTTTATACTGACAGATTTGGCTGTCAACATGTATACATCAATAACAAATCCAAAGTGTGAATGCTTATGTTTAGAAAATCTGCATAAAATACTTCATTTTGAAAATAAACAGGTCATCATTTTAGGAGAAGAGCTGCTCTGCCTCACTCCGACTTATGTATTGCACCCTTGCAATGCAAAGTTATTCAAAGGTTGTAGTTTTTAGACTTGTGGACTACATAGAACCTAATGGATGTTTCAATGGCAATTCGCTGTTCTCTCTCTCCAGTTGATTAGGTCCATCCAGCTATTATAAACAAAGTTGAAAACGCTTTTCTGGTCCGAGTTTGATTCATGATAAATCCGTGGTATATTACTGAGATGATCAGTCGGTCTTCCTGTCGGCGTGAAGAGCAGTAGCTAATGGTGCCTTGTTGTAGGCCTAATGTTGGATGGTTGTCATGTTAATATGCTGCTTGACTCAGCAATAAAAAGGATTTGAAATTATTTTTCTGCCTTTAATTCTTTGTAGAAGTGTCTGAAAGGCTCAAAAGCAGCCATTTGTTCAAAAAAAATAAGTAAATATGTAGATATCGGCATCGGCCCCAAAAAATCCATATCGGTCGGGCCCTAGCCTGCACTAGTGATTTGAAACTTTGAAACTCACAGCAGGATGTAAATATACCGGTGTATATTTATCGCAAGTCACGTTGATCTTGTCCGGCGCGGCTTCCGTAGTGCAAACGCTGTGAGGAAGACCCGCGTGAACGTGGGAGCGTACCTCTAGGCAAATAGAAAAATGTACTAAATGACGTCGTTTCGAGTAAACTCTAGATGTCGCCACTTCAGGACACTTGGATTGCAGCGGACGAGCAGTATGGAGGAATATTACTAAGTTTTTGTGTAGTTTTATGGACCTTTTCGTCTCGGACGCCATTAACACTCGTTATGTGGATTATTGCTGCCAGAGGGTACCCCCGCGGGTCTCCAGCTGCACTTTGAGGAATTAGAAACTACACCAGACTTCTCATCAGCATGAGGGTGAGTCGATAATGACTGAATTTTGTTTTAGAGTGAACTATTCCTTTAATTCCTCTGCAGTCAGCTACATCCGAGTCCATTGCTACTGCATTAAGAGAACGTCTTGCTGCCATTGATCCTGAGGATCAGAAAAGTAAGCTCATCTGCCAGGCGTATGATGGAGCCAGTGTGATGAGGGGTGCCACCGCAGGTGTTCAGAGGAAAATAAAAGACGTGTACCCAAATGCCCACTATATCTACTGCTACACACATCAGCTCAACCTGATCATGCAACAGGCCACCTCTCACATTTCCAAGGTGAGATTTTTTTTTTCTGACCTAGGTGTATTTGCCAGCTTTTTTTCCAAGATCACCCAAGCGTACACGTGTTCTTGATAAAATGGTGGCATGTAGACTGCCAACATCCAGCAACATCAGATGGAACTTTCACAGCCGAGCCATCAACACTGTGTTTGAGCACAGGGAGGATCTCATTCACTGTTTTGAGAACATACGAGACTCGGGTGACTTTGACCCCAATACCATCAGAGAGGCAGACATACAAAAGATCAGGTAATAAGTATTCCTGTTAGTAATATGATCGTTTTTTTATCATTATCTCTCTTCCCCCTTTTAAATTATTATCATGAATTCTCCTTGTCCTTTCACAGAAATTCTCTCCATTCCATGGGTGAGCAAAGCAGTGGCTCTCTGCCAGCAAAGAGGCATTGGGTACTCAGTTCAGAGGATCGTCAAAGGATTGCAGAAGAGGTTATAGAAATCTGTCATAGTCCATGTTTCATCGGAGGTTGTAATATCTGTTAAAGGAGAAATGTGTTTTGAAATACAATTCTAAATATATCATTGTCATGTTGCAGAGATGTTCCAGCCATCACCACAATTTTTTTTTTTTTTATGAAAATGAAAATTGTGCAAAAAATATTAGTCCCTCTAATATTTCAAATCATATCACAGTTGCAGTATTAGTCAAAATAATAGCAATAACATATTTTTTCCAAAATCATGCAGCACTAACAGAAGGTGACAGTGGAAGTAAAATTACTTGAATTCCATATTTATTTTTTCTCTACATATTTTTGTATTCTTCTCTCTGTAGGTCTGCAATACCATTCTGGGACACACCAGGGAGCACTTCTCCTTCACAGACCACCTTGTCTGTGTCACCTTGTTGCAGGGGGACAGGTTTGAGGAACATCACAGGTCATTTCCTGAAGATGCACTGCGTAGCACCTTGAAGTAGGGGTGCACGATAATTATCGGACCGATAACAGGAAATTATTACGTCATTCCGATAAGTCCGATATCATGGTGAATAGCCCCGATAACATATAGAATTTTGTCAGCACGGCAGTGCCCGCTCCCACTATGAGACCTGAATGGCCTGCAGTAAATGCTGCATTCAAGTGACGTTGGGATAATCAGAAAAACTCTTTCTGACTGGGAAAATTCAAGAATACCCCCTCATGTCGGAAAAGAACTCATTAACTCGGTCATAATTTTGGTAGTTGCTGACTTGAATTGATATCCACAGTGTTTTTCCACATATTACACATAAACAATAGAAACATGAACTTAAAAAGGCCGAAAGAATGACTAGCTAATGTGGGAACTGGGAATTTCCGTCACACCGTGAATGCAGCACAGCATGCTTACGTTTAAAAACAGACAACATGGCGTCGATTGTGTGGGACTTTTTCAAAGTTTTTGAAGAAGACAGATCGCTAGTTACTTGTAACAAATGTTCCAAGCAAGTTCCACGAGGAGGTAGAAGTAGCACGAGCTTCAATACATCAAACCTGATAAGTCACCTGAAACATACGGTAGCCATCGCTTCGGCTGAGTTTTGAAAGCATACGAGGACGCCCGGGCTGCTAAAGACGCTGGCAACTTAAAGCTAGCCGCAAAGAAGCCACCGGGACTTGCACACATTGCCGATGGATATATGGACTTGTGATGTCAGCCCTGTAAGCATGATGAGTCTGACCGCGCAGTGGTTAATACAGACTTTCAACTATATATTTATTTTTTTGAACTTCTGGAATGCACTTTTTCAGTTTGTAATCCCGATGTATTTACATCAGTTCAAGGGGCCTTTATTTTTTTTTGAGAGGCCTGCCAATAGTTTAAAAAAAAAAAAAAAAATCTCCATTTAAATAGTCAAAAGTGTTTCTGGGTTTGTTCATAGTATTAATGTCATGATCTTAGGTCATGATCATATATATATGTATATGTGTGTGTGTTATTGGTTATCGGTATCGGTATCGGCCTTTAGGAGCTGAAAGTTACCGGTTATCGGTTTAAAAAAAAAGTTATGCATCCCTACCTTGAAGGCATACCCAATGCTGAATGGAAGCAAGCTAAAGACAGAACTTGGTCTCATCTACAACGAGGAAGAGTTCAGAGCCTTCTTTGGGGCTGTGGACCTATTCCATCTGTTTATGGAGAACAATCTAGAAGAGGTCTTTTCAGAAACTATCACTCTTTTAAAGATCATCATCACCACACCCATGACCACAGCGGAAGCTGAGAGGTGCTTCTCGACCTTGAAAAGAGTAAAAACTTTTCTCAGAAACACCATGACCCAGGAGAGGCTGAATGCATTGGCCATGCTGTCCATGGAAAAGAGACTTGAATGTGAGATGACAGACTTCAATCAGAGAGTCATTGTAAAATTTGCTGGCCAGAAGGAAAGGAGAGCAACATTTATGTTCAAGTAGTGTTTATTTTGTACCCCCCGCCTTCCAGTGCGCCCCCCCCAAATTTTTTTTATCACCAGCCGCCACTGAATATGGTGCCATGAGGCTTGGCTTCAGAACACCATCTATCTGAAGAGTTAAAGTCACTATCTCTCATTATAACTTTTTCCAGACTGGCACGTGTGTGTTTATGTGTGTGTGTGTCTTGTTTATACAGTATGTCCATGTTTGAGTTTGTGTGTGTTAATTGGATGTTTGTCCAGTTCTTAAAGGAAGTCATTAACTTCAAAGGGCTGCGTGTGTGTGTGTGTGTGTGTGTGTGTGTGTGTGTGTGTGTGTGTGTGTGTGTGTGTGTGTGTGTGTAATATATATATAATATATATATACACACACACACACACACACACACACACATACACATACACATACAGAGAGGGATAGAAGCCTAAGGCTGTCTAAAGAATGGACTACATGCTGGGTAAACCATGTCCAGTTGCTCTTTGGGCCTCAGAGCTGGTTTATTGTCCACATATGCTTCAAACTGCCACTCTCTCTGCTTCAGTTTTCATAGCTTCTCTTTTTACTGTTGGCTGAAACTACATCATTTTTAAAAGAAAAATGAACAAAAAGGAAGCCGCACTTTTAACCTTGCAGTAGAAGCAATACATCGCTCATGAGAATTGGTAAAAATGGGGGTAACTGTGCTCACTGTAATGCAGTTTTTTCTCAAAGGTATTCTTAGTGTTGAACTCTAGGTTGTGTCCTAAATCACCTCATTCACTCCTCCCTACTCACTACCTAGGGGTTTCTTATATAGTGGACTATACGGTATAGTTAGCCCATCAGTCAATGAAAAAAACACTTTTGACACCACTGGAGTAGGGTTTTTATTCCCTCCAGCACAATGCATGATGGTATACCAATCAGCCACAACATTAAAACCACTGATAGGTGATGTGGATACTTGGAAGCGTAATGACTGTTGTCATGATTACAATGAAGTTACAATGAAGCTATAAATATGAGAAACAGTTACACAATCGAATGAAGATATTAACCAGACAAAAGTAATATACAAGCTGAAGTGCGGTAAAGGTTGAGATTTCACAATGAGTTTGCAAAAAAAAGAACAACAGTTGACCATGGCCTTATAAGGAAGTAAGCAAAATCTCTTAAAACCCTTTAACAGCACCAGCATCGTCGCCCATGATTTTACATGTGTTGTTCTCATTGCCGTACTTCCTAGACCGTTTGTGCTACACCCATATAGGGCTTATTACTGTAGGCTGTAGGTAACGCAAGGTGTTGCCATGCGCACACAGACGAGCCAACAGGATTTTACGCACGTGGTTCTCATTACCGTAATTCCTTGAAGGTTTGTGCTATTAAAAAAATTCCAACGGTTCCTGGAAGTAGAGACTCTGGCCTTTTCACCCATATATTCCTTTGGGATGAATAAAGTTCTATCTTATGTCTCCATTACTTTTAGGATGCCTTCTGCTGAAGGGCCATCCAGATATTCAGTGCAAGAGAGTCCCAGCCATGGTCACAGTCCCGGCCGTGGTCGGGGCCGCGGAGGTGCTGGTGATGCTGTTCGAAGCCAGTCATCAATTACAAGTGCATGGAAGACAGAGGCAGATCCTGATGTAGTCACTCGAACAATAAGGTTTACCCCAAAACGAAAGCCTGGTGTTCAACCCCCTCTCAATGATGGAAAACCATCACCAAGTGAAGTATTCTGTCATTTTTTTGACTCCAAGTCCTCAAAGTCTTGTGTGCAAACACAAACAAGAATGCAGCAAGAAATCTGGAGAATGGAAAGAAATTCACCTGGAAAGAACTAACCACACAAGAATTACAAAAGTACCTGGGCTTGTTGCTGTCCATGGCAGTGATGGACTTCCCAAAGGTGAATGTGGTGGCATCACTGGTCAACAAAGACTTCCTGGGGTCTGGCTGCATCATCTACTGCGACAACTTTTAAATGAGTCCCCTCCTCGTCCGACACTTGGACCAGCAGGGATTTGGGGCTTGTGGGACGTACAGGCAGGGAAGAGTTGGTGTTCCATCCACTCAGGAAAATGCTTTGCATAAAAAGTCACCAAGAGGCTCAATTCGCTGAATTCAGGACAGTGGCCTTTTAATTCTGAAGTGGATGGACACCAGAGAAGTCTCCCTTTGTACCAACATCCATCCTGTGTACAGTGGGGAGGCAGTGTTGCACTGGCAAAAGACAGATGATGGGCAAGATCAGAGGATCCCTGTCCCCAGACCCACACCGTATTAGCAGAATACAACAAATACATGGGAGGAGTGGACAGGTCAGATCAAATGCTGGGTATCAATTCAGTCCATCGCAAAACGAAGAAATAGTACATTACTGTTTTCCAGCATTTTCTGGACATTGCTGTGACAAATAGTTACATAATTCATAAAGAATAAAGAAGCTCTCTGCGCAGCTCCTAGGAGACCACCAGTCACGACCACTTCCCTGTCCCCACAAACAACGGACAGCATGGGGCGACGACAGTGCACTCTCTGCAAAAGGTGCACTCCCTGGAAATGTGAGGAGTGTAATGTGGGCCTGTGTCTGCAGCTGGAGAGGAACTGCTTCAGAGAGTAACACAAAGGCCAAAAAACACCTGGACATTCTTAGGGAAAACAGGCCAAAAATAAAATCTATGAGGCCAAGGCTCACAAACTTTCTTGAACAAATGTTTTATAGTTAAAATTTCAAATTGAACATGTGTAACATTTAGTCTATGAGCAGTTACAGTTTCTACTTCACTAAAAACCTGTAAAGTCCAATTTCGTTTTGAGTTTTCTTCACCTTTAAACTGTTATTACACACACAAAACATACAGTAATGTCAAATAACTGCCAGATATTGAAAGCTGAAGTAATCCTGGAAAAAGGGGCAAAAGCACTTACTCATAGCACATATTCTGACACTTTTACAGCCAAAACAACAAAATAAATCCAGGTGGCCTATATGAGGCTTAGGTGTTAAAGGGTTTTAAGCAATAGAAGGCCAGCTGAGAGAGTATAAAAACACAGCAACAGAGACCATGTTCTTCCTCTCGCTTCTTCCTTGGATC
Organism: Pagrus pagrus; assembly: GCF_965226575.1. Taxonomy (NCBI): domain Eukaryota; kingdom Metazoa; phylum Chordata; class Actinopteri; order Spariformes; family Sparidae; genus Pagrus; species Pagrus pagrus. The sequence continues at coordinate 33,034,659 of NC_140194.1, forward strand.
AACACATGAGACGGAGTATGTGAGCAGCCTAAACATCGCAGAAAGGACTTCAAGAAATCCACAGCTCACAAATTGACAAGGAAGTAAAAGCACAACGGATTAACCATTTTTACCAACCAACTGTGGATTACAATTTGGACATTGGAGTTCTTTTGTTCACTCTGCTGGCGTGAGTGAACAAGTTATACAAGTTTGGACTTTGAGGAAATTTGGGGACCTCAGGCGGGGTTGTGAATTACCGCAAGGACTTGGAATTTCAGCAGGAAGGGAAAGGCTTACCCGAAGGCTTGACCCTCTCAATCTCTACTACATCTAAGCATATTGACCAGACTCAGCTCTTTTAAATTACTCTTTATTATATACTGAATTGCTGAATTGTGATCTAGGTTGCTCTAGCCTACCAAACTGAAACAGTCCCTTAGGGTTTACAAAAGGCACCTATAATTCATCCTAGCACCATCCCAAGTGATCAGATCATTTAGAGGAGAGCTGCCATTAACTGGCGTGGCTGGTGGCCATATCTGACTCAGGGGCTAGTCAACCCAGAGGTAGCAGGGTAGACGTTCGGACGTGGGCAGTTAGAAGGTACGCAAGTCTCCTCCCTACCAGCCTAAGCAGTCCCTATTTAATTCCATTTTAAAGTAACACCTTGTAGGTTTAGGGACCTAACCCTTTATAACGGAGAGCTGGTCCAATACCTCCTGGACAGGGATATACTCTGGATCTAACACCATGCCTTGACAAGTCAGAGCTGTTTGGGCTACACAATAGAACCTGCTCAGTATAAAGCAGGTGGTTTTAATTAGAGATGTTCCGATACCATTTTTGTCCTTCCCAATACCTGGGCTTTGGTTATCGGCCGATACTGAGTACCAATCTGATACCAGTGCGTGTTTAAAAAAAGGGTAACCCTAAGAAGATTTTTATTTTATTTTAACAGCTGTATTAACTACTAACCATGTATGGATGTAATATGATTGCTATCATTGTTGTATGGCCTGGCTCAGGTAAAACCTGGCAGAGAATGATTTCCATACAACATTCTTTTATTACATATTTTCAGTCATAACCGAAAAAGAACCGAATAAAGAAATGTGGGAATACATACAAATTCCTTTAAAAACTATTAAAGTGCTGACACTTTTTAAATAGAACAGTTAATACAGTAATGCAACAGCAACATAAATTAATCTAGGAATAAATAATCCCCTTAAAACTTACTTAAGGAATTCGTTTACAGCACCGCACTTTGAAGGGCAAATGTTGACGGGGATACTGTGTCCACCCAGTGTGCAGACTCAGCAAAGACACGTTGGAGGTCCAAATGTCAGTAGTAAAGCTGACTGCCTGCACATCTTTTGGCCTACATGAATGTGTTCCCACACTGTCTGATAAAGTTTGGGGAGAGCAGAAGAAAACAGTAGTTTCAAGGGGCAGCACAGTGCAACTTCCTGTGTTGGCTTTTAGAACAGCGAAGAAGAATTGATTTCAGGTATGTAATGTTAAGCAGAGCTGACGGAGCTAACTGGGAAGTAGCAGGGTCCCATTTCTAAATTACGTGGTATCAGATTGGTGCATAGACTCACGTACTCGCCAATACCGATACCTGCATTTTCCACAGTACTGGTGGCATTTCGGGAACAACTCTAGTTATAATGTTGTGTCTGATTGGTTTATAATGCTTGATTGGTGATCATCAGTTGTAAACAACTTTCACGATGCATTGTGGGATATTTTTAATCAACTATATAGGGTATAATAATTCCCACAATAAACTTGGACAGCACTACAAATTGGCAAGTAGTGAGTGATTGAATCCTGGTGTTGGTTGCACATGTACATTAAAAGTAACAGAGGTAGTTCATAAATAAATGAAAAAAGACAAGCTTGAGAAAGGAGTTGAAACCCTGCACTCAGGTGCTGACACACATATACATTAAACTGGTCACAAAATGGTCTTGAATAGTTATATACTGTATAAATATTGCATATTAAAATCTTAATATTTCCACTATCATAAATGGAAATGAATTACAAACAAACATTAAGAAGCACTCAGCTTTTGAATTAATATTTTTCACACCAGTGTAGACAAATCAAGCAAACAGGGAAAACTCACCAGAGTTAGTTTGAACCGCATTGAACACGTAATGTGTGATAGCACTCCTGGTAGCCTGCTATGTTTGTGGTGGAACTAATGCAAAGGATTAAGTGCCCATGTCCACATGAGTTTTTTTCGAGAAGGAAAGCACTGGCTGAGAGAAATAAACGCTGCAGTTTAGTTTTGATTGACAGGTGAAGACCATGGGCTGAACAGTAATGCTCCAAAACATACTCCCTCATTTGATGCACTTTATGATGGAGGTGAAGAGCACTGTCTAACATTTCGCTCCAAAATGTAACATAGATGTCAGCTGGGTAGAGATCTGATGGCTGTAGGTCACAGTTTATGACACATCATTTTCATACTTACCAAACCATGCAGTGAGCTTTGTGACCTGTACAGAAGCAGCTGCACTCAGTGTGTTTCTACAGTCTGTAAATCTACATCATCTCTACATCTCACATCTTTCTTGGTAAGTTATTGGATATTTTACTGCTTACTAGGGGTGTGCATTGCTCCCTAATAAAATGATTCTATATGTATCTCGATACATGGGCGCAGATACGATTCAGGGACGATTCTTTTTTTTACTGAACGATTCTATACGATTCGACTCCGATTCTGTAAGATTCGATTTGGTTTAAGTACGATACAATACAATCTGATACAATTGTTTGCTGTTTACAATTGTAGACATTCATTTTCTATTATAATTTAGAATCAGCCAATTTTATAAAAGTGGCATTGCTTACCTTCAAATACATATTTCATGAAAGGCCAGGGAAGACCAGGGAATCCTATGTATTTTTCTTACTATTATGTATACAGTACAGACCAAAAGTTTGGACACACCTTCTCATTCAAAGAGTTTTCTTTATTTTCATGACTATGAAAATTGTAGATTCACACTGAAGGCATCAAAACTATGAATTAACACATGTGGAATTATATACTTAAAAAAAAAGTGTGAAACAACTGAAAATATGTCTTATATTCTAGGTTCTTCAAAGTAGCCACCTTTTGCTTTGATTACTGCTTCGCACACTCTTGGCATTCTCTTGATGAGCTTCAAGAGGTAGTCACCTGAAATGGTCTTCCAACAGTCTTGAAGGAGTTCCCAGCGATGCTTAGCACTTGTTGGCCCTCTTGCCTTCACTCTGCGGTCCAGCTCACCCCAAACCATCTCGATTGGGTTCAGGTCCGGTGACTGTGGAGGCCAGGTCATCTGGCGCAGCACCCCATCACTCTCCTTCTTGGTCAAATAGCCCTTACACAGCCTGGAGGTGTGTTTGGGGTCATTGTCCTGTTGAAAAGTAAATGATGGTCCAACTAAACGCAAACCGGATGGAATAGCATGCCGCTGCAAGATGCTGTGGTAGCCATGCTGGTTCAGTATGCCTTCAATTTTGAATAAATCCTCAACAGTGTCACCAGCAAAGCACCCCCACACCATCACACCTCCTCCTCCATGCTTCACGGTGGGAACCAGGCATGTAGAGTCCATCCGTTCACCTTTTCTGCGTCGCACAAAGACACGGTGGTTGGAACCAAAGATCTCAAATTTGGACTCATCAGACCAAAGCACAGATTTCCACTGGTCTAATGTCCATTCCTTGTGTTCTTTAGCCCAAACAAGTCTCTTCTGCTTGTTGCCTTTCCTTAGCAGTGGTTTCCTAGCAGCTATTCTACCATGAAGGCCTGATTCACACAGTCTCCTCTTAACAGTTGTTCTAGAGATGTGTCTGCTGCTAGAACTCTGTGTGGCATTGACCTGGTCTCTAATCTGAGCTGCTGTTAACCTGCGATTTCTGAGGCTGGTGACTCGGATGAACTTATCCTCCGCAGCAGAGGTGACTCTTGGTCTTCCTTTCCTGGGGCGGTCCTCATGTGAGCCAGTTTCTTTGTAGCGCTTGATGGTTTCTGCGACTGCACTTGGGGACACTTTCAAAGTTTTCCCAATTTTTCGGACTGACTGACCTTCATTTCTTAAAGTAATGATGGCCACTCGTTTTTCTTTACTTAGCTGCTTTTTTCTTGCCATAATACAAATTTTAACAGTCTATTCAGTAGGACTATCAGCTGTGTATCCACCTGACTTCTGCACAACACAACTGATGGTCCCAACCCCATTTATAAGGCAAGAAATCCCACTTATTAAACCTGACAGGGCACACCTGTGAAGTGAAAACCATTTCAGGTGACTACCTCTTGAAGCTCATCAAGAGAATGCAGAGTGTGTGCAAAGCAGTAATCAGAGCAAAAGGTGGCTACTTTGAAGAAACTAGAATATAAGGCATATTTTCAGTTGTTTTACACTTTTTTGTTAAGTACATATTTCCACATGTGTTAATTCATAGTTTTGATGCCTTCAGTGTGAATCTACAATGTCAATAGTCATGAAAAGAAAGGAAACTCATTGAATGAGAAGGTGTGTCCAAACTTTTGGTCTGTACTGTATCTTTATCTTAATATGCTTATACCTCAGCGTATAGGAATAATATACTTTGCCTTGAGTGTATTATTACACTGGAGGTCTATCAGCTCCATTTGGAGGTTTACAGGTGCTCTTTCTACATCAACTGCAAATGGATTGCTGAACAGTTCAAATTTAAATTTCTGAGCTGCAAAGTCAGAAAATCGCCGCATGAACTCTGTGCCAAGTTCGCCCAGTTTATCAGCAAATTGCGCTGTCAGGAGAGCGGTGTGTTTGGCAACACGGAAAGTGACTAAAGTTTCCTTGCTGCATCTGAGTCTCCCACAGGTGCAGCTTTGCTTGGAAAGCTCTCATTGCATCATACATGTCTGTGATCACACGTCCTCGTCCCTGAAGCTGGAGGTTTAGCGCAGTGACATGTTTCGTTATGTTGCACAAAAACGCCAGCTCACATCGCCACTTTTCGTCCCAGAGCTCTGTGGTGTCTTTCCCTTTGCATTCCAAAAACTGGCAGATTTCCTCATGCTACTCAAAAAATCTATTAAGCACTTTCGCTCGACTTAGCCATCGCACCTCTGTGTAATAGGGCACAGTGCCATGTTCAGAATCTATCTCTTCAAGAAAAGACATGAAATTGGCGGTGATTTAAGCCTTTAGCTCTTATAAAGTTAACCGTAAGTGTTACGGTGCTTATTACATGTTCCATTTTGAGAGCTTTTCCACACAGCGCTTACTGGTGTATGATGCAGTGATAAACTGTCAGGTCACCTGCACATTTCTGTCATTTATGTCGTCAGTCCCGTCAGTTTGTCCCAGGGCAGTTTCATTTCATTCACACATTTACATACTTCCTCAAATATCTTTGTCTTTTCCCGTGGTTGTGCCATGCATTGATTTAATTCCCAAAAGTTCTCCTGTAATGCATAAACTGGAGTCTACTCCAAGGATGAAGATTGATTGATTGTATCGGTCCTATCAGCACTCTCATCCACAGCAAGGGAATATGCAGTGAAGTCTTTTCCCTTTTCCATCAACTGTTCTTGAAAATTGGTGGCAAGCTCACATACACGATCAGCAACAGTATTTCTGCTTAAGCTTATATTTGAAAACGCTTGCTTTTTATCTTGACACATGATGTCGCACGCTTTAATCATTCACTGCTTTACAAAATCCCCCTCGGTAAAAGGCCGACTGACTTAGCAATTTCTTCGGCCATAACAAAACTAGTTTTCACGGCAGCCTCACTTCGTGATTTTGCCTTTGTGAACATAGTCTGCTGTGACACTAGGGTCCTTTTTAACTCCTCTACCTTCTGCTGTCTGTCCACGTGCTTGTATTTGTCCTGGTATTTTGTCTCATAGTGCCGTCTTATGTTATATTCTTTAATTACGGCCACGCCAGCTCCACAAACGAGGCAACCTGGTTTACCACTAATGTCTGTAAACAGATACTCTGCCTCACACCTGTCTTGAAAGCCCATCTTCATTTCACTTTTCGTTTGGCCATTTCTTTTGGGAGGCTTGTTTAATTGCATTCAAAAGTGATTAGCGCAGCTGACTTCTGACCTCGGATGGACAATAAAGTGGGGGGAAGCTGCAGGTGGGCTTGCCGGTCTGGGCATGCTCGCTGTTGCAGTGCATTCTGGGACTTGTAGTATCAGCGGTGTGTGTCTTATATACCGGTGGGACATATTTTATCGTGGGCTGGATATAATTGTACCACGGGCCAGATGTGGCCCGCAGGCCTTGAGTTTGACATGTCTGTCTTAGACTATAAAGGGCAGGCCATCTGTCAATTTTTTGACAATCCTGAAGGCATCAATAATCTGTTATTTAGGTGAGTCGCAGACAACACAGTGTTGAATGTCCTCTTATTATTGTTTTCAAACTTCACATGACCTCATTGACTAACAGATCCATGCTATGTGAACATACCAATAGAGTGATGTAGCCAACTACATGGCTTTGGGCAGCACGGTGGTGCAGTGGTCAGCACGAGTAGTTGTGGTTGTTAGTGGTTGCAATGGTTTGCTGTGGGTACTCCGGTTTCATCAAAACATGTACATTAGGTTAATTCTCCAGTCAGTGCCCTTGACCACGACACTGGCTAAGATCTAGAGTTTGTTTCCGGGTACCGACGCTGCCCACTGCTCCCTTGGGATGGGTTAAGCCAAGTCAAATGTATTTTATATAGCACATTTCATATGACAGGTGTGGACTCAATGCGCTTAAAAATACTCCATGTGTATAAAAATACAATGCCACAGTTAAATGCAGAGTACCAGTTTTGCCATGTATCATATGTGATCTGTGACATAAATAAGACTGTTCTTCTTCTCTGCTGATTGTACATATTACTTCATGTGTGCCAAGGTCCTTGGTTGCCATATTGTAAAAAATACAGAGAGTGTGGCAGCTGAGGAGCTTTCACCACAAAGGAATCTTAAATGCAGTGGTTCAAAATTGCGAAAGACAAATAATAAATTCCTCAGCCCTGTGATGACCTGGCGACTTGTCCAGGGTGAATCCAGCCACTCACCCAATGTTGGCTGGGATCGGCTCCAAGCCAATGCAAAGGATAAGCGGTTATTAAGTCAATGGATGGATGGATGGATGGATTATAAATTAAATCAGGGATCGTGACTACAATTACACAGAGTGTGCTATTACATTGTGGCCTGATCGCCCATCTCTTCAACTGGGACCCTTACTTTTCATTGTAAATTTCAGTTTCAATCATTCTTTATTCCAGATGAAACTGTAAAAGCTTGAAAATAGAATTTGTTAGACTTTGAATGAGGAGATACAGCTCATCCTGTGACTGCGTCACTAGCTGTAGGGTTTAGACAGAATGAAAGCAATGTGCCTTTCGCATGCTTGTACGAAGATGACAGGTATGCATGATTATGGCAGCTTGTCTAGCTTGTAAAACAGTTTCTGGATTTGACCTTTTTTTTTTTACCGCATTGCTATAGGCTAACAAAACATGTCCAAAGTACACAAATATGGTTGAAAATTTGTAACAGCATCCTTTAGGTGGCATCTTGCTTTATGGATGAATATAATAAATGTTGAATGAAATGAGAGTCAGATGAGTGAGTCCAATACAGTGTTTGCCCTCTGCTCTGTATCCGTTTCATGCAGCTTGTTAGCTCCAGCCTGATTATTAGCTGAATTAGGTCTTCTAACAGTCACCGAGCTGCAGTGGCACAATGGACTTACTGTTCAGTTGGCTCTGAGAGAGAAACACAAACAGGGTGTGATTGTGGTTTGGAAGGAGGATTCCCACAGTCAGGCTGAACGAGTTTGTTTTTGTCACTTATGACAGCAACATTTGGATTCCATGACCTTCCCCCTTGGGACACAGTCAAACAGGACTGTGTGTCTCTGTGGCAAAGTACTACTACAGTGTGTGCTATATTACAAAGCTATGCCAAGAATGTTGTCACTCCAGCTGTAGACAGATAGCTTGTTGAATGTCATAATATAGGGGCTGGGAAAATTGTGATTAATAAATTTACTATTTATTTAGTCTAAAAATGTCAAGGTTTATGACAGAAGTCTGTCACATAATACAAGAACCTAAAGTGATGTATTCTAATGCTCATTTTATCCATCCAACAGTCTAAAAATATTCAATTTACAATTATGTAAAACGGAAAATCATTAACATCAGCATTTCAGTTATGAGTTTATTTTAGAGTTGTTCCGATTCCGATGCCAGTATCGGAAATGCCTCCGATACTGCCCAAAATGCCGGCATCGGTATCGGCGAGTACTGGAGTCCAGGCACCGATCGATACCACGTAATTTAATAGCCTAGCTCCGTAAGCTCTGAGATTCTACCGGATACGTGTCCGCTGCGTTACGGCTCCGGTACGGTTTGGCTCTGTCGTCCTCGTCCTTCAACCCCCACCAGCTGTGTTTTGAGTCCGCCACAGCGCAGCTCCGCCGATCAGCTGGAGTTACGAAACCGAGGAATTCCCGCGATGATTACATAATCACACACGACCGCAGTTATATGTATGTGTTATAAACACAACAACACAAAGTGTTCCCGACTGAAGGATTAGAAGAAGAGCGCGTATTTGTCTCTTATTTGAGGTTTTTGTGCTTGTATCAACACGGAGTGTTTTATTTTGAAAATTAACCGGATGCCATGTTATTATTTCGTCTGACTTCCTGTCTGCTCTGTGCTGAATTCGGCTTTATACTATTCTTTAAAAAAATAAATGGCTTTCATTTGCTGTATTCATTCATGTTTTACAAAGGGTTTAACCTGAGCCAGGCCTTACCACATGATAATCATATCACAGTCATGCAGGCCTAGTATGATATATATATAATTTTTTATAACACACTGGTATCGGTATCGGTACTCGTATCGGCCGATACCCACAGCATAAGCATCGGAATCGGTATTGGGAGGGAAAAAACGGTATCGGAACATCTCTAGTTTATTTAGTCTTTTTAATGACATGATGTTTTTCGTAAGGCACTATTTCATCAGCCCACCGTATGTAAAGTGCCATTACACAGAAACTACTTGGACTGAAAGGCAAATCTACACTGTACAGCCATCTGTGACCGTGTGTGGCCCTAGTTTTTTGCAGTGTCATATACCATTAGCACAATCTCAAAAGCATGGAGGAGATACCAGGAGACCGGCTGTTACACGAGGAGAGCTGGATAGGGCGGTAAAAGGGCATCAACCCAGCAGCAGAAACGGTATTGGCACATTTGTGCGAGGAGGAACAGGAGGAGCACTGCCAGAGCCCTACAAAATGACCTCCGGCAGGCTACTGGTCTGCATGTTTCTGGCCAAACTGTCAGATACAGACTCATGAGGGTGGCATGAGGACCGACATCCTCCAGAGTAGGGTTGTAAAAAGTATCGAAATTCAAAAAAGTATCGATACTAAAATGTTGTATCCAGATACGATACTCATTTTCAAAAGTATCGATACCACCACCACCACCTTCCAATGTAAAAAAATAAATAAATAAATCAGGCATGCCCATATTACGTTAACAGACACAGTGTCAGTATACTAAGTTTACATAAATGTTGATGACTGAAAAGTTATTTTCTCTGTTAAAGTTCCAGAATGAAGCAGAGAAAAGTCGACCTGCAACCAAACAGCAGCACACACAGCCGACTCTACCATCTGTGTTTGACCAACAACGAAAATATGATGCCAAGTCCCCAGAATATTTAACGTGTGGTTCTGTTAATTTGTTACATGTTGTAACAGAGGTTATTTTTGCATTTTTCTTGTTAATAAAAATATTTCTTTTAAATTTTGGGGTCTTTTTTTTTATCCTTGTGGTATCGAAAATGGTATCGAGTATCGAATATTTTCCTGAGTATCGGTATCGAGTTGAAAATTTTAGTATCGTGACAACCCTTCTCCAGAGGGACCTGTGCTCACAGCCCTGCACTACCCAGCTCAATTGGCATTTGAAAGAGAACACCAGAATTGGCAGGTCCGCCACTGGTACCCCATTCTCTTCACAGATGAGAGCAGGTTCACACAGAGCACATGTGACAGGCTGGAAGAGTCTGGAGACGCCGTGGTGAACTTTATGCTGCCTGTAACATCACCCAGCATGACCGGTTTTACGATGGGTCAGTGATGGTCTGTGGAGGCATATCCTTGGAGGGTCATACAGACCTCCATGTCATAGCCAACAGTACCCTGAATGCTGTTAGGTACCGGGATGAAATCCTCAGAGTGATTGTCAGACCTTACGTTGGTGCAGTGGGCCTTGGGTTCCTCCTGGTGCAGGACAATGCTTGGCCTCCTTTGGTCAGTGTGTGTAGGCAGTTCCTGGATGACGAACGCAGTGATGTCATTGACTGGCCCTATCCAATCCAACTGAGCACCTATGGGACATTATATATCGGTGCATCCAACAGTGCCACCACAGACTATCCAGGAGCTCATTGATGCCCTGATCCAGGTCTGGGAGGAGATCCCCCAGGACACCATCCTCCAACTCATCAGATCATGTCCAGACATTGTTGGGAGTGCATACAGGCATGTGGGGGCCATACACACTGCGGAGTCACATTATGAGTTGCTATAATAAAATTCAGCCTGTGATTTCAATTATTTACTTTTCTTTTGAATCCAGTTCTCAATGGGTAGTAGGTAATGGGTAGTAAAGATTTTCAACTTGAATAATTCGTTCATCAAGATCTGATGTGTGATTAAAGTGTTCCCTGAATTATTTTTGAGCAGTCTACTTATTAGAGTCTGCCTTCCAAAGACTGGGGCATATTGGTGAGAAGTCAACTGTCATCATAACAAATATAGTCCTTTTTAGATGAATGTGACCCACCTCAATTTGTTTTCATTTTGAATATTAAAGAAAATAAATGTTTGGTTGGTTGTATCATTGTTAATGGTTTTATTTAACCTTATTAAGTTTACACAGTTAAATGCAATGCTTTGTGTGAGTGAATGAGACACTAATCAGACAGAAAAGTGAAACTGCAGTCCATTTACCATCCTCCATTTTAATGGATAAAGCGTAAAATAGCATAATATCTGACACGGAAACAAGTAAAAATGACAGTGTTTGCCCCATTCCTACTAAAATGGTCCTTTTACACAGAGAGAGAGAGAGAGAGAGAGAGAGAGAGAGAGAGAGAGATTTTCTATAGACTACTTAACAGTGGCATTGGGGGAAAAACATATGATAATTAATTAAATCTATGTACACAAATAGTAAATGTGCAGTTAAAATAGGAGACAAAGAAACAGCCTTCTTTTCCCAAGGTTGTGGGGTGAGGCAGGATGCAATCTTAGTCCAATCCTCTTCAATTTATACATTAATGAATATGCATGTCAATTAGATCAATCCACGGCACCTGGCCTCAACCTGAATGACACAGAAATTAAGGGTCTCCTGTAAGCAGATGACTTGGTGTTGCTGTCACTAACAAAAGAAGGTCTACAGCAGCACCTCAATCTCCTGCATACATTCTGTCGGACCTGGGCCCTGACAGTTAACCCAAAGAAAACCAAAATTATGAAGAAGCAGTCCAGAAGTCACACACAATTTCTATTTGGACACCACTAAATTACAACATACAAAAAACTACACATACCTTGGCCTCAACATAAGCTCCACAGGAAGCTTCAACTTGGCTGTGAATGATCTAGGAGACAAAGCAAGGAGAGCTTTCTATGCAATTAGAAGAAATATTAAACTTGATATTCGAATTAAAATCTGGCTAAAAATGTTCCAATTTGTTTTAGAACCGATAATTCTCTATGGCAGTGAAATTTGGGGACCAAAATTAAATCATGAATTTGACAAATGGGACAAAACAATAATAGAATCCTTCCACACAGAGTTCTGTAAGAACATCATGCATGTCCAGAGAAAGACACCAAACAATGCATGTAGAGCAGAACTCGGCCAATACCCCCTCATATTGAAAATACAAAAAAGAGCAATTACATTTTACAATCACCTAAAAACTAGTGACCCCCAGACATACCATCACAAAGCCCTAACCTGCCAAGAGCTGAAGCCAGAGAAGAGTCCCCTCAGCCAGCTGGTCCAGAGGCTCTGTTCAGACAACCTAACACGCCCCGGACAGCCTCGGAACCACAACACCAAGCCAATCAGACCAAACCAAATTATCAACCAACAAAAAGAAATCTATATCACATACTGGAAGGAAACAACTGAAACAACTAAAACACAGAATAAATTAAAATGTTATCTGACCCTAAAAAGAAACTTCACATTAGCAAATTATCTGAGCACAGTAAAAGATCCTAAATTAAGAAAAGCCTTGACGATGTACAGACTCAGTGAACATAGCCTAGCTATAGAGAAGGGTCAGCATAGACAGAAGCTGGCTGCCAGAGGAGGAGAGACTCTGCTCCCACTGTGACAGACAAGAGGCAGAGTCAGAAGTACACGTCCTCACCTCATGCCCCAAATACCAGGCTCTGAGAAATCAACATTTTCCCAGAATAATAAAAATACGCCCTGAATTTGAAAACATAACAGACATAGAGAAACTCCCATATTTACTTGGGGAAATGCCCAAAAGTGAGAGCATTGCAGCTAAATTTATCACCTCTTGTCATGACCTGAGGACAGCCAGTGGAACCTGAGAAACTTAATTGTTTCATTCTTAATTATTTATTTATTGTATATATCATATATATACTACCAACATCAACACACACACAAACACACACACACACACACACACACACACACACACACACACACACACACTTTCCTTTCTTCTTTTAATTATTATTTATTATTATTTTTAATTTAATTATTATCATTTAATAATTATTATGCCAATAAAGCCTGTTGAATTGAATTGAACTGAATTGAATTGAGAGAGAGAGCGAGAGAGAGAGAGAGAGACTAATTAAAGCAATAATATTCTTATTATGTCTCTATCTGTCATTTTAATATTCAAAGGTGCAACCCTTGGCTTTTTAATAGCTTACTCTTTCTACACACGCACACGGATCTACTATGCACATGCACGCAGGCTGCCATGCAAAGCTCTGGTCATGAAAACATGGACACTGTCCTTTACCACAGACACGACTGTCTGAAGCACGCGCCTAAACAAAAAGGCACAAAACTTTCTCATTTCTAATGCAGTCACAAATATCCATCCCAATCGGTCAGACAATGTTAGAACGAAGCCCACGACGAGGCAAATTAAAGGCAAACCTTCAAAAAACGTATAACTATATAGTAGTGTGGTTTGGTATATTCGGCATGCAGATACACATAACGGCAACCTTTAAACTGGAAACTTAGCGCTTATGGATATCCCACAATACCTGCGAGCACTCACAACTAATTGATGTGTGTTCTCGTAAGAACATTGCGAAATGTTCTGCAACAAGCAAACCAACAAGGTGACATTCCAGTCAAACCGCTCGACCAAAGCTAGAGCTCGAGCAAGAACTACTGCAGAATTAAAAGATTTGTAAGTACGGTTTGGCATGGTGGTTTCTCCATACAGCAGAGAAGGGGACGGGACTTGCCGGGGTGACAGGGCAAGACTGCAGCAGACAGAAGCAGTAAGAGAAAAGCTGCTAAACTAGACAGAGAAGATGTGTCGGGCTAACGTGATAGCTAAGCCCCCACACAGAAATAGGAGAATAACGATGACTGACCCAGAGAAGACAGTGGGATAAACAATCAGGCGTTTACATATGAGGATAGAGATTTACATGCAAAACATTTGAACCAACATACATGACTGCTGCGGTGTTCCGACTCCTCTCCTCACCCAGCTGACACAAATCTGTTCTTATCCAAATAAGAAAAGCGAAGGCTCCTGAGTGGAACAAACAAGTGAAGATAGTTCCGAGCACAGTTCTTCTCTCAGTCCATCAGTGTCGTTGTTAACGGTAAAAACTATCCTCTACATTCGCTCACTGGACAGCTCTCTTCCATGCAGCCAGCAGTGCTGTGTTCACTTAAACATCTTCAAGCGATCGGCATTAATGTGTATACTTCCTGTTGGCACTTTCAAGTTAAAATACAGTTGGTCAACAGGGCCAAAGTTCCGGTGGACAAATCCTGTTTGAATTGTGTCATGAATTACACATATGATATTTGTCAATTTAAAAGATAATTTTCCAAGTCAATAAAGTCTCAGTTTGTCATCAAACTAATGAAATATCAGACTGTGAAAATACATCATTATAAAGACGACACAGCCAACAGTCTCATTAGTGACGTCAACCCGTTGAACGCTCACCAAAACCTGTAACTTAAACATTGTAGAGCTGCTCCTGTATATCAGCAGCTCACAGAACTGAACCAGAACCAACTCTCCTTTCACAGAACTGCAGTTGTCAATATGAGCAGATTTCTTGTAATTTTCATCTTTTTTACTACCTTTTCTGTGCTGAGTTGGCGGCCATGTTGGTGTTGGTGACGTGTTGAGTGAGACAATGTAGTTCACTGAGTGCTTAAACACAAAACTACATGACATTTTACTTTAATTACAACAAACTGAGACTTTTTTTGACTTGGAAAATTATCTTTTAAATTGACAAACATCATATGTGTGATTCATGACACAAGTTAAACAGGATCAATAAATTATTTGTCTAAACCACTTCACTGAATAGCCACTTTCCATCCGGCAATATGCACCAAAAATCATTTTTACATTTAAATGTTAGAGGGCTATTTCCTGCAGAGCCTCCAAGTTGCAATGGAGAGAAAAAAAAATATGTGGAGGCCTGGTATGAGCTACTACATGAAGTGCAAGATAAAACTAATTCTCATGTTTTGATTAATTTGTGGGCACAAGATACAATTCATTCCCTCCTTTGTGTGCACAAGGTTGGCTCCAAAAGAGAGTAAATCCCCATAAGAGCCCATGTTAAAATGCCCAACTTTACAGCAGTGTTTGCAGCCTGGTACAAAGCACAATTTTGCTTTCTATTGCTAATTTCCTGTTTATAGGAACTGTATGAGGGGTGGATTTTTTATATAACTCACCCCTTTAAATTACGCAAAGGCTTGAAGTAACGCATAATTAAGGTTGTGGTCACTTTGATTGACGGCTAGCCAGGAGCTGTCTGCTGGGCTTCAACTCAGCTAATTCCAGTCACTGAGCTTGACCTCACAGCTGTGTTTGTGGTGTTTTTATGTTTTTAGACAAATATGGCTTGCTGTGCAGTCATGTACTGATAGACCAGAGCGGAGGGACAGATTAATGAGGATTAATAAGTCACTGTCATGGCCATGGCCATGCTCCTGTGTTTTCCCATGTTTTATCTTGCCCTTTCCCCTTGCATCCGTACTGTGGGCATAGTCTACTCCACTGGCTTCCTGCTCTGCTCTCCTGCCTGCCTCCCTTCACCTCATCATCTCCAGTATATAAACCCCTGTTTAAACTTCGACTCTTCACTGGACCATTGTTGCTGCTGTGGTAGTTAATACTTACATACTTACTCGTGTTTGGATTAATAATGTTAAATGAGTTTATTCCATGTGCCTCAGGATTGCCTCATCTGTCTGCCTCTCTGTAGCAATGAGCTGCAAGGTGCTTAAATCCACAATTATTTTTTATTTCACTGCTAAATAGAGGGGAAATGTACACTACTTTATGAATGTATGAAGAAGAGATGAGAAAAGAAACACTGAAGGTAACAGAACAGGACCATCTGGTGAGTGTAGACAAAACTGAACACAAAAGACACACACGCACACACACACACAGTGCCTGCTGTTGCTCGCTGTCTTGTGTCTAATAATATTATTGAAATTTTTTACATCTCATTCTCACAGGAGGCTGTTCCCTGTTCCTGCCTGCATCAAAGACAACATCCCTGCCAGCTTGGACCCTCATCAGTATGCCTCAGAATCAAACAGATCCACAGAGGATGCCATATCTACTGCCCTCCATTCTTCATGGAGAATAAGAACAGCTACATCAGGGTGCTGTTTGTTGACTTCAGCTCAGCATTCAACACACTCAATGTCAGCAAAACCAAGCAGCTGATTGTTGATTTAAGGAAAAAGGAGGCAAAGACACACCCCTGTCTACGTCAGTGGAGCTGAGGTAGAGCAGGTCAACAGTTATAGGTTCCTGGAAATTACCATCACTGAGAACCGATCTTGGCCATCACACATCACCACCCTGGTTAAAAAGCACAGAAAAGGATCTACTTCCTACAGAATCTTAGGAAAGCCCAAAGGATACTAAAAGACAACACCCACCCAGCCACAGTCTGTTCACCCTGCTGCCATCTGACAAAAGATACAGAAGTATCTGCTGCCATCAGAGCTGGCCCGAGGCATAAGCGAACTAAGCGGCTGCTCAATTGAGAAAAAAAATGTGAATTTTTTTAAATTTTTATTTTTATTTTCTACTTTTGGCCGTCCCTGTATGGCCCGCTTGAGGTCAGTCGTAACTCAGAACATAAATGAAAAAGTATTTACACCATGCATACAATACAGCTGTGTTGCGTTTATTTTGAAAATGGTGCTTTTTTTATAATAATTTTCATGCGGATGCGCATGTACGCACAAGCGTGGACAGCTATAGATGATGCTGATGCTAGCAACTAGCCCTCAAAGTGTCAGCTCACAGCAAAAAAAGAAAGACTGATACCGAATGTTGTATTCTTAACAAGACATGGACTGCCAAATATTTATTTACAGAAATCAAAGGTAAAGCCGTGTGCTTAGTTTGTGGTGTAGAGGTCGCGAAGAGCGGGCAAGGGAGTCAGATGCTCATCCTCGTACGTGGGATAACTACGGACTTAAAGATCACGGAGGAGCTGGCAGCCATGCAGTCAATGACAGGGACAACAACTGGGAGTGATATATTCACAGAGGTAAATGCATATTTGAACAAGTTGGGACTGAAATGGGACAAACTGGCGGGTGTGACGACGGATGGTTGTCCAAATCTGGCAGGGAAAAATGTTGGACTTTTGAAGAGAATGCAGGATAAAGTGACAGAAATTAACCCTGAACAAAAATTGGTATTTTTGTATTGTATCATACATCAGGAGGTGTTGTGTAAGTCAGTGTTAAAAATGAACCATGTTGTCGACGTTGTAAATAAAATGGTTAACTTCATCAGGGCAAGCGCATTAAATCACAGACAGTTTGTTGCCATTTTGGAGGAAAATGAGACTGAACATGGTGACATAGGCTACCACACAGCTGTCAGGTGGCTCAGCCTGGGCAAAGTGCTTAAAAGAGTGTCAGATCTAAGAGAAGAGATTCAAGAGTTCTATGTGAGCGAAGGGAATGACATCCCACAGCTTTCAGATTTTGAAAATGAGAGCAAATTTATATTGAGCAGAATTAAATTCACATTATTGTTGGTTCAGCCCTCCAACACAGCTCGGGTTTGTCATGTGGCCCCTTGGTAAAATTATTTGCCCACCCCTGCTCTAAGGTTAAAAGGTGACTGGTTTGGTGTAAATAACAACTATATTAATACAGGGGTCTAACAAGCCCAGGGGGCCAGAGGTCTAGAGGGGCCAGGAGCCCCAAAACATTTGTGGCATATGAGCAAGGATGGATTACTGAATGAGCCTACTGGGCCCAAGAGGTCAAGGGGCCCTGAAGCCCAAGTCTCTGCCAAGTTTCAATTAAACGAAGAAGCAGGGGGAGAGATGTTTTGGGGTGTGATAAAAACAATTTCATGTTGTCAACAAAAAGAGACCTATGATGGGTTGTTTCCTGTATTCAAATAGCATTATATTCTGGG
Organism: Pagrus pagrus; assembly: GCF_965226575.1. NCBI lineage: Eukaryota > Metazoa > Chordata > Actinopteri > Spariformes > Sparidae > Pagrus > Pagrus pagrus. The sequence continues at coordinate 33,052,448 of NC_140194.1, forward strand.
TTTACTCTGATGTGACAATCTCTATGCAAGTAGAATGGCTGCGAGATCTCCCCATTGGTGATGATGGAGGCTTGTGGTTGAGTATAATTGATATTAATCCAGTTTATAAACGTATTTCTAAAACCAAAGTGATGTAAGGTGGGTAACATTCTATATGGAAAAATTCCTTTTCTTTGCCTCAGGCGATGACCACACACTCCTCTCTATGACAGTGGTACATTATATTGAAAAGCTGGCATAGATTTGAGTATATATGGCAGCCAGGTATAAACCCTGATTAGTCAGGGTGTATTCATTTGTCAATATGTTTGCACAGCACTTTGCTCAGGACCTTAATCTCCATCTGGAGCAAGGATATGGGGCGGTAGGAGGACATGTTTAAGGGGGCTTTTTTTCGGTAGATTGGCTATATTGGCCTGGTAGGGCGAGTGTTTTAGCATCCGTGGGAGTAGCGGGGCAATGCTGGGTAGATAAGATTAATTGAATACAATGCAATACCTGTCCGGACCTGGGGCTTTGTTATTTGGGAATTGCGTGATAGCTGTCTTGATCTCTCCTAGAATTTACTCAGAGTCAAGGGCTTGCACAGCCTCATTATCCAGGGATGAGAAGCCTACAATTTGCTGGAAATTCATTAATAGCTTCTGGATTGACGGAAAACTTTGATTGACATAATTCTTGGTAAAATTTAGCAAAGCATTTATTAATCTCACTCGGGGAGGTTATTAATTTGCCATTCTGGTCTCTAATTTTGTGAATGGCGCGAGAGGCTTGTGTATGTTTTAGTTGTCTCACTAAAAGACTGTGTGGCTTATCGCAGAGTTAAAAAAAATAAACGTTTTCAATGCGTTTTGTAGAGCATAGATGTTTTATCAGGATGGTATTGTGTTCCAATTTCAGGTTCTGTTCGTGGTGGCCGACCATTACTCCCTGAGCCGAGATGGCGTTGCGGAGGTGCTCGGTCTTTGCCGGGTCCATGTGGCAAGATTATTCTGTTAGGTTTGAGTCTTCTGTGGACCCGAATGCAGAGACCGGAGACCAAATGTCAGGGAGCAAAATGTTTATTGAACAGAGATGTTTAGATGGCTTGTGCAGGCGAGGAGACCAGGCGGGCAGGTTGACTGGTAGGCAGGCAGGTCGGAAGAGGAGCAGGCGAATGGCAGGCAGGCAGGAAACTGAGCGGAGGTGCGCAGGAGGTTTTCTGAAGAATGAGCCAAAAACAACAAGCGTTAGGAACAAAGCAGAGGTACATAGGAGTACGTTCTAATCTAGAGGTAGTTACGGATACGTGGCACATATGATCACTGTAAGGGACAGAATAATCTGGCGCTGAAGTTGTGGAGAGACCAGGTTGATATAGTCGGAGGATGATGATGATGAGGAGCAGGTGCGCCACTCTGCTGCTGCCGCCGCCACGCCCACCAGACACACACACAGGGAAGGAGAGCAAGGAGGGGGAAAACAGACAGGGGAAAAACAAAAACACAACAAACAGCCGGGGCCCTACCATGCTTGTTTGGAAACTGCCGGTAAAAGTCACTAAGCAAAGTGTTGTCCATAATAAACGAGCAAGAGACCCAGGAGCGCTCTTCGGGACCACAACCCTCCCAGTCCACCAGGTACTGGAACCCCCTGCCCCGGCGGCGAACATCCAACAGGCTTGAGCAGGGATATGTGAAACGATGGATGTACTTTAAGTGAAGATGGGAGCCTGACACGGGCCACCGCAGGATTTATCATTTTAATGATTTCAAAAGGACCAATGTACCTGGGTGCCAGTTTGCGGGAGTCCGTCTGGAGGGGGAGATCCTTGGATGAGAGCCACACCTTCTGACCCGGGGCGTAGGTAGGTGCCGGTCTGCGGTGCCTGTACGTGCGGAGGAGAGCAGCGCGGGCCGCCCGCCACACCTGGCGACACCGTCTCATGTGGTCCTGGACTGATGGGACGGCCACATCAACCTCCTGCTCGGGAAAAAAGGGGGGCTGAAAGCCGTTAGCAGCCATGAATGGCGACATACCTGTGGCGGAGCTGACGAGAGAGTTGTGTGCGTACTCCACCCAGGGGAGATGAGTGGACCAAGAGGCAGGGTGTCTGGCAGAAACACAGCGCAGGGCAGCCTCCAAATCCTGATTCGCCCGCTCCGTCTGTCCGTTAGATTGTGGGTGATAGCCTGATGGGAGGCTAACCGACGCCCCGATAGCCGAGCAGAAAGCCTTCCAGACCTGGGAGATGAATTGTGGCCCACGGTCCGACACTATGTCCAGAGGGAGACCGTGGAGCTTAAACACATTAAGAACCAGATGGTTAGCGGTCTCTAAGGCTGAGGGGAGTTTGGGTAGGGGAACATAATGGACAGCCTTAGAGAACTGGTCCACGATAGTGAGTATTACTGTGTTACCCTCAGAGGGAGGCAGTCCCGTGACGAAGTCCACGGCGATGTGCGACCAGGGTCGATGGGGAACAGGGAGTGGTCGTAATAAGCTGGCTGGAGCACGATGGGATGCTTTACTGCGGGAACAGACGGAGCAGGCAGAGACGAACTCCTTCGTGTCAGCATATAGCGTTGGCCACCAGAAGCGCTGACGGACGAGGGATAACGTTCTCTGAAAACCCGGGTGACACGCCAGTTTGGATGAATGTCCCCATTGGAGGACCCGGGACCTGGAGGGATCCTGGACAAACATCCGGTTAGGTGGACAGCCGTCCGGGGGAGGATGGGTGCGCTGTGCCGCCCTGACGGAGCGCTCAATGTCCCACCTGGCAGCAGCAACCACAAACTGGAGGGAAATGATGGGCTCGTCGGTACTCTGCTCGTCGGAGGGGGAAAACTGGCGAGAGAGAGCGTTGGGCTTTGTGTTCCTGGAGCCCGGGCGGTAAGTGAGGGTGAAACGGAATCGTCCCAGGACGAGGAAAGGAACAGCCGCTCCTTCCAGCCAGTGCCTCCATTCCTGGAGAGCGAGGACGATGGCCAGCAGCTCCCGATTCCCCACATCGTAATTCCTTTCCGCTTGGGAGAGACGGCGGGAGAAAAAGGCGCAGGGGTGAAGCTTTTGGTCTGTCGGGGATCACTGTGACAGCACTGCTCCAACTCCGGTGTCCGAGGCATCCACCTCTACAACGTACTGGAGACCCGGATCCGGATGGACCAGGACTGGAGCCGTGGAGAACAGCTCCTTTAAACGAGCAAATGCCGCTTCAGCTTCAGGTGACCAGAGGTAAGGGAGTTTGGTGGAGTTGAGCTGAGTTAGCGGAGCAACCTCCCCGCTGTAGTCCCGAATGAAGCGGCGGTAGAAGTTCGCAAACCCCATGAAGCGCTGGAGCTTTTTACAGCTCTCGGGGACAGGCCAGTCAGTCACCGCCTGCACCTTGGAAGGATCCGCCCTCACCTGCCCCTGCTCCACGATGAAGCCCAGGAACTCCACAGAGGTTGAGCGGAAGAGGCACTTCTCCGCCTTGACAAACAATTTATTTTCCATGAGTCTTTGTAAAACGGTCCGGACATGCTGAATGTGCTCCTCGAGGGAACGAGAAAAAATAAGAATATTGTCCAAATAAACAAAAACAAACCGATTCAGCATGTCGCAGAGAACGTCATTCACCAGCGCCTGAAACACTGCTGGGGCGTTGGTAAGCCCAAAGGGCATAAGTAAATACTCAAAATGTCCCAGGGGCGTATTAAATGCCATCTTCCACTCATCATTCTCCTGTATACGTAGCAGGTGATATGCACTACGTAAGTCCAGTTTGGAGAAGATGTAGGCCTGGTGAAGGGGACGAAAGGCAGAGTCAATAAGAGGTAAGGGATATTTGTTTTTAATTGTAATGTCATTCAAACCTCTGTAATCGATGCAGGGGCGGAGCAATCCATCCTTTTTCCCCACAAAGAAGAAACCCGCTCCCACAGGCGAGGACGATGGACGTATGAGCCCTGCGGCGAGAGAGTCCCGAATGTAGATTTCCATGGCGTCCCGTTCTGGCCGGGAGAGATTATAGAGGCGACTTGAAGGAAGCGTGGCACCGGGGAGCAGGTTGATGGCACAGTCATAGGGACGGTGGGGTGGTAGGGACTGTGCACAGTCTTTGCTGAAAACCTCACCTAGGTTGTGGTAGGGAGGGGGAACAGAGGTGAGGTCAACAGGTGTCGGACAGGCAAGGGTTACTTGGGCACCGGAGGGGGCAGCAGAGTGGAGGCAGTTGGAGTGACAGTGCACACTCCAGCCATCGATCCTAGAGGTAGACCAGTCAATCTGGGGATTGTGCAATCTTAACCAGGGGAGGCCAAGCACTAGAGGTGACTGGGGTGAGGGAATTGCAAATAATTGAATTTTCTCAGTGTGGTTGCCGGACAGGAGAAGCGTCAGAGGGGCAGTGCAGTGAGTGACCTTAGCTAGCAGTCTGCCGTCTAGGGCAAAAACCTCTTTAGGTACTGGAAGAGGGAGTGTGGGGACGTGAGCCTGATCGACCTTGTCCAACTCAATAAAGTTGTCGTCGGAGCCCGAGTCAATGAGCACCAGTAGGGTGATGATGATGAGCATGATGAGCCCTTTTGGTTGAAGGGGGCAGAGGGAGAGGACATGACTGGGCTCCCCACAATACAGGCAGAGCTGTCCTTAAGTCTGCGCTGGCATTCAGCTGGTGAGAGACGCATCCGGCCAAGCTGCATTGGCTCCTCCGTGGGCGGGGCTGAGGGGGAAGGTGTAGCAGCGGGACGGGAAGGCACAGCTGAGGGGTTTCTGGGCTGGAAAACAGGAGGGGATCTAAGGGACCTTTCCCTACGTCTCTCTCTAAGCCTATTGTCTAGTCGTATAGCCAGAGAAATTAATTCCTCTAAGGAAGTAGTGTCATTGGATGTTGTCAGCTAATCCCAGTGAAAACACCCCTTGGAGCGCAGCCTCATCCCACCCAGTCTCCGCAGCTAATATCCTGAAATTTACTGTAAAGTCGGCTACAGAACCTGCTCCTTGCTTGAGAGCTAACAACCGATTAGAAACCTCCCTCCCCTGCACTGGTTGATCAAAAATCTTGAGTAGCTTAGCAGTAAACAGGTTAAAAGAATGACAAAACGGGGCCTGAGATCTTGAGGCAGCTACAGCCCACTGGGATGCCCTGTCAACTAACAAACTTTTAACAAAAGCAATCTTAGCCCAGTCTGTGGCATATGTGCTGGGCTGCTGGTCAAATACAAGAGAACACTGATCTAAAAACTGTCCACACTGACCTAACTCACCGGAATATCTCGCCGGTATGGGAATGAAAGGCTCACGAGAGGAGGGGGAAATATTCACCGGAGCAGGTAGTGGCGCAGCTGGTGGTGGCGGCGGGGGGTTAGCTGCAGAAGCAATGACCGTCAGCTGGCTGCACACTTGGTCCAGGCGGGTGCCAAGATGGGTAACGCTGGCAGTCAGCCCACGAAGTGCCTCCATCACTTCGCGGAGGGTCTGTTCGTGGTGGCCGACCATTACTCCCTGAGCCGAGATGGCGTTGCGGAGATGCTCGGCCTCTGCCGGGTCCATGTGGCAAGATTATTCTGTTAGGTTTGAGTCTTCTGTGGACCCGAATGCAGAGACCGGAGACCGAATGTCAGGGAGCAAAATGTTTATTGAACAGAGATGTTTAGATGGCTTGTGCAGGCGAGGAGACCAGGCGGGCAGGTTGACTGGTAGGCAGGCAGGTCGGAAGAGGAGTGGGCAGGCTGGCAGGCAGGCAGGAAACTGAGCGGAGGTGCGCAGGAGGTTTTCTGAAGAATGAGCCAAAAACAACAAGCGTTAGGAACAAAGCAGAGGTACATAGGAGTATGTTCTAATCTAGAGGTAGTTACGGATATGTGGCACATATGATCTCCGTAAGGGACAGGATAATCTGGCGCTGAAGTTGTGGAGAGACTAGGTTGATATAGTCGGAAGGTGATGATGATGAGGAGCAGGTGCGCCACTCTGCTGCTGCCGCCGCCACGCCCACCAGACACACACACAGGAAAGGAGAAGGTGAGGGAGAGAAAGGATGGGGAAAGCAGACAGGGGAAAAACAAAAACACAACAAACAGCCAGTCTGCCACAGCTGAACCGTGACACCTTTCCCCATTCACACTGCCCTTTCAGTGCAGGAATCATGCGCCGATTCTCTGCATCGTCGTCTGTGTGACAGTTTTGCTGCGGCTCTGATGCGCCTCCAGAGGTAGTATCAGAGCCGCAGCAAAGGTGGGCTGGCGTCTGTGTGAATGGAAAAGCCGAGGTGCGGAGCGGGGGTGTGTCTATCTGATGGTGTTCACAGTCTGATAACTAAACAGATCCTTCACTCATCAAATAAAAGAAATGTCTGACAAAGCAACGTTACAGGACCAAACAACAGTAATGATGTAACTTGTATCTTTAGCAACTTTTATTTCCTTATATGAGGAAAAAACATACCGCAGTTTTACATGGAAAAGCCTCATCATCAGTCTGTCCTACTTCGTCACATTTCTGCCCAAAAAACAGCGTCTGTCCCCGGCAAAAAACTTTAACTCACCATGTTTTTGTCTCCTTCCACTATTGTGTTGTTGTAGTTACTGTCTTGAAATAAATCACCATGACAATCAGCCCTCCCGACCAAGACTTCAGTGTACTTTTTATGTAATTATGTAATTTAGAGTGAAAAACATAACTTTGTCACTTTCCAGGATGTATGGTGGGTCAGGATCTCAATCACAACACATTATAACTGCATCCATATGATTATAAACAGTCAGCGTTACATGTTTAGATTAATAGGAGGGCACCAGGGGAAACACATTGAAAAAACCACACAGATCTCAACGTCATGATCTGTACCGTCACGCCTCTTTTGGATCCGCAGCGCCGGAGTCTCTGTGTGAAAAGGGCTAGCCGACATGGACCCGCTGGCTGCTACCACTACCAGGCGTGACATCACTGCTGCTTCGCCTCCACATCTATATATATATATATATAGATATATGTATGTATACACACAGACACACACACACACACACACACACACACACACACACACAATCAGAGTGTCTCCCTAATAACGAGTTCCACAGGCATCAGTTCTTGGACCTCTGCTGCTCTTTACATAGTTGCATTAGTTGAAATGTTTGAAAGATTCACTGTTTCTTATTGTATGTATGCAGATGAAACACAAATTTACAATAAGCTATGTCACTGAATGACTTTGGTTCATTAGACTCCCCGGGACAGTGCATTGAACAAATAAAAAGCTGGATGTCCCAGAATGTTCTCCAGCTGAATAAGTATAAAACCAAAGTCATTGTTTTTGGGGCTCATGAGGAACAACTTAAAGTCTGTGCTCACCTTAATAGTCTGTCCTTGAAGTGTAAAAATCAAGCCAGAAACCTTGGTGTTATCCTGGCCTACATTTCAGCAGTCACATTAAATCCATATCAAAGCTTTCTACAACCTAATACATATTGTAAGGATCAGACACTTGATGTCTAGACATTATCTAGAGAAATGTGTACATGCATTTATCTCTAGCAGGCTGGACTACTGCAATGGACTGTTTACAGGCCTGTCTAAATCAGCAATCAGACAGCTTCAGCTGATCAAGAATGCTGCTGCCAGGGTAATAACCAGTACCAAAAAAGCTCAGCACATTACTCCAGTTCTCAGATCACTGCATTGGCTACCAGTTTCTCACAGAATCTTCAAAATATTTGCTTGCATGTCCAAAATACTCAGATCTCCTGACCTAGTATAAACCCTCCAGACCTCTCAGGTTGGCTGGTTCTGGATTACTGGCGGGTTCCCAGAGTCAAAACAATACATGGTGAAGCTGCTCTAGCTTTTTGGCTGCTTGCTTGTTTGCTATTATTGTTTTTATCATTTGTTTTTTTAGTATTTTTTATCATTTGTTTGTTATTGTTATTGTTTGTATTGTATATGTAAAAGACTTCGAAACTGCTTTGCACACGAAAGGTGCTATTTAAAGAAATTTGCCTTGCCTTGCTTTTTGTCGCCACAAAAATAAAATAAAGCATTTGCACTGTTTGTTTCTTTCCTGCTGCTCAGCAGGTGGCTGCGTGCCATCAGAAGGTAATCTACTCTTGTGTCAGTGCGCATGCGTAGCTAGCTAATTCAATGTAGCGATATGGCAGAGAGCACGGCATTAACTTTGTGGAAATATTCCTATTGTTTTGAATTTTTGGGCGGAAAGGACAAGAACAGCATCACGGTGAAATGCAAGTTGTGCCTGGAGGATAAGTGTTTGTCAGTTGTATATATATATATAGTATACTCGACTATAAGAGCCTGCATTGTATTGTTTTCATTGAAACAGCTGTGCCTTATACTGTATGTCTCTGCCCAGTTTGTGGTCAGATTGTTAGCAACATAAAAAGCTGTAAATGTTATATTGCTGTAATTCCAATTACTTGCTACTAATTGTGGGCCATGCAGTAACGCAACACTTTACTTTTTAATGGCAGTAAGCTTGTTACGTAACGAGTGACTTTACCCATTATTATTAAGTATTCAGTTTTATTGAGACCAGTTTAGAATCCATAAGGAAATAGCCTATTCGGGAAAATGCTTTGTGGGCTGGGGAAAAAAAATGTATAGTCTCAGCCAGTGAGAGAGCCTCTAAATGTCTACTAAGTTTAAACTTTTCATCAAAGTTTCGAGGTCAATACTTAAGTATGATTGCCGAAACATTGAAAATTGTTTAATAGAGGATCCATTGTACAATTAGAATCCCCACCAATCAGAATATTGTCAGAACGGTTTGATATGGCATTAAATACCTTTTGAAAGAAGAATGGGTTGTTGAAGTTAGGTCTGCACACATTCACAAGTGTGACTGATGTGGAGTTCAAAACACCAGATACAATAAGAAACCACCCTTCAAGGTCAGAAATCGTGGACGAGCAGATAAAGGGGACATTTTTCTTCAAGAGAATTGCCACTGCCCCTGCCTTGACGTCAAAGTTAGCCTGGTATATCTGGGGTCCGTTTCACAAAGCAGGTTCAACAAACTCTGAGTCTAACCTTGAACTCTGAGTTGATCTACTCTGAGATAGGAAACTCTGAGTTTTCGGTTCCAGAACAGCTGATTTGAGTTAGTTTGATCAACTCGGAGTAGTTTCACCTGGAGTTAAGCGCGTGCGCCACAAGTATAAAAAGACAGCATCAATGGAGCCCCGAGTCGACGAGTCACCATGGCAACGGGGAAGAGGAGAGCTACGTTTTTCACCCCACTGGAATTGGAAATATTAATGCGCTCATACAGTCAGTTTGAGCACGTTTTTAGAAGGAAGTGTAACAAAAAAAATTAATAATCCCAGTCTGAGGTTGCAGCACAATGTCATTAACAGAATATTATTTAATATTCATTTAATGGATCTCTACATCATTCACCTGCAATCCTGTGGAACTCCTCCTTGATGGCTCTGACAGGTTTATGTCCAGGGAAAATGAAAAAGATGGGTAGTAGCCGTTTCAGGGCAAGGCACACTTTTCTGACCGCTCTGCATACAGTTGCCTTGCTCAAGTGCTCTGCATCTCCGACGTTGTATAAAAAACTCCAATTTGCAAAAGAAACGCAGCGCAACACACAATATCTGCTGGGATGTGAGAGCATGACTTCGGTTGGTAATGTTGGAAATGTAAGGACGGTTTAGGTTGTGTATGTAAATGATGGACTGTGACGTGAAACGGTACCGCTCAAAAAGATAATTGTCTGGAAATGCAAGAACATCTATGCGCGGTCTGATAATCATCTCCCGATGAATATTTAACTCTCTGCGCAGTAATGCTGCACCTTCATCCACGGGATCATTATCAAAAGGACATGCCATGGTAGTGAAAATAGTCGCCACCTAATATAACTTCTAATGTAGGCCTACTGACTGATTTTTGCAATGATTTTCTCAAAAAACAGACGGCAGAACTATATTACGCCAAAACTCTCCTGCTGACTGAATGAATGAGGAAATCAAATACCGTGTGTGGCTGAAAGAGGGCGGAGACAGAGAGAAACTCGAGGTTTGTTGAGAAAAACCTGGTCCCGACCAGGTTAGGTTCATAGAGTATGTTACCATGGTAACTGACCGAGAGCTTAAGTTACCTCTCTCTGTGAAACAGGCTAGAGTTACCCCTCTTTCTCTGGTTTGAGTTACCTCCCATGTGAAACAGAAAACTCAGAGTTTCCCTCATTTCAGGGTTAACAGACTCAGAGTTTTCACTAAACCTGCTTTGTGAAACGGACCCCTGGGGGGTATTCCAGAAAGGAGGTTCAACAAACTCTGAGTCTATCCCTGAACTCCGAGTTGGCTTACCCTGTGAAGTGAAACTCTGAGTTTTCAGTTCCAGAACAGCTGATCTGAGTTAGGTAAGTCGACTCTGAGTATGTTAACTCTGAGTTGAGCTCGTGCCTGACGACTGGTAAAAAGCCATCATCAATGGAGCTCCGATACTGTGATTCACCATGGTAACAGGGGAGAAAACAGGAAGCAGACATTTTCTGGGGGAAAAAAAGTAACACGGCTGCGGCCGTAATAAAAATCACTGACAGAGTTTTAGATGCGGTCGTCTTTTCATTTTGAATTTAACATCAGTTTCTTTTATATTAGCCTTTGGGGAAGTGGTTGAATGTTGTTCAGTGTTTTATTTTATTTTATTTTAGGCTATTTTATTTAATTTTAATCAGCTGAAAATGAAATAGGCCTAGCCTACCTATAAAAACAGTCTCACGATGGCTCCTCACTTTTATTTCACATATTAAACAAAGTAATATGTGAAATAAGTTAAGTAAGTTTATTCAGTGGATATTTTAACTTGTAATAGCTTTTACCACCAACAGATGCTGTTTAACACACGTCTGTGTCCTAACATCCTGCTGAGTAGATGAACATGAAGTGGTGCTAACCTCCACCTCCACCACGTCCGCCAGAGGCAGAGGAGCTGGTCCTGAGTCAGGTCGCTGGGTGACCAGAGGCTGAGGGCGTCACTCACCCCCAGGACCCAACATTAGAGGCAGGCACACACTTACTGTCTACAGACTGAACTAGAAGTAATTTAGTCTTATACTCAATGTGGCGGCAAACTAGAAACACGGACTTTGAAATTACGTTGTTGGAAAAATACAATAGGCTATACTGATGGGAAATACAGAAAGCCAAATGAAATGTGAGTTATTTCTCTTTTTCTGGCTGCTGAAGGTGATTGATTAACCTGCGAAGTGAGTAAAAGAAAAAAGAAAAAAAGGTTCAGATCGTAGAGCACGTGCGGCCAGAGAATATAAATGACGGACTGATGAGAAGCGGTCTACTGTTCGGTTCAGTCCTCGTCAGGGAGTGAGAGCTCATCTAAATGAATCTAAATTCTCCTCCTGGTGTAAAACTACAGTATGTGAATTATTTCTGCTTCAACATGATCGGACTGAGAAGGAAAGGACAGCTGCTGTCAGACAGCTCCGTCAGACTCAGGGTTTCTTCAGGTAAACCTGCCAGTGAGCAGGTTAGGTTCACAGAGTCAGTTACCGCGGTAACAGACCCAGAGTTTAAGTTACCTCTCTTTCTGGAACTGAAAACTCAGAGTTTCTCTCATCTCAGGGTTAACAAACCCTGTTTTCACAAAACCCGCTTTCTGGAATACCCCCCTGGTCTATCCAGTTAACCTATCATTTATCCTTAGATTTAGGCCTATGTTTCACAGGACACAAATGTGAAACAATGGACACAGCATTGAACGCGTCAATCACACCTGAGCAATACATGCAACTAGTTTCTCCATACAGGTGGCATCTTGAAGCTGTCATTACCAACAAAGTCTTTTCTACTAAGTATTAAATAAATTTCAGTAAGTGTGTTCAATAGCCTACTTTTTCCCTGTGTCATTCCACTTTATTACACATAACTTTATTTATGGACTTAGGCTATATGTTTTGATTTATCTGTATGGATGGATTACTTCGGTTGTTACTGACACCTGGTGACAATTTCATTTCAATAGCCCCATCAGAAATATATTTACTGAGAAAAATGTTGACGTGTTCAATACTTATTTTCCTGAGCCAAAACTTTGGCTCATTTAGGCTAATTATATGTAGGCCTACTAGACCTCTCATATTCCAGCTCACCAATTTATACCCACCCAAATGAGCTTAAGATGCTGATAACTTATGTGGCATCACCAAACATGTTGTATGGAAAATACAAGTTGCCATGAAAAAAGCTAGAAAAGCCAACAAACAAACAAAAAATAGGCTACAAAATCTATTAACCCCATCATAACTGAGCAGCTCTGAGTTAGCTGCATTAACAATGTACAGTAACTTCGGGTGGCACACAGCACAAAACTAAATCCCAGGAAGTATTTTAGTGGGTAATGTAAGATAAACAAATATATCATATTATTCCCAGTGGGTGATAACAGATTGTATTTCTAACTTTCACACCTGGGCACAGTCTATTTGCTGGATGGTCGAGGCTCGTTGTGTTGGAAGGTGAGGAAATGTTCTGCTTCAGCTGAGTCTGAGAATGCGCAGAGTGAGCCGTTCACTGTGATCCTGAAACGAGCCAGATGAAGAAATCCATCTCGGATTTTAGCCACCTTACATTTCTCCTGAATAGCATTGAATCGTTTCTGTTGGAACAACAGTCTCTTGGGTGTTGGGGTAGAAAGGGAGTTCAGGTTTGGTTATTAGTAATTACTAATTGTAATTTTTAAAATTAATCATACAAATTATTAATATGAATCAAATAACTCAAAAGAAGGGGCTCACTTTACTAAATATTTATAATATATTTTAATTAAAGGAACAGTGAAAGAAAGAAATCTGAGCACTGACAATCACAACCAGCTGTTTTCATAAAGCATATGCAGGAATAACCACGGAAAACTGCTCTGTACAATATAATAGAATTTATGGTTAAATGGTGGACGTGTGTACGTCACACCAGGGGCTGGTCAGTGGAGGTGACCATGTGAGGCTTCAACGAAACAATGGCGGAGCAGTGCCTGTCGACTTAACACGTGCCTTTTATCACATTGTGGTTTTAGACAGAGCTAGATTCGGAGGTTCCGAATTTGGTGTATGTTCCATGGTGGACAGTAACGGAGTAAATTTACTTGAGTACTGTAGGCTACTTAAGAACATATCCAGAGGATTTGTACTTTACTTGAGTATTAGATTTTTTTGGTACTTATTACTCTTACTTGAATACATTTCCAAGACAAATATTTTTACTTTTACTCGAGTTAATTTCTAGGAAGGCTGAAAAGTACTCGTTACTTTCAGGTCTGCTCTTTTTTTTTTTTTTTTTTTTCTTTCTAAAATACTATTGGACACAAGCTGTGTTTGTCAAAGAAGGAAACCTATCACAGTGCACGCTCTCCACTGGGATCTACGTAAAAGCGGAAATACGTCATCCCTCCCATAAGGATACCACCAAAGTAGCCACGCTCTCGACTGCGTTTGTCAACACAAAACCGCGACAATGGCTGCATCAGGAGAAGAAAGACAATCCGCTGAGTCTCAGTCTGAGTCTGATAATAGGCTTGTGCGAGATGAGCCAGGCCTGCGCAGAATCGATCACCGGCGACCACCGCACAATGCATGCCGGTTAGATTTGTGTCCGACCTGATCCCGACCTGCTCTGACGTCATGCACGCGCCGGCAACGATAACCTCACGAGATCAAGGCGGCCGCAGTTTTTAGAGCCAGGCGCCAAGACCTCAGGGCATGATGGGAAACGCCTGGCTGTCGCCTGATCAAAGAGCTGATTGGCTCTTAGTTAGGAATACAAACACTACGTTTTGTCGAAAATCCTAATTTTCTGTGTAATTGTTATATTTAATGCTAGATTATATGAATCTCATGTTGTGCAATGAAGGTTCAATCTGTTAACACACATATTTTGTGTGGTTGATAATAATAATAATAATAATAATAATAATAATAATAATAATAATAATAAAGGTTATTTATATAACACTTATCAAAAAGAGCAATCAGTGCTTTACAAGGCAGACAAAAATAACAAATGATAGAATACAATGCCAGATACACACATATTCCCACATACTGTATATAATTACAAATATAAATCAGTGAATAAAGATTATAAGAAACCTTTGCTCCCCATACCTATATATGTAGCTGTGAGAACGTTTGGACTGTTAATTCAGTAGTTCAATTTCTTAAATTTAGGGATTGTATGATTTATAAATGACGTTGCCTTTATATAAATCTACTTTGTAGGCAATTCTTGTTCAATAAATTACTTCCAAGGGCTGAAATCTGCCCAGTCGTTCTGAATCTCACCTCAGTCATAACAGTGGCATCCTTAAACAAATAAAAAGTTATGATTGACAAATTTTGACCACAGTGAAAAGTAGTTATCATTTCAGAAAAATCCACTTTGTATGACCTCAAAGTTTGTATTTCTATTTGTTACATTTGTGAGATTAAATATTAAAAATCACACCACATCCCATCTGCCCATTAAGAGGATTAACACAGTGTAATTTATGTGCAAAGTGGAAAAGTAGGGGGATCTCTTCTGCTCCAATTTCATCAGCGATCAAGAACGCATGTGCAGTTTCTTCCGCCATAGCTGTCCGAACGTGTTGTGCAAACTACAGATAGCCTACAGATGGATCTGACAGGATGTAAATATTTCTGTGACTTCCTGTATATTCTTTGACGGCGGCTGGAAAGTGTCCGACTTGACTGCAGCTTTTTGCCACCGCCCCCTGCTGCTGCCGCCTGGTCTCGTCCACCTTCCAGGCGAGGCGCAGTTCATCTCCAACGAGCCTAATGATCCGGAGCAGGAACTTTCAGAAAATCCTTGGTCTTATCTGGACTCCATGTTTGAGTTTGACAGAGTAAAAATCGTGGACACAGACAAACAGACATATATTTTTAAATGTTTATTGTGTTTGCCGAAGAAAAACTACCTCTCTGCTTTCAACAACACCACGTCCAACTTAAAGAAACACGTTGACGTAAGTTAACCAGACTTTCACCATGTTATTTTCTATTTGTCTCGGTCAGTGTCATCATGTTGTGAGAATGTCAGTGTGTGTTGATCACAAAAACTACATTTTGTAGGAAGTGGCGCTGTGTGTGTGTGTGTGTTGTGGTTTTAAACGATGGCCGAATGAAACGCTCTCATAACGTAACGTTATTTGTTATTAACACACACCAAACTTCTGTCGACCCCCTTGCTTTGCTTTAGTTCATCCATTTGCCATATTACTGAGAAATGCTGTTCTAGTATAATCCTGGGGGAACGCTGCTTTTGGGCCGATTAAGCTGGATGTATACTTTGTCGTACAACATCCTTGCATGCCTGATTAACAGGCAGGCTCATAGCAGAAGTCAGAAGTGATGTTTGTAAAGCAGTGATTCTCATTGGTCTTTGAGGGGGTTCCAGTTCCCCACTTAGCTAAATGATAGAGTGTTAGTTGGACGGTGCAGGTTCATTTGGTTACAGTTTTAATGATTGTTAATAAACATCTGCATCTGCAACATCTGCTGTCCTCCTGTGATCCCATTCATTTTATTTGTTTTTATAGGTGTTTCTGCAGGCTTTATATAACATTGTGGTTCTAAAAGCAAGCACATCAGTGCAGGTGGTTTCAAAGAGTTAATTCTCAGAAACAAGAGTTAAAAGGTCCTTAAATTCATTTAGAAAAAATTACAGTAATTCATTGATGTGAAAAATAAGAAATTTACTCTTACTCTTACTTTTACTTAAAGTAAATTTAGAAGTTATAGCGGGATCGTTAATGGTTAGTTTCCAACAAGCCGCTCATGAGATCATGTGTGCCTGGATGTGCGTAGGTGTACGTGAGTGTCCCTGTGGATTAGTAGAGAAAGAGAGAGAGACAAAAGGGCTAACGCTCGGCGCGCAGCAAGGAAGAGGAAACGGTTGTGGGGACACACAATACTTGCCTTTCTATCACTCAGCAGCTGGTGAATGAAACTCTGTCTCGAATCACCTTCTGTTGGTCCTTGTTCCTTGACAGAAATGCAGCTTATTGTGCGCTCACACAAGCAGTGTGTACTGAGTAAAACAGCAACAGATAATGTAGCCTGACATCTGGACCTGGATTCTAGATCATCCAGTTTTGCTTTCATATTTGTTGTCTGGACTGGAGAGACTCTAACTCGACAATCTGGCTATCATGACTTTTGACACCAGTTTCCAGTGACTAGAGATGTTCTCTGCTCTCTGTGACATCCATCTGGAGGTTTTGAATTTGTGCAGTTAGATTGACAAATTTATCATTCAGGTTGTTATTCCAGTTTGTGATTGCGAGAAGCAGATCTGTTTGTGAGGGTTAATTTGCTTAGCTGATGCCATAGAGACCGTCGCTGTATCTGCAGGTTTGTTAGCCGGTTTAGCCTTTTGGATTTTAGCAAACAGTTGTTTCCTAGTCCAAAACTTGTGACTAGTGTTTTCTTTTTTTAACGCAGATTTCTCAGACTGCCTGGTTGCAGGTTTATTGTTTGTCGGCATGTTGTAGAAGGTTTAGATCGGAAAGATAAGAGATAAACCGTGTTTTCAATCGAAAGTGCATCCACTCCATTGCGTGTCTAGCTCCTCCCTACATTTCTGATGCTGTCATTTTTTCAATAGAAAATCAAAGCCTATTGAGCCTTCATCACTACTACTGCAAGTTGTATGACAATGCATCCACAAGCCTTTCTTGAACCCCATCAACCAAGTAAGCGGATGTGACCAACAAGACAGAGTTAGAGAGAGTGTCATAAGATGTTCTTTGGACTTATCAGGTTGAAAACTGATCTTCTACAGTTAACTGACTAGCAGTTGCTCATTGTTCTACCACTTTGCTGTATCAAGGCAATAATTGCTTTGCAGCACGAACCCTGCAAAAGTGTAAGTGAGAAGGGGGGGCACTAGAGGGCAGCAGAGCATCAGCAGAGTGCTGTCTGCCTGATTTACCAGCCCGGTCGTATTCCAAAGTCATCAAATACCATTGATTTGTGGGGGAAACCTTTAAAAGCTAACCCTAACACTTACCACACCAAAAAAACATACAAAAGGTAGAATACATCGTGCAAGATCAGGAGTAATTGTCGTATATACAATATGAACAGTTCTTAAGTTACTATCATTATTCCAAAATCTAATGATTTGACATCAAGTCTCTTCATGTAAAGGGAAAGTAACTGTGGGAAATAAAAGCTGCAGATCCATTTAAGCAAACAACTACAGTGTGTTTCATTGTACTTTATAATACACACCTTACAGCATTTTCACTGGACATTGATATGAAACCATTTTTTCTCAGAACTCTGTTCGCATTTAGCATTTTAAGAAGATGGATCTGTCTTTTCCCCCCTAAAAAACAAAATCCAATTGAGGAGGAAAGTATTTCCACCAGCTCAACTGCTTCTTAATAATATAATATTAAAAAATGTATGTTAAGTTTCAAACAAAGTTACAAAATTCTAGAAAACTTCCAACAAAGTGTGGAAACACTATGGTGCTACACATTTAATGAAGATTTTTATGGTAAATACAGTCACTAAGCTTACAGAACTTTAACAGTGGCACAGGAGTACAGTGTAAACATTATCCTAGCCAAGAGTCCATAATAAGATCGCCAGCTTACCCTCAAAGTGTAAATATATCACTTTGGATTCACAATTGCTACACAGCATTGTCTGCTTCGATCTGTACAAAGATTCTCATTATCTTACCTACTCATACAAAACTACTCAAAATTACTTTAATAATCAACATATGACTTATTGTGCCACACAAACACACTGCAACTTATGAAAACACAAAAATCATCTTCACATGTGAAGCACGTGCAACAGAAAAATGCTACATTATCAGTCGACACAACTGTAGTGCTCCAGGCCTCTCGGGGGAGCGCTCTATTCAGATTGCAAGAAAAAGGACTTTATTCTGTTAACAGAACCAGGTTCTGTAGGCAGTTATCTACTATGGCTCCACTCATTTCCACAGTAATTGCAGTTCACTGTTAAACACTTCATGCTCCTTTGAACAGAAATACTCAGTCCTGCTGTGAGTGTAGCTCTGCTGTAAGCTTATTAGCTCCGTTGTAAGCTCCGTCAGCATTTTGCTGCTAACAGCTAACTAGCTCTCCTCCTGACGATTTCAATAAGGATTTTCAGTGCCCGCTTGGTTGAACCAGCGCAACATATTTTCCCATCCTGCCAATAAGTCGTCTGTAGCTTCAGCATGTTCTTCAGCATGGTAATGTATTTGGTTGTGTGGCATGTATTTGCAGCACGGTTACCTTAATGCTG
This sequence comes from Pagrus pagrus, assembly GCF_965226575.1. Lineage (NCBI taxonomy): Eukaryota > Metazoa > Chordata > Actinopteri > Spariformes > Sparidae > Pagrus > Pagrus pagrus. Next base: position 33,070,722 of record NC_140194.1, read on the forward strand.
CAAATGCTGTCACATTGAAGTTCTTGATTTGCAGGTGTTTTGTCTATTTGCATGTGTTTTTTTGTTGAGTTGCAGTGCGTTTGCCCTTGTTGGCCAACAGGCTCTCTACAACAGAGGTGGTAAATAAGACGTAACAGGCTGTACTTTGTATCAAATTAGACAAAAACAATACGCCAATAAGACGTAACAGGCCGTACTTTGTATCAAATTAGACAAAAACAATACGCCAATAAGACGTAACAGGCCATACTTTGTATCAAATTAGACAAAAACAATACGCCAATAAGACGTAACAGGCCATACTTTGTATCAAATTAGACAAAAACAATACACTAATAAGATGTAACAAACCGTACTTTGTATCAAATTAGACAAAAACAATACCCTAATAAGATGTAACAAACCGTTCTTTTTATCAAATTAGACAAAACAATACACTAATAAGACGTAACAAACGGTACTTTGTATCAAATTAGACAAAAACAATACGCTAATAAGACGTAACAAGCCGTACTTTGTATCAAATTAGACAAAAACAATACGCTAATAAGACGTAACAGGCCGTACTTTGTATCAAATTAGACAAAAACAATACCCTAATAAGATGTAACAAACCGTACTTTGTATCAAATTAGACAAAAACAATACCCTAATAAGATGTAACAAACCGTACTTTTTATCAAATTAGACAAAACAATACACTAATAAGACGTAACAAATGGTACTTTGTATCAAATTAGACAAAAACAATACGCTAATAAGACGTAACAGGCCGTACTTTGTATCATATTAGACAACTAGAAAAAATGTAATCTTAGACAGTAAACAAGAAAAGTTATACTGTAATTACACAACATATAGCCTACCCACATTATGCTGAAACCGCATATAAAGTCTTAATACTTAAATAAAATATAGGCTACTATACTTAGACACTATTATACCAAATTATACTGTAATTACAAACCAAATCGGAGATCCTAATACACTATTAGACACCATTTTACAAGATCTTAGTCTAATTAGAAATCACACACAATGCCATATCAGATCCAAAATATGCTAGTTAGACGCTATTCTACCCTCACTACCAAATTATGCATTTAATCCTAACAGATCCAAGTCCTTCTCACTGTTAGATCCTTATTTAACTTTCTTAGAGGATAATTTGTGGCACATTACAACGGAACTGTACTGTAAAATAAAGTGAACTCCTTCTCACTGTTAAGACCCTTATTAGAATTTCTTAGAGGGTTGCTTTTCTGACCCTTGTGGACGGCCTCCAGTGCTCCAGAGCCCTGCCAGCACAGGGCTAAAGCGCGCTGTGCGGCTTACGATGCGTCACTGTGGCCCTCTCTTCACACAGGGGCCTCCACAGCTGTTTGTAGCCGAGCTCCAGCTCAAGCACACGGTACTCGTGAGGAGCTGATGGTTGCTCTCTGGAAGTCCTTCTTTGGAGGTTTGCTGAGCTATCGAAGCTTTCAGAAAAACGTTATCTCCTAAATTTATGAACAGATGTCAGTCAAATAACTGAACTGCTCAGTGTCATTCACTGAACAGCTGACCAGTGCTGGCCGATGCCACAGCGGCGACTCAGGCGGCTTTGTGGTGGTGACGGACGACGACAACCTGTACTTTTTACACGCCTGAGTTCCGGAGTATCCGCTGTTATGTTGATGAAGCACAGGAGGATGAACTGTTGAGGACTTTATTTACTCGTAGCAACCGCTAGCTGATTGCGTAGGTACATGGTTTCATCTGCACTCGCTTGGCTCTAACGTTACCTGTCTACCTGTTACACTCTTCTTCTCTGTACATCATTCTGCAGTCTTTTCTACTCTACACAGTACGGAGACACCTACTGGTGGGGGAGCGTAGCGACACTGACAGTGCGCAGTATTAAAGGGGAACTACTGTTTTTTACAACCTGGACCTTATTTCTAGCATAAAATACGATCATTTACTCACCCAGATAACTTTGGTGTCATTTGGAGTCGTTCGGACGAAATTAGATCCAGTGGAGCGCCGCGTATAACCATATAATGCGAGTGATTGGGGCACCGAAGCGCAGCCTCTATGAGCATTATCTGCCGCGAAACTAGTTCATTTCACCAATATTTTGTTATGATACGCTAGTGCTATTCCCCTCTGAGTTGCCTGCTATCAACATCCGGGGTCTGTAGGTTGACCTACTAACCTCTGACCTGGATGATGTCATCTCTGAAAGCTGCGCGCACCCGCGACAGCCGGCTTGTTTACCTGCAGTTTGCTACTGCTAGTTTTTTGCAACATGGCTGAATATTTTTCCGATTCTGAGGTGGTGGACGATGACTTTGTTTATGATGGACGTCCTTACCGTATTGAGACAGAGTACACGGATGAGGAGCTCGTTGAAAGGAGGATGCGCAGGCAGAGAGAGGAACAGCTGGCCAAAGAACAACAAACGGCTGCGGCTAAGCTGAACGGCTAGGTCAACCTACAGACCCCTGATGTTGATAACAGGCAACTCAGAGGGGAATAGCACTAGCATATCATAACAAAATATTGGTGAAATGAACTAGTTTCGCGGCAGAAAATGCGTTATATAGAGGCTGCGCTCCGGTGCCCCAATCACTCGCATTATATGGATATATGCGGCGCTCCACTGGATCCAATTTTGTCCGAACGACTCCAAATGACATCAAAGTTATCCAGGTTATCAGGCAAAGTTATCAGGCAGACAGCACTCTGCTGATGCTCTGCTGCCCTCTAGTGCCCCCCCTTCTCATCCAAGTCCAGGTTGTAAAAAATGGTAGTTCCCCTTTAACATCCATATCAAGAGCCTGTAAACACAACAGCTGCCTTAATCACCAATTTTAATAAAATAAACCAAATAGATGTATTTTCCTCTGAACTAAAAAAACAAACATTTCACGACAGCTCCTGCAGCACTTTATTTTGGTGTGGGAAATCACACATACAAACTGTAAAAACAAAATGCTACAAACAGGAAGGGCAGAAAACTGTCATTTAAAATCTGTGAAATACAATTATTATTAACTAATGTGGATAACCACACATACAAACAAATAAAATTAACTCAAATCACACACAATATCTTTCACAATAATATTGACATGACATATTGCCCTGCCCCAACAACAGCAACACTTGAAGTCCTCAAACAGGGAGCAACAGTCTATCTTTTTTCATTTTTTTTATGGTGTCCTCCACCTCGGGCAGTCCATAATAAATGCCTTCATAGTATTTGCAGGCAAGTAGCGTCTGCCCCTCTCCCCGTGGTGGTGGGATCACATCTGGGGCAGCAATAGCTACTTCAGCAATTACTGCGGCGTTTGATGTTGTTGCTATGTCAATGTTGTAGTGCTTGGCAGTCCACTTCAAACTTCTGCATTTTTTGAAGTACCTCTGGACGTACCGTGCATCTTTAACTGCAAAACAAGACATTTCACATAGGACAAATTCAATCACCAAAAGGCTAAATAGTGAAGAAAATTGCTGTCCTAGATTTGGTTACAAAAGTAAAAAGGTTTACTTTTTAGCAGCTTAAGAAGTATGTGTAGTATATCTTGTGGATAATTTCTTACACAGCCCCTTTCCCACTAACACACACACACACACTCCAAAGTACAATACAAATAATGCCGGTAAATGTAAAATTATCACTACTGTAAATAAAGTACAAGTACCATAGCAGCCTTGAGTAAGAGATACAAAAAAGGGCACATACCTCTTTGGGGAAAATTTCTCTTTTTGCCCTTTTTCGTTTTTTGCGTTCTCTCCTCAGAAGAGTCATCTGAAGATGAGGTGGATTCTGTATCAGAGCTGGAGTTAGAGTTCTCAACAGGCCTGAAAATAACAACCCGACCCGACCCGGCCCGTGGCTTTTAAAGCCCGGACCCGATGTAACCCGACACATCAACATTGAATTATCTGCCCGAACCCGGCCCGCCGCCGCCCCCTCCCTTTTTTTTTTTCTCATACACGTATTATCATGACTGTAGTAGCGACGGTGAATTCACCTGCGGCAAGTTTACTTTTCACCAACTCCATCTTCTTCTCCAGGCTATAGGCGTGCACGCAGCGGCGTCAGGTCTGCCCCCGCCCCTCTCCATGATGCACGTTGCACGCAGCAGCCAGACTTTCTTTACGGTAAACAGCAGCAATGATTAATAAATGGGTTTTTTTTGTTTGTTTTTTTCCCTGAGCGGAAAAAATTAAGCCCAAGGTCCGACCCGACCCGAGTCACTTGCTTATATTTTCGAGCCGAACCCCCGGGTCCTGTCGGGTTTGTCGGGCCGACCCGACCCGTTGAGAACTCTAGCTGGAGTAATCCCTCCTCTTGCGCTAAAAGGGGCTAAAAAAAATACATAATTTCCAAACACATAAAAGCCATTAAAACTGCACTTGTCTGAAACGTAAGACAGTACAGGAGTGGTGGCAAGACTCAAGTTAAAACTACTGTATGGTCAAACAGTTTGTACATTAAAGGCTACGGCCAGGGTAATTTTTAACACTTCCAGACATAACTAATATCTCTCATCATCAAGAGATGGGTAACCACATTTCGTGCTGCTGTGTGCGGGGAAAGGCCAAAGCACTCAGCTCCACCGGGTTGCCCGTCTTTGACAGGGGGCTAACTGGCTAGCGGCTAGCTTCGCTGGCTAACGACGACTCCGCTCTCTACTCAGCAGGACACAACCTCTCAGCTTAGTGCACACGTGCGCGCGCACACACACACACACATACATATAGGGCATTTTGGGGTGGGACTGATACAGACAGACAGGGTGCAAAAATAACTTTTTTTGTCCACCGGCCAAATGGCTAGTGAATGTTCAAATTTTACCAATCACACAATCGATTAATAGGGGTGTAACGGTACACGTTTTCATACCGGACCATTTCGGTACAGGACTTTCGGTACGGTGCGCATTTGTACCGGACGAATGCAGAGTAGTTAACAGTAGGCTTGTTTTGCGAGCCTACTTCAAATCGAAGTTCCCACACAAACATATTAAGTGGCGGACCTGAAGACCGGAGTGCACTACACTAGAGACTGTTCAGAAAGTTATATCAGTAGCAAGAAACTCATAGTGAAAAACACTGCTCTCACCAGCTCATAAACCACAGTTATACTGCAGTGACGTTACTGCACGTCCTGGCCACCAGGACCCCAACCCACCTTTTTAATGGCCTGGATATAATTGTCTTATATTCTTAGCAAAGGCATCCCCTCGGAATATTGAACATTTTCATTCCATCCTTTCTGTGGTTGTTTCAGTTTACTGCACAACTCCTTGTCATCTCTGCTTTTCCGCTAGATATCCCGTGAAGAGTGCTGCTTTCTGCCCCCTAGTTGGGCAAGCATGTCTATGATGACGTTGCACAGAAACCTGTCTATCGGGCCTTTACGCAACTCTGTGCTCGGGCCCTAATAAAAGTCTTGTTAAATAAATAAGGCGATTCTGTCCTCAGAAACGCTAGAGGGCTTTTAATTTGGAACAGATACAGGAAGTATTGAGTTTAAATTAAAAAAAATTATATTTTTGTCATGTCTGTGACTAGGGCTGCCACTAACGACTAGTCGACTAGTCGTTATAGTAGTCGATGACTAGTCAACTATCAAAGTAGTCAGATTATGAATTGCACAAAAAACAATGGCTCTTATTTAGTTGGGGAAAATGAGATGTCTCACTCTGAGCTATTTCAATTGGCTATGGTGAAACACTGTTTAGCGTGGCATTGCATGCCGTGGGATACACACACAATGATGTCACAAGACTAATTTAGTAGTCGACTATTTGTCGACTAGTCGTTGCACCCCTATATTTCATTAAAGGGTTAATGAACTATCATCTTAATTGTCTTCATTTTTAGTAAGTAACACTTCAAGCTGAAAGCTAATGATTGTTATATAAGAGCAGCTGCATGCTGGTGCGATAAACTGTATGTTATACATTCAATTTACGTATGATCCGATTAGTTGACTAATCGAAAAAAATAGTCGGTGATTAGTCGACTATCAAAATAATCGTTTGTGGCAGCCCTATCTGTGACATATTCTACAGATATAGACATCGAAACTGTAGTGAAAGGTGTAATGTTGCTGTATGATGTCAATATGAGTATTCACAGATCATTTTCACTGTATTTTTGCTGAGAATCGCAGGCGTCACAAGGAAAAAAATATGTGACTCAGCCACGCTGCTCACGCGGGCTGTGTAGCAGCTTTAAATCAAATCAAATCAAATTTTATTTGTATAGCCCAAATTCACAAATCACAGTTTGCCTCAGAGGGCTTTACAATCTGTACAGAGACGACACCCTCTGTCCTTCGACCCTCGATTCGAGTGAGGAAAAACTTGCCCCAAAAAAAAGGCCCTTTTAACAGGGAAAAAAAATGCGGAAGAAACCTCAGGGAGAGCCACAGAGGAGGGATCCCTCTCCCAGGACGGACAGACGTGCAATAGATGTCGCATGTACAGAGCAGATCAACGAGATCACAATGTATTCAATTATAAGCGATGGTTGACAGGAGTGAAAGTACACAAAGATGTATTACAGCAATAATGATGAAATGCACATGGAAATGTGATTACTAGTGATAACAGTAGTAGTGATCAATGGCAAGGATGGTATGTAGCAATGCAGTACGATAATAGTAGTGTAACGTATGTAACAGAGATGTGACTAATATTAGCGACAGTAGTGGTGGGTGTCAGGCAGGGTCATGGCAGTAGGTGCATCCACGATCAGGCAGGGCCATAGCAGTTGGCGCGTCCACGATCAGGCAGGGCCATGGCAGTGGGCGCATCCACGATCAGGCAGGGCCATAGCAGTGGGCGCATCCATGATCCACGACCCGGGCGCGGCCAGGATCCAAGGGAGCCTGTAGGACTAGAAAGCACAAGGACTCCGGGGAAGAAGTAAGTCAGTGACATGCAGAGATGGGGCATGTATACAGGCATAATGTATACAGATGGAGAGGAGAGGAGAGGGGAGGAGAGAGAAGCTCAGTGTGTCATTGTCCCCCGGACTAGGCCTATAGCAGCATAACTAAGAGCTGGTCCAGGACAGGCCTGGGCCTGTCCTGGACCAGCCCTAACTATAAGCTCTATCGAAGAGGAAGGTCTTAAGTCTACTCTTAAAGGTAGAGAGGGTGTCCGCCTCCCGGACCAAAACAGGAAGATGGTTCCACAGAAGAGGAGCTTGATAACTGAAGGCTCTGGCTCCCATTCTACTTTTGGAGACTTTAGGAACTACAAGTAATCCTGCGTTCTGGGAGCGTAATGCTCTAGTTGGGTGATAGGGTAGTATGAGCTCCTGGAGATATGATGGTGCCTGACCATTAACAGCTTTGTAAGTTAGGAGAAGGATTTTAAACTCTATTCTTGATTTTACAGGGAGCCAGTGCAGAGAGGCCAATACAGGAGTAATATGATCTCTTTTCTTAGTTCCTGTCAGTACACGTGCTGCAGCATTCTGGACCAGCTGGAGACTCTTTAGAGACTTGTTAGGGCAGCCTGATAATAGAGAATTACAATAGTCCAGTCTGGAAGTGACAAATGCATGGACTAGCTTTTCTGCGTCTTTTTGAGACAGGATGGGCCTGATTTTTGCAATGTTACGTAGATGAAAAAATGCAGACCTTGAAATTTGTTTTATGTGGGAGTTGAAGGACATATCTTGATCAAAGATAACTCCCAGATTCCTGACGGTGGTGCTGGAGGCCAAGTTAATGCCATCCAAACTCGCTATATCATTAGATAATGCATCTCTAAGGTGTTTAGGACCAAGTACTATAACTTCGGTTTTATCTGAGTTTAACAGCAGAAAATTGCAGGTCATCCAGGTCTTAATGTCCTTGAGACATGCATGGAGTTTAGTAAGCTGATTAGTTTCATTTGGCTTTATTGATAGGTATAACTGTGTATCATCTGCATAACAATGAAAGTTTATGGAGTGTTTCCGAATTATATTTCCTAGAGGGAGCATACATAAGGTGAATAGTATGGGTCCAAGCACGGAGCCTTGAGGAACACCATGACTAACCTTGGTATACAGGGATGACTCATCATTAACATGTACAAACTGAAATCAATCCGATAAATAGGACTTAAACCAGTTTAATGCGGGTCCTTTAATGCCAATTAAGTGTTCCAGTCTCTGTAGTAGAATGTGATGATCAATGGTATCAAATGCAGCACTAAGATCTAGTAAGACCAGGACAGAGACAAGTCCTTTGTCAGAAGCGATTAGGAGGTCATTTGTAACTTTCACCAGTGCCGTCTCTGTGCTATGATGTGCTCTAAAACCTGATTGAAAATCCTCATATAAACTATTTTTATGAAGAAAGTCACATAGCTGGTTGGCGACTGCTTTCTCAAGGATCTTGGAGAGGAAAGGGAGGTTGGATATAGGTCTATAGTTGGCTAAAGCTTCTGGATCAAGATTAGGCTTTTTAAGGAGCGGTCTAATTACAGCTAGTTTAAAGGATTGTGGTACGTATCCTGTTAATAGAGACAGGTTGATCATTTCTAGTAAAGATGTGCTAATTAAAGGTAAAGTTTCTTTCAGCAACCTAGTTGGGATGGGGTCTAGGAGACAAGTTGTTGGTCTAGATGAAGAAACCATCGAAGTTAGTTGGTGGAGGTCAATGGGAGAGAAGCAGTCTAAATATAAGTCAGAATTTACAACTGTTTCTGAGGTTCCTGTGTTTAAAGATACAATAGTGCCAGTTGAGGGCAAGCGATGATGGATTTTGTCTCTAATAGTTAAAATTTTATCATTAAAGAAGTTCATGAAGTCATTACTACTGAGCGTTGTAGGAATACATGGTTCAGTAGAGCTGTGACTTTCTGTCAGCCTGGCTACAGTGCTGAAAAGAAACCTGGTGTTGTTTTTGTTTTCCTCTATTAATGACGAGTAATAGCTTGCTCTGGCATTGCGGAGGGCCTTCCTATATATTTTAAGGCTATCTTTCCAGGCTAAGCGGGATTCTTCCAAGTTGGTGGAACGCCATTTCCTTTCAAATTTCCGTGATGTTTGCTTCAATTTGCGGGTATCCGAGTTATACCAGGGTGCTAACCTCCTGTGCTTTATAGGTTTCCTTTTCAGGGGGGCAATAGAGTCCAGTGTTGTTCGCAATGAGCCTGCAGTGCTATCAACAAGATGATCGATTTGTGAGGAACTGAGGTTAGTGGAGGAGTCCTCTATTATATTGAGACATGGCATTGAGTTTAGTGCCAGCGGTATAATTTCCTTAAATTTAGCTACAGCACTATCAGATAGACATCTAGTGAAGGAGTTTTTGCCTAATGGTGTGTAGTCCAGTAATAGAACTTCAAAAGTTATTAAGTGATGGTCTGATAAAAGAGGATTCTGTGGAGAAACTGTTAGATTTTCAATCTCGATACCATAAGCTAGAACAAGGTCAAGGGTGTGGTCAAAACAGTGAGTTGGTTTATGTACACACTGAGAGAAGCCAATAGACTCTAATAATGAGATAAATGCAGTACTAAGGCTATCATTAACGACATCCACATGAATATTAAAATCACCTACAATAATTACTTTATCTGATTTGAGGACTAGACTTGATAAAAACTCAGAGAATTCAGATAACGCACGAGCAAGCAAAGCAAGAGGTTCTGGGATGCACACGTGCCTCTCAGATAGGCAGTTGGATTTCGAGTATGGTCCTGTAATAAACAAACAAAACAATATCCAATTTACATACCCCTTTTTGAAACCTTGCGCCTTTGCCTTTTTTTCTTTTTGCCCATGCCCCTTTTCTTCTTCTTTTAAGATACTTCCTCATTGGATGAGTCCTCAAACGTTGAGCTCTCTGTGTCAGAGGTGGTATCACTTGCACCCTCCCGCGTCGGGGCACTGAAATAAATGGTGTCATTACAACACAGAGACTCTCGCAGATACATCCACAGATATGAATGACACACTATATATGGCCGTCATTACACAGGGAACTTTTTCACGCGTGTAACATTTAGGGGATCTATTGACAGAAATGGAAAGCAATATTCATAAGTATGTTTTCATTCGTGGATTTAGGGGGATCATGAGAGGTGCTCGACCTGGGCCGGAGGGGACATTGCCCTTTCCTCCCCTGGTGAGGCAAATGGGTTTGCATGAAACGGTTTCATGTGTAAGGTCGGCCTAAGTGTGACTCCAAGTGGTGACTAAATAACAAACATGCTCAGCAAAGTTAAATAAAGACAAATAATAGCGGTGTACCCGCGATACAAAAGTCCACAGGGTTTAAACAGTGTCTCAAAAATCTAGGGCTGAACTAAACCTGTGGATTTGGAGAATAGTCCCCCCCTAATAAATCAATTTGAAAAAAATATAGATTAAAAAAAGCTTTAACACAAAGAAAACTAAATACAACAAAATCATTTTTTAGCCTCACTCTACCTTGTAAGGTCGAATCTGCTGGTGGCAGGCTTGTGGTGGACGCTGCCCTCAATGCATTTAAAACCCCCATACGAAGTTGATCCCTTTGACTTTGCAGCTTTCAATTTATAGCCTCCTGACTTACAATTGCTGCAAGTCCAGTTGGGGCAAGCGCTGGCAAGAGGGGCTTGCTGTGGCTCTGGAGGTTATATGGGCTTCAAGATCACAATTCAAACAATTATATTTAAATCTTACTGTGACCACATTTTATAGATTTAGGATTACATACTAGATTAACCATTTGTTTAGGATTTCTAAGAACAAAGCACAGGTCTCATCAAATTTAGCTTTTTTGTTTTTATCTGATCAATAACCAATTAAAGCTGGAGTTTGTAGAATGTGTGAAAAACGCAACGAGACTGGGATGGAAACAACTGCGCTCCCCCCTCCCCTCCCTGTTTCGACTCCGTAGCTCCACACTTTCACTTTCCACTCTCGTGGACCCGCGCTGGCGCTAGGAATATTCACGTCGGAGCTTTTCTGTCATACACTTGCCATGGCCAAATTACAGATAAGAAAGTACTTTAGCTTTCTCTCGTGAACAAATTGAACGCATGAACAAACAAACATTACTTTTGCATCGTTTAGAAGACCGATAGAGACCAACAACAATTATTTCTTGCTAACGTCTCAGCATGACATAGCCTACATGTCTGGCACTAATAACGCTAAGATATTTGTCATACTGACGTGATACTTATAAAGCATAATGTAATGACAACAGCAACACTTATATATCACGTGAAAGAGGTGTGAATGCTCAGAATAATAAAACATATAACGCTAAAGTAAACAATTACCCCCACATGCACGGACTATCGGAGACAACCACTTTATTCAGACACTTCTTTCTTTTCACCGCAACCTGAAAATAAATAATAACTGTCACATCCATATCTACACGACACACGTCCTCTGTATGTCGTGTGTATATATAACGCTACTGACAATACATTTGACGTTGACTTTGGCTCTGACTTGCTTGTAGCTGTCGTGAGCCTTTGGCTACGGTTAGCATAAAGCTAATCAACTCACAACATCACTCGTCAATTGTGACCACAAACCGCCTGCTTTATTAGATTCACGGTCATTTCAACTACACAGCCAATTACTACCACACATTTAGATTATCAGCTATGTAAAACTTACATTGGAGGCTCACCTGTCCAGGAGAAGAGCAGCAAGCTCAGAATCCAACTTCAGCCCGATGCTATCGCTCAGCTCTCTCCACCTCAGATATGCTTGTCCAGTGTTTACACACGATTTATTCCGTCTATTGTCAGTCTCCCTCTTGGACTCTCGTTTCTCTACATCGGTCTTCCTTTTTTTGGCTTGCTTAGCCGTGTACGCCTTTGTTGGTAATGCCGGGATAGCGGCTTTTCCTGCCTGGACGTCCGCCGTTGCATCTTCACCACCGATGGAAGGTGAATGTGCATTGACTTTGGTCGAGCAACCAATAGGAACGCCCAAAACAGCTTGCTCTGTAAAATGAACTGTGATTGGCTGAACACTGCCGTCACGGCACTGATTTTTTAAAGCCTGAATACAGAGCCAAGAGGAGACACAGAAGTCCAGTGTTCTGTCATAACACTATAAATTACAATATACTGAAAGGTTATTATTGATTTTTGACCAAATGACGCCAGAAATAACTTACACTCTCCAGCTTTAATAGAATAACAATCAATTATCAAAGTAGTTGTTAGTTGCAGCCCCAGTGTCAATGACATGAAATGGAATTAATTTGGCCTTTTCTCACTTTTTTATGGGTGTACTGGCGATGTTGTGAACTTGGAAGCCTCCTGTCCAAAACAAATCAACTTTCCCACAATTATAAAGCAGGCTGTTAAGACACTCTCTGTTTTTCTTACCTTGCTCGTCTGCAGGATCACTTGTGACCTGGGAGCCTGAAGGCTTCTTGGAGCCATTTTTCTACATTTTTCGTGGCATTCCTTGAAATTACAACTACAATTGGCTAATTTAACGATATGTGGCTAGCAGTGTTGCCACAGTTACCTTGAAAAAGTAATCTGATTACTGATTACTGCTTTAAAAAGTAACTTAGTTACTGAACTGATTACTTGTTTTTAAAAGTAACTAAGTTAGATTACAAGTTACTTTATTAGTTACATTCAGCAGGTGCCGATTGATAGTAGTAGGGATCTTGTTTGTTATGGCAAGAAACGAGGGCGAGTCAACCGTATTTAAAGCATAACTACCGTTTTTTACAACCTGGACCTTATTTCTAGCCAAATATATGATCATTTACTCACCCAGATAACTTTGGTGTCATTTGAAGTTGTTTGGACAAAATTAGATCCAGTGTAGCGCCGATATATCCATATAATGCAAGTGACGGGGCATCGACACACAGCCTCTATATAACACATTATCTGCCACGAAACTAGTTCATTTCACTAATATTTTGTCATGATATGCTAGTGCTATTCCCCCCTGAGTCCGGGCTCGTCTGTTATCAACATCCGGGGTCAAACTAGCAATAGCAGCTACAAGTAAACAAGCCGGGCTGTAGCGGGTGCGCGCGCAGCTCAGAGACGACATCTTCCAGGTCAGAGGTAGTAGGTCAACCTACAGACCCTGGAAATAAGGTCCAGGTTGTAAAAAACGGTAGTTATCCTTTAAGGGCAGCATTTCCTCTACAACATACCACCTGACCAACTTCTTCAACTCTCCCCCACTTGTTTGCACCAAAGTCAGTCAGCATTTGTTGTTTGGGTGGTGGGGGCTTTGCTCGCAGCTCTCTGTCCCACCACCACCTGGTGGGACTTGCTCTGTAAACTTAACTCTGCTGTGCTGCAACTTTAAATTTGACGTTGTGTCTTTGAAGCTTGATAGTACTTTGTCGCCAGCACAGAGTGTACAATGAACCTTAATATTCTCATCTTTAGCTGACACAAACTCAAAATAATGACTGTATTTCAAGCTAGAAAACGCGCATCTCTCTCCTCCCTCCATTGTTGTTTGTGTTTGTATCGCTGCATGGTGTTTCACGTGAGTTGTCCTCATGCTGAAAACGTGACTTGTCGCATAAGTGACATAACTCCCCGAGACGCAAGAAGAAAGCAAAAATATATATTTTTACTAAGGAAAATGACAAAAATAATAGTAACGCACAGTGACTTGAATAAGTAACTTTAATCTGATTACTGGTTTGGAAATATTAACGCCTTAGATTACTCGTAACTGAAAAAAGTGGTCGGATAAGAGTAACGCGTTACTGGCATCACTGGTGGCTAGTCACAACATAACGGCAATGTTTAACTGGTGGACCGTATTTTAAGACCCACCCTGGCAATGTTTCAGGTTTTCAGTCTCAGGCAGGCTTGTTGGCCTAGCCTCACTAGCTTAGTTAGCTAGCTACCACGATGGCACTAACGTTATGCCGGTGAATTGTCGCTGGAGGAAACACATTTATGTAATGATAATTTGGTAATTTTTTTACATCGGTAACTTACAGAGGCAAAGAGACATCTATTTTAAATAGCTTACCTCCAAATATTCCGGCACCTGGTAATGGCTAAAGTTCGTCGAAAACTGGAAATAGTCCGTCTATCTCCATGTCTGTCTGACATGAATCATTTTTCAGGAAGGTCAATGAGTATACTATTCCCTCCAAATCTATAAGAAAAAAACAAACATCTTATATTGAATAAAATATCTGTCCTGGCCAAAGGAATCTTTTTTTTTTCTGTTTTACCAGCAGCTGTTGAATTATGATTTTGTAATGCAACATTTACATAAATATTGGTCTTTTGATTACAGGAAAGGGCTAGACTGGCTGGCAAACAGAAGTACAAAATCAGAAGAACAGAATGGCATTAGCAGACATGTTGGGTAATGCAGAGCTGATTACTCACCAACACTAAGGGGGTGTAATGGTGGAGCATGCTGGGCTGGCGTGACCAAACCACAAAAGTAATTTAAAGCAACACTAGGTAGTTTGGACTCATTACTACCCCCGGCTGGTTGAGAAGTGCAATTATTTGTTACTAGTGTCGTAAATACTGTCGCTGTATGAGCATCCCTGGGGAAAATGCTGTCGGAGCTGGCGAATCACGAAGCCTCGTTTGGAAACATCAAAAACATGAAACCTCAATCGAGTGCCAAAACAAGCTAGATTCAGAGATAGCAGTTGGTAGTTTGTTAGCATATAGGCTGCACAGCACATTAGCATGCTAGAATTATTCTCATACCGAGTTGGTTATAGTGATTGCACCGACTAAGTTACTTCCAAAACACGACGCTTGGGCGTGAATGTGTTTAGTAACGTCTGAAAATATAACTACGTTTTCGGGAGTTACTGAATACAATCGCAAGTTGACTTTGTGTTCGGCGTAATAACTACAACCAACTTGGTATGACAACATTAAGTAGCATGCTAACGTTATCTCCCGATCACACTGTTCAACAATTACATTGATTATCTGCATGAACTAAGGAATCTGCAACTTTTCAAGACAAGACGTTCATAGTGTTTTAGTAAGTTAGTCATCGTTTACAGTCACTACATGAAAACGTGCAAGCTGACGTTGTGTTTGGCGTAATAACTACAACCAACTCGGTACGACAACAGTAGCTAAGTAGCATGCTAATGTTACCGATAACAACAATAGCCTAACATTACCTCCCGACCACACTGTTCAACAATTATGTTGATTTTCTGCATGAACTAAGGAATCTGCAACTTTACAAGACAAGACGTTCATAGTGTTTTAGTAAGTTAGTCATTGTTTACAGTCACGACATGAAGACGTGCAAGCTATCGAAACGGACAGCATTAGATTATCTGCCGGCTTTATTACGGTTATAAACTGTGGACAAATAGAGCCCCAACAAATCAACTCAAAGTAAAAGTCGGTAAGATAAAAAAAAATTTATATTAAAAAAATAAATATATGTATATGTATGACTTACAAATCCAGTAGCATCAAGGCTCGGTCGCCATCAGTTCTTTCAGCTCGCTCCACCGAGTGTAAGCTGGTCCAATATTTATCCATGTCCGGCTCATGTTATATCACTTTCTCTTTTTCTTTTCTTCGCTTCCTCAGACAATACCTTCTTGGCTTTTTTAGTTGGTTTACAGAAAATCCAAGTAGCTGCTGGCTAAAGCCACCGATGAATAAACGTGTCGTAAAGCAGGTCGCACTAGACTTCCTTACGTCAGGTATGTACCTACCCGCTCTGAGAAGTTAAGCAGTGCGGTTTCTGCAGGCGCGACCCCCCTCAGGCTGCAGAGGCGTCAGCGTTCATCCTATTAACCGTTATTCTACCACTTAACTGAGTTTAGAAATATTATTTTAAGGTCAGAAAACTACCTAGTGTTGCTTTAACTAATTATACCAGTATGCAATTTTTTAATGAAGTTTGACTACCAGCTCGCCACTTAAAAATTTATTAAACCTATGGTGTTCTGCCAAATTTCTTACAATTCAGAAAAAGCGATTAGGAGATCATTAATGTTGTATGATGAAAATTATTATTGCCTTTGGATGAACTTCTAAAGTGACAACAAAGTACCCAATGGACCACTGTTATGGACTACTTATATTCCAAGTTCATGTAAGTGTGTAGGCGTGTGTTTAGGTATGCTCCTTGTAGGCTGAAAATTAGAAGACAAAAAATTAACATTGTGATTATGAAGCCACATGTAATTGAACTGTTTACCTTTCTAAAAAATACATAATCACAACAGTAAACAGGTGTAACAATCAGTGTTTATTTTTAAAAACAAGTGGAGAAACTGTTTTGGCTGAATCAGTGCAACACTGATTAAAAAAAGTCTTTCCAGAGAAACATGCTCAATCGTCACCAGTCCTTCAGAATTTATAGGCAGCTCTAATGTCCGCAAACAAGGCTGCAAGTTTGCCTTTTTTTTTGCAGCTTTGCTCGCCAGTGATCCCATTCAATGAACAAATGGTGTTTTTTGAGAGTTTTTAAAGTCATATTCCCCCTATATGTCAATCTTGAAGCTCCTCCATGCTCGTTCGATGTGTTGGGTGTGGGCTCCTGTGCCAGGATGCACAAAGTACCTGTTGTGATTCACTTGATAGTGTATGTAACCATGATCAGACAAATGTCTGTATGATGCCCATGAGTCACTGAGGATGGTTGTTCCACGGTGCACATACTTTTGGACAATTGGAACCAAAGTTTGTGCTGATCTTTGCCTCACAAGTTTGAGCAGTGGCCTTCTTCTTCTCCCTTTAATTTCAAGCATGCCAAAAACTCAAGCGCTTCTTCTCCAGGTTGATTGGAACCGTCCACGGGCATACTGAAATAAGACAAACCACAAAGTCGATGTTAGTGCTTTAGAAGATTTGCGAGAATATTGAGACTGTCTTGAGAATTACATTGTGATGCATTGATCGAATACCAGGTGAGCAAGACTGCTCTTTAAGGCTTTTTATTTGGAAAGGACAATGCAGATTAATAAAACTTCTGAAATTAAGACAGAGTTAGCTAGAATAGCTGTACGTCATCTGTGGTGCCAGGGGGACTGAATCAAGCCAATTCAAACCGAATCATTATTATACGACGATTTAAGAATGAAAGCCAGGTTCGACATATAGGCAGGACACTAGCAAATGGCCAAACTTTGAATAAATAATTGCATATATTGATGGGAATGTAATCCAATGAAGCTCAATTTAAATGTGCGCAGTACCTTTCTCTTGTGGCAGAATTTGCTTTCATCTATCACCACATATGCTCTAGGTCCACCAATGGTCATTCTGCCCCTCTGTCTGTGGCGCTTTATGGCTTTGATACAGACTTTCTTCAGTGCCTTCGTCACCTTTGTTAAGGTAGCACTGCTACCACACAAGCCATCCTGTATCAGATCAATGTGACGCAGCCTTAATCCCTGTAAAAATCTGAAAATCAACAATAATGTTACAAATTATTCAACCAAAAATTGTCACCTTTTATGTAATTATGTATGTATATTTTGTCATAACCTGGCTCTTTGGGCCATGAGAAGACGGGAGACACACAGAATTATCGAGGTTTAACAAAGTATATTTATTTAACATAAGGCAACGAAATGTGCAACAAAAGAAAATAATGAACAAATGGGATGTGAACATCAGTACTATCAGTAATGTAGGATGTGCATGTGTGTAAAATGTAATGGATGTATGTTGTAAAGTGCATGAACTGAGCGCAATGGAACTTAGGAAAACTGCGGCTGCCACATCACCCCGTGGGACATCTGCTGGAGAGGAGAGAGAGAATGAATGAATGAATCATGGGTTTTATAATCTCAGGAACATTGGGCCCAGGTGCCCCTGATCAACCACAACTCCTCCCACAACCCAAGTCACATCAGGAGTAGGGCTGGGTATCAATCAAAAATTTTCGATATCGGTACCAATACCGATACCTTCACTTCGATACCGGTTCCTGAACGATACTTTTTCCGACTTTATCAATCCTAACAAAAAGAAAATTACATAACACATTACATTACAAATCTTGAGTTTTATTTTTCAGCTTAGGTATTTTTCCACTCCAAGCAGTTTTCTTAAAGAAAAAATAAACCATGAATAATTTCCAGTGCAAAAGAACACTTGCAAACAAGTGAGAAGTCAATGTCTAATGCTCACTGCTACATACTGAGAACCTTTTCACTTAGCAGTTTTTCTTCAGAAAAATCAACATGTCTGCTTTCTCAGGACACAGACAAGCCCGCTCCTGGCTGATGGTGTCTCGAGCAGTAGAAAAAGTACGCTCTGAGGGTGTGGATGATGCTTGCACACAGAGATACCTGGTTGCCAAGTTTGATAGCATTGGCATAGTGTCCCTCACTTTCCACCACCAGGTCACTGGATTCACTGAGGTTAGGGTAGATGGCAGACCTCTGTACTGCTGTATCTCTTCCTGGATCTTCTCTGTGGTGCTAAAAGTGTTCTCTCGTCTTATTTCAACTGCCATGTCCTCATCAGCAAATAGCTCCTCAAGGGCAGAGAGCTTTGGCTTCTTCTGGAAACAAGAAGAAGAAGAAGAAAATAGACAATCAGAATAGATGCCAACAAGATAATTTTGTTCTGAAAATGAAAAGGGGGGGAAACAGGATGTCTTCGTATATTTTTATTTTACCAGTGTTGCTACTGCAGCTGTACAGTCTTCATCAGACGAGTTGTCATCATGGTCAGCAGCTGTCCCTTCAAGCTCCTGCTCCATCTGCTGGGCCTGGGTCATTACACCTTTATTCTGTATTCAATAGAGTATGGGATTCATATAAACTGATCTACGATGGAAGAGGAATACAATATTATCAATAACAATAAAGACCTGTTGTGAGGTCCTACTTATCAGCTCCTCTTCTAGTCTGGTCCACACTTCATCGGCCACTTTTGTCTTGAATCTTGGGTCTAAGGCTGTGCCCTCCTCCAAGAACTGCCTGATGCCCTCATCCTGCAAGACAAAAACATAGTATAGTAGTCATGTCTCTGAGTATACCTAATGAAAACAACTGAGAAATCTACAGGATTATGCTACATACTTGGTATCGTTTTGAGAGGTCACCCCAGATCTTGTCCTTGATGGTCTGTGTAAAGGAGGAGTCCTCATCAGTAACTGTGAAGTGGTGCTGGAGTTTCCCCAAGATGGGCAGAATCTGGCCCAAAGTTGGACTCCTTTCAGCAGAGATGCAGATGGTTGAAGTATAAAGTGTTGGGAATGGATGGTAGGGCAGGTGTGGTTATCAGGAATGAATAATTATTGAAAATAATTATTAAAATTAATAAAATAAAAATTAATAACATTAATCTTCAAATCGTTAAAACAGGGGCACCACCCTGAAATCAGGGACCAATAACCAGACCAAAATTAGTCTCAAAAGAAGGGTTCACTTTAAATGTAAATATTTGTAAAATATTTACGATTAAAGGAACAGTGAAGGAAATGAATCTGAGCACTGACCATCACAACCAATAAATGTTACAAAACATATGCACAAAATAATCACAGAAAACTGCTATGTACAATATAATAGACTTTATTATTGTTAGCAAATTGATTAAATCAATAATACTTTCAATAAACACCAATCAATTACTCAACCAAAGCAGCTAAACTATGAAACTAAACTAAGACAAACTCAAGCACAAATAACAAACAAGCATGGGTGTGTGTGTGTGTGTGTGTGTGTGTGTGTGTGTGTGTGTGTGTGTGTGTGTGACAGAGACAAAGAAAGAGGAGCCAAGATGGTGGTTGAAGTCAAAGAAACAAAATGGCGGTCACGCTCCCTTGGAGGGTGACGTCACGGAGTGTTCCGTTGAAAGGACTACAAAAATGGCCGAACAGGAAATGGGAACTCACGTTCGTTCCACTACAACAAATGGCCGACACGTGACTTGGAGAAGTCACGCGTGGGTACAAATTCAAAGGGACAATAGATTTTGCTGAATCATATTTCTGGAATTCCAAAAATGGTGCACGTGAATACGTCACCTAAAGCTAGTCAATTGAACGAACGCGCGAGATTTGAACAACGGCAATGGTTACACCACCGTTGGACTCGTGTGCACTTTGATGCACAGGAGATGAATTTGTAGGGAAGGTGACCTACGGTCCCACAAAAGGTGGACGTGCTACCACGAGGCTTCTGTCTCTTAAGTCATAAAAGGGAGATATCACGAGACACACATATCTTATGTTATAGCGAGGTCTTCAACCATAAGTCTCCAACAGGTCGCTCATAAGATTATGTGTGTGCATGTGAAACTCCTAATGTG
This sequence comes from Pagrus pagrus, assembly GCF_965226575.1. Taxonomy (NCBI): domain Eukaryota; kingdom Metazoa; phylum Chordata; class Actinopteri; order Spariformes; family Sparidae; genus Pagrus; species Pagrus pagrus. Next base: position 33,090,956 of record NC_140194.1, read on the forward strand.
TGTACATGTACATGTGGGTTAGTTAAAGAGAGAGAGAGAGAGAGAGAGAGAGAGAGACAAAGACAAAGGGCCAACGCCCTTAGCGGCGGCTAGGCTAACACTCCCGCTCCACGGCGTGGAGGGGCTCAAATCAGCTCGTAATGAGCGAAAACTGAAAGCAAACAACATGTTTTACCACGTAAAACAAACAGCAATAAAAAGAGGGACACGGCGATCCACAAACTCACAAACAATAATGTAGCTCACAAGCATACAATACACGCTAACTTAGAGTATCTGCCCAGACACTAATTAAGCCTCACTTGTAGTCGTGTCTTCCTTAATCCAGCTCGCTTCCTCGGCGTGGATTAAAGGCGGGTTGCAGTTTCTGCGTTGGCTGTTAAGACAGCGTGGTCGACGGGCAATAAGAAAACGGGCAGAAGCGGCCGTTTTCTTGTGGAAAAATTAAAGTATCCTCCTTCTGCAGGCAGGTAAAGAGAGGCTGGTTGCACAGCATCTTTTCAGGATCCCGAGCGTGTTCGGTGAACACGGCGCAGTTTTGGCTCATCCGACGAGATGAAAGACTGCGGCCTAGATGGGAAAAATTAGTCCAGACATCTGTAGGCCCCCTCCTGAGTAGTAGTTGCATATGGAAGCCGATGCTTCCCGCAACTCGTAACTCTGGGGCTACTAAGACTGTGGAAACTCTGGAAACTCTGTAAAAACTCTAAACAACTCCCAGTTGAAAAGGGTCTGCCGCTGTATTTATCTCCTCCGGTGTCGCGGATGTGACGCGTTCAGGTGCGCACGCAGACAATGGGAGATGGGAGTTTCCAACCTGGGGGCTGTGACAAGCAGGCGCCACCTACTGGACCTAAGAGTCGTTGCACTTTCCTTTGTTCATCAGGCTTTTGTAGTGCAAGGAAGCCGCATCAAAGCATTGAGCTGCATGCGGGCCGATCCGACGTCAGAACCATGTGGCTGGTCACAACAAAAGTATCTTCATAACTCTGACAAACTGCTCTGCTTTTCTATAATCATCATCAGAAAGTCTCTCCAGTCTGAAAAGAATATACACATTGTTTTATTAGCTAGACCACAGCCCAGCACATTAGTTCACATTGATAAAGGAATAAGGTAATATCAATGTCCACCCTTATCTACAATACCTGTCCTTCTCCATTGATTTTTTTAACCGAGGGTCCATGGAGGCCGCCTGGATGGCAGGAAACTGCTCCAGAAATCGCTCCACCATCAGGAACAGGCTGTTCCACCTGTTCTTCACATCCAGAATGACAGCATGTTCAGGAAGACCTAGAGACAGTGTGTGTGTGGTTGTCAAACTGGTTGTTTATTTGTAGTAATAGTTCAATAATTGATTTAGCCATGGAATTTTGCACTAAGTTTAGTCTATTTTGATTTCCACTTACCGAGAAGACGCTGCTTCTCTTTAAGGACAGGTTTAGCCAAGCTGCACCGCTTTAACCACACCACCATAGCTCTGATTCTTCCTGCCCACTTTGAGATGGCAGGTATAGTGTACAACTTTTGAGCAGCAATGTTTAGAGTGTGAGCAAAGCAGCCAATTTTTCTAATGCTCATCTTTTTCACTGCTACATCCATATTAGCTGCATTGTCTACAGTGACTGCAACAACTTTTTCCTTTATATTGAATTCATCAAGAATATCCCCTATCTCCTCAGCTATTACATGCCCTGTCTGTGATGTGTAGACTGCCCTGGTATGCAGGATTTTCTCCTTCATGGTACCCTCTCTCACAAAGTGGACTGAAACAGTCAAGTAATGGTCTTGTGCCACACTGGTCCAACCATCTGCGGTCACAGCCACATCTCTGACGTCTTGCAATTCTCTCTTGACATTTCCCTTCTCTACTGCATACCATGCAGGTATGAGAGTATTTGACAGCATGTCTCTGCTGGGGGGCTGATATCTGGGGTTTAGGGCTCTTATCATCTCCCTAATTGACATTAGAACACAAAACATCAACAATAACATGGTTGTGTTATTACTGCTCAAAAACCATTATCTAGGCTGAGAGATAAAGGCTTAACTGGTCAACAATATCCTTTACAGCTTACTTACCTCCACCATTGAGCCTCCACTGTAGAAAAAGGCAGCAAACCTTTAACAACAAAGTTTGTGACTGCCCTGTGGCACTCATCTTGTTTTTCTTTTGTCATTTTTCCTTTTTCTGCCAGTGTGAATGGATTCACACTGGCTGGCCTTGTCCTGCTCACATCAGGGTCAGAGGCTACTGTGAGGAGAAGATAAACATAACAGTGAACGTTAGGTGAGCTGTTTAACCAGCCGACCCAATTGATGAGCACATCTTTACAAGCTAAGCTTTATCTGTTACTGTCAATCTCTAGTTAGCTTTTGATTTAGCTAGCTACATAGCCATAAAATAAAGCTACACACTTATATCTTAAGTTAGCGTTACATACCGGAGTCCGGTGGTGGAGATTTTGAATCAGGCCGCTCGGGCTCTGTAACTTCCACAGGCGGACATGAATGCTGAGAGGAGGATGGCTGCGGTCCACTCTTCTTGCAGTCAAACACGGAGCAACTTTCTGCTCTTAAATTGATTCCGTGCACGGTCAGGTGCTTCATCAAATTAGTCGTGTTGCCGGTCTTAGCAACGATGACTTTTTTGCATATATTGCATCGCGCACTATCGGCATCAATCTTGCTAAAATGGAGCCACGTTTTTGACCTCAGTGGCATTTTTTAACCGGTTCGACGACACACACAACTACAGTTCACAACACAGATACACGTGAACCCCGTCTGTGGGCGTAACCACAAAACGTCTCTGGTAACCACATAGGCTATGTGTTTTTCCTGCATGCCGCAATCACGTGTAACGTTACAGACAATCACCGGCAGCATTATCCGATCTTGATCACGTGATTAACCTCTGGGAACCGAAACTTGGCACCGAAAGACGAGGCATATTTTGATACTCAGTACTACCGAAGCATTTCGGTCGGTGCCATAAAAGAACCGAAGTTCGGTACCCAGCCCTAATCAGGAGGCTACTGCCTCAACAGCAGGGGTCATCACACACTCCCCCTTAAGACGGGGTCCCGACCGGGATCACCACAAACCCACAAAAAACAACTACTACCTTACACACCCCACCCCTCTACAACCAGGTACCTGAAAAGGAAGCATTTTAATAGGGAGATGAGAACAGTGGGAAGGATAACAGGATTTGCAGCAATTTATAATCACAGTATTAATCCTCACACTTCTATCAGACTACTATTTAGCCCACAGGGGCACGAGAAAAAGCATCGCCATTAAATTGTCCTTGCCCTAAATGTGTCTGACCTCTAAATTATGGCCCTGCAAGAACAAAGTCCATTGCTTCAGACCCTGGTTTGGGCAGTACAGTGAACTCAAAAAGGTCAATGGGTTATGGTCAGTATACATGACTACTGGTTCCCCCCCAGTACCAACATAAACCTCAAAGTGCTGAAGCGCCCAAATGAGGGCCAGCGCTTCCTTCTCTATTGTTGAGTAGTGCAGCTAGTACGAGTTGAACTTTTTCGAGAAGTAACACACAGGTTTATCAATTCCCCCCTCCTCCTGCAACAACATTGCCCCTGCGCCCACTTGACTGGCATCTGCCTGGATCTTAAACGGCTTGTGCAAGCACGGTGCAGCCAGGACTTGAACTGAGCACAGGACGGATTTCACATTCTCAAACACACTTTGACAGTGAGGAGACCACACAAATTTCACCCTGCCCTTCAACAGGTCAGTCAGCGGTGCAACTACAGTTGAGAAGTTTTTACAAAAACTCCTATAATAGCCAACTAAGCCCAGGAAACGCATCAATTCTTTCTTCATAGCTGGAGTGGGATACTGCACAACAGCTCTGACTTTAGCATCGACTGGACGAATGTGCCCCTGTCCGACCACCTGGTCAAGATATGTCACTGTCGCCCTGGCAAACTCACACTTTGCCAGATTGACTGTGAGTCGCGCCTCAGCTAAACAACTGAACAAGGCATGGATGCGCTGGACATGAGCATCCCACGTGTCACTGAAGACAACTACATTGTCCAGATAAACTGCGCAGCCTTCAAGACCTGCAACAACCAAATTCATTAGACGCTGAAAAGTTGCAGGGGCATTCCGTAGCTCAAACTTGCTCACAAATTTTCCTGCACCGACCTGGTCTATGCAGTCCTCCATTTGCGGCAACGGATAAGAATCTGACTTAGTGACTTTGTTTACTTTTCAATAGTCAGTACAGAACTTAGGAGACTTGTCAGTTTTATCGACTAGCAGACAGGGTGATGCCCAACTGGATGACGATGTAACTGCAATGTGATTGTCCAGCATATATTTGACCTCAGATTCCATTACCTTCTGTCTGTGTGGTGCACACCGATAGAAACGCTGTTTAATTGGTGTACTGTCTCCAACATCAATATCATGTTCTAGTAAGTGTGTACGCGATGGTGTATCAACAAACAGGACCAGATACTCCCTGATTACCTCTTTCAGCTCACTGCTTTGAACTTCAGATGAGTGAACAAATAAACTCTCCAAGTTACACAACATCTCTGAACTTTTTAGCCTACCACACATCACAGGGTCATCAAGTGCTCGAACATCCCCCTCCCCCGTGTTCACCATACCCGGAGCCATCAAAGCTGAGGACACAGAACCAACAGTGAGTACAGGACTGACATCTAAACTCTGTGCACTGGACTCAGGTGCAACAGTAGCATCACGTGAATAATACGGCTTCAACAGGTTAACATGACAGAGACAAGAAGAAGAATTTATTTACTCAAGAATACATTCAATTCCAGACACGGAAGATGCTCTGATTTGAATTTACAACATATTTATTTTACCTACCAAACATGTAAGAAGTACACACACATAAATTTAAATAAAATAAATAAATAAAAAAGCTTCAAATGACATTGCCAGAAAAAACTGACATTACATTCAAGTGTAAGTGTTTATTTTATCCAAAGTTTTATTCCAGACTGTTATTAGGGAATTTAGAAGAATTAAACTGACAACCTACTTCTCAGACCAAAAAGGGGCATTGTTCTTTTCCGTCTTTTAAGTCTTTTAAAATCTGGTCCTTCTATAAAAGGAGTTGAGTAGGCCTGCCATTGAGCATTGGTCTCATTTATTATGGGAAATATGTCAATGGTCCTTTAACATTCTTTCAGTTACTACCAGAATACTGTATTATTGTCTGTTATTAAATTCACTCCTTACTTCCTTTAAATCTGTACTATTATTATCACACAATTAATTTAAAAAAAAGATTTATTATATTTTATAAAAAATATTTAAAACAAATAACTTTCCCATCTCCTTTGAGAACTGAAGAAGTAAACAAACTGATCTATATTCACTAGAATTTTAAGTTTATCTCCATTTTGATAGAGTGGAATTATTTCATTTGGAGAACAATCGAGTTTGAAAGAGTTTATTGCAAATGTAAGATAGTCTTTTTATTATAGTCATAATAATATGTTGGATTTCAGGATAAAGGTGTGAAGATTGTTTGATTATTTCCTCGTGGCGTCATAAATGCCACTCATCAGTACCACTCATGACCTTATGTAGAGTTGCCAGAAGGTGGCAGCCAAGGATCAGATGATCACAACTCCTCCTGCATATTGTGTTCAGTCCACACTAGCAACTAGAGTACTGACGGTGTTTTGCATGAAGAGTAACAGCTTTGTTATCCCTCCATGGGCACAAGAAACGTATCCTTTCAGATTTGAACTCCTATTTAACCGGTATGATAAGGACTTTGACCTGAAAGTGTTTTCACATTAGTCAAGAGAGCATACATTTTCATCATAATTCATGATCGCTGACTCTTCCTACAAGCTCACATACAATCAGTCAAAACGTGGTGGGCTTAAAAGAATTCAAGACCCAGCATACTTGTTAAAAGCTTCCCATATCTTGTATCTTGAATTTTTGCATGTCCAGTTCCTTCGCCTCTCAGTTAATGAAATTTTTGAAAAAGTTATTAGGTTAAATAAGGTCTGTGGTTAATACAGGCTTAAATGTTTGCTTTGTTCTACAACGTAAAAGCAAAAGTAAAAACCCCACAAATGAATTATATAGCGTACAGTATATGTGTCTTAAAAAAGACAGTAGCTACCAAGTGGCTAAATCAGAGGTTGTCGGAAACATTAAATGTCAATCATGGCAAACACAGACTCATCTACTCAGTGTGCGTCTTTACCGTCTTTTAAAGTTAGAGTTAGAACAGTTTATGAATGAAGACTTCAATCATAAACTGTTCTAACTCTAACTTTACAACTGAATCTCATGACAGTTGTAGTTACACTGTGTATTACATTATTTTTAGCTGTAATCCATGATGAGCATAAAGTTAGTCCAGTCCGAACAAAGAATAGCCAGGATATCAGGAAATAGGAAAGCTGATATTCATGTCCTTTTGCTGTATTTGTAGTATATAAAAATCTTCTGGCACTTGGATGGATGCTGGAAGATGGAAGTCCTCATGTAAGTGTGTGACATGCGTGTTTACAGTATATATCTTATATTTCTCACATTTTCTTCTCTTTTCTCTTTTTTCTCATTCTGTTCTACCACCACTCCATTTTTTCTTTCTTCCGGTCTCTTCCTTGCATATACCCGAAGGCCTACATTCCCATGCACACATGCGCAAATATGTATTCTGACAGGAGCATTTCTCTCACCAACACAGGCAAGGCAAGGCAAGTTTATTTGTATAGCACAATTCAGACACAAGGCAACTCAAAGTGCTTTACAGGCGCATAAAAATTACATTAAAAGCATTTTAAAACAGGTTAAGAAATAGGAAAGTAGGCTACAATGGAAAAATTACATTAGAAACATTTAAAAATACGTTAAAACAAAACATTAAAACAAGTTAAGAAATAGGAAAGTAGGCTAAAATAGCCTACGTCAGCTTAGAGACAAGAATAGAGAATAAAAGTCACAGAGAAAATAACAGTCACAGTGCAGTTCAAAGCCTTAAAATTGCTTCAGTGAAAGGCAGTGGCAAACAGAAAGGTCTTCAGTCTTGATTTAAAAGAGGTGAGAGTCGGAGCAGACCTGCAGTTTTCTGGGAGTTTGTTCCAGATATGTGGCGCATAATAACTGAACGCTGCTTCTCCATGTCTAGTTTTTACTCTAGGGACTGAAAGCACAGCTGTACTGATTTAATAAATGGAGCGACACCTGCGAGCTAGTTCAGGCAGACAACTCGAGCTGCACTGACTGTATGTCCAACTGTTCGGAAATAGTTTAAGACACTTAATTGTTCAGAGAAGACTGGATATGGCTGTTTTATTTTTTTGTTTGTTTTGTTGTGAACTTGAATGTCATCTTCTGTGAAGAAGACTGCAGTTACAAAAGAGAAACTAGATGGCAGGTTATTTTGTTTAAGTTTCCAATTGACTGAAGATATAAGTTATTGTTACATTATGTTGTTAATAAATGTTTTAAATTTGACAATGTAGTGTGGTACATTGCGAACAAAGGTCAGATATTATATTGCATAAAAGTCTAGTCTAAAAATGGCATAGCAAACTGTGCTTTAAAAAAAATAAATGTAAAAATCGAGAATCGAATCGAGCCGTGACACCCCTAGTGGAAACACATCAAGCATGGCCACGGATTTGAAGCGACATCACCCCGGTGTTTCACTGACAGGAGTGAAAACGAAGGCTTATCACCGCCGGCATTTAAGCAGCCCCTTGCTGCACAATCCGACCAGGCTAAAGCCATCACAAACGCTATCGGTGTGTTTATAGCCTTCTTATATTGCACTTTAAGTTGTTTTTCATTAATTATGTTAAAAAGAAGATATTATGCCTTGTGCACTTTAAGTTGATTTTATATATTTTAATTTAACAAGTGTTTTACATAATAAATGAAAGACAAAGTTATGTTTATTTGTCTTGTCTTTTTTTTTTTTTTTTTTTTTTTTTTTTGCCGATCCGAAAAAATGATCCGATCCATGACTCTGATCCGAGAAACGATCCAAACCGTGAGTTTTTTGATCCGTTGCACCCCTACTCATAAGTAAAGGTACAGTTAGAACTTTCCAAGATCTCAAGGATAAATTTGGTCTACAGAACCAGGATCACTTCAGATACCTACAAATAAGAGACTATATTGGAAAAAAAATTATAAAAAATTATGAACCCGAAAACGATATTCTACAGGTATTTGTAAAAGCTTAACAAGATGAACCTTACAAGAAGATCATTTCAAAATTATACACGAGTCTTCAATCTAATCTAAAAATACAATCTAAAAATACATCTAATGCAAAATCAAGATGGGAAACAGAGGGCAACATCACAATTCCACAGGAGAACTGGACTGAAATTTTCAAACAACAATGGAAAACAACAAATTCTCCACTTTGGATAGAATTTACATGGAAAAATGTTCTTCGCTATTTCTGCACTCCATATCAAAAGAAATCATATTCAAATCAGACAGAGTGTTGGAGATGCTGTGGAAGCAAAGAGGCAAATCATTTTCATATATTTTGGAGTTGCCCTGCTGTGACCCCATTTTGGTTGAGCATACATCAAATCTTGGAGACTGTGTTTTCAACAAAAATAACTTTTAGCTTCAATTTGTTATATTTGGTTGATCTAGAGGGACTAGAGTGGAGGAACAAAGATAAATATTTACTAAGAATATTATTGGTGGCTTGTAAGAAGTCCATAACCAAGAAGTGGCTGAGGAGGGAGGCACCCAGTGTAGATGAATGGATTGATATTGTGCACAGTATCTTTGTGATGGAAATAATTACTTTTAATTTAAGAACACAAAAGGAGGTATTTATTGAAAATTGGCAAAACTGGATTACATATGTCTCTGCTGCCAGACCAGACTTCAGGTAATCTTTGTTTGGACTATTGTTATTATTTTTATTCATTTACTTTCTTCTCTACTCTTTTTTGCTCTTCTTGCTTATTTTTATAACTGGAGGTGACAGTCTCTTTATGTATGTTTTTATTTTCTCCCTGATGCTTACGCACTCGACTAAAGGTCTTCATGTTCGTTGTTTTAACTGTTGTTCGCTTATGTATAAAATCAATAAAGAGTAAATGAAAAAAAAAAGAAAAAGAGATTTGTGTTGAGAATTATGGCCATTTTTAAAATGTGATTTAGTGTCAGAGGCAGAGCCAGGAGCCAGTGGTGAGGAAGGGATAGCTGCTGTCATGGAAGTAACAGGTGAGCTAGAGAACAGTGCGCTATTGTAGGCTTAACATGTAAAGTTATAATTACATTATTTTAATATAATAGGTTGTGATCTAAAGTGGGCCGGTCTGAGGCATGAAACTCCGGGGCTGAAAATGAGTCCCACTCCGGCCCTGGACATGGCCCACTCTCCACACTTATCTACCAAACACACCTTGTCAATTTGGCGGTCTATTTAAACAGGAAAAATCTCCCATCTCTCCCTCTGACTGCCCTGCGTCAGTGTTGCTGCATGTTCTTTGAGCATTGCTCATGCGATCGTTATCTTACCTTCTGGCTCTGTTGGGCACGATGTCTCTCGCCCTCTCCGATTCGGAAAGTGACTCTCGTTCCTCAAAGTTGGCTTTTTTCTCGAAACCCAGGCTCAGTCCACCAAAGTTCGCTTCGAGAATTGGACGCGCCTCGCCCACGCTGGAGCTCTTGCATCAGCTGCAAACAACTAGCTGGATAGCCCACACATCACATCCTAGAGGAGCTGTACGCCTTAACCATGAGGAGCTTCTTGATTACCCCCTGATCCAGGAAAACTCCACCGATGACCAAGAGCTGAGTGTGGTAATTCAAACAGCTGTTCTCCCAAAGGTAAGAGTAAAGCTCCACCAAAGAAGCGCCCACCTCCTCAAACAGTTCCTGCATATCTTGACCCGAGTGCATTCCCTCAAAAGGCCGAAGCAGTTACTTCCGGCTCCTCTGCTCAAGCATCTATCTTGTCCTCACTCCTCAAAGGGAAATCATCTCTAAATGTCATTAACGCCAGAATAAATAAATTAGAAAACAATGCAATCTCCTCTTTAATGTAAACAACCCGGGCCATCTTCCACAACCTTTGAGATGCTGGTTCCGGCTGTCTCGGCCCTGCTTCTTGCTGACGTCATACCCGACAGGACCCTGGGAACTGCTGTCCCAGCTCCAACCATGGGTTCTCTGTTTCTGCCCCCTGCTGCTGCAAATCCTGATTCTCTAAGGAACCAAATTCTAACAGGTATTATCTTATTCTGAATGAATAACTAAATACATTAAATGAATAATTAAGATAATAAATTAATAGCATAAATAACTTTGACACACATGCTTTAAAAGGCGGTATTTTGTTCATCTGCAAGTAACACTTGCATTAAGCTTTCGTTTTGACAGGCCATGACATAAATCTAGTGAAGATTCTCTTCTGGTTCTGAATCTGCTGACAAATATTTGTGGATTGTTGGGTCTCTTCTGTTGTTCTTAAAGATGGTGATCCCAGACTATAAACTCTTACCATGGCAGAATTCAATGTGGCCTGCTGCTATTATAGATACCATTTGTGAAGCATATTCTTAACGCAAGGGAGGAGTTCTCTCCAAAGGCTGCTCTCTCTTCTATGAATATCACAAATCCTTTTATCAGCATAAAATCCTAGTATGCTCCATTCGCAGTTCCTTCTCACACACGACTTCACTCTGTTCAGGAACTGCACTGCGAGAACTGTCAACCTCAAAATAGCAGCCTCAGCAAAAAAATTAATAAACAAAAAATCCAGAGTTTAACTCCTTAAGCCGTCCTCCAAAGTGTGAGGTACATTTTCCTTCAGGATCGGAGTCTCCTATCTGCATTAATTTCAATGAGAATATGTCTACATTTCTAAATTGTAAATTCATGCATGTGTGTAGTTGGTGTGCAGACAGTGTCTGTGTGTTGCAGGAGGCCTCGTCCCCTTCAAAATCGGGGAAATAAACATGAAGCATCATGTGACTCCAGTGAATGTTCCAGCTCTCTCCAAAGCTCTCTCAACTCTCCCTTTTAGTTGATTAAGCGTTTCCTTACCCACAACCTGCTCACTCACATCATTGGCAATCTCATTCAAAGAATGAGGCATGTCCTTTTTTTTCAAGGTGTATGAAGACTGAGTGGAGGGCAGTAGATATGCCATCTTCTGTGGATCTGTTGATTCTGAAAGCATACTGGTGAGGGTTCAGGCTGGCAGAGATGTTGTCTTTGATGTGCTGGAGACCAGTTTCTTGAAGCACTTCATCAGGATGGGGGTGAGAGCCACAGGACGGTAGTCATTAAGACTAGACACAGCAGACTTTTTAGGTACAGGAACTATGATGGCTGTATTGAAGCAGATGGGGACAGTGTCCTGTGAGAGAGGAAGGACCGCAGCTTGAGTCACACCACTGGATTTTTTTAAGGACACCTTCAGACATTCTTTACTGTTTTTGTGGTGACCAAAACCGGCTAATGTAATTGGGAAGTTGGACCATCTCCATCTGTGTTTGGCGTAAACCTAACCAGACCATAAACACAGCATTGTGACAAGAGAGAAACAGAAAATTCAACCTAAAGAAACAGTTCAGTTTTACCTCGGCTAGCTATATTACCTGGAACAGCAGCCTTATTTATATTCATCTGCTGTGGTTACTGACAGTGGCTGGTCCTCTGGAGGCGGTGTAGACTTCACAGGTGACTCTATGTATATGTGTTTGTATTGTGTGTATATATATATATATATATATATATATATACACACATACATAGAGTCACACACATATATATACATATACACATCTATAAATGTTGGCAATGTATGTTTCTGCAAACCACAGATATGTTGAAATTTCTTTTCTGTTGTTACTTTATGTTCTTTAGGTTTAATTTTCAGTTTTATGTTGTGACAATACTGTGCTTATGTACTGCTCATGTTTATGTGGCCAAAATGCAGGGGAGAGGGAAAGTTGCCTGACAACACCACCTGGGGAATTGCACCCCAGGAAATACACTAACTACTACCCTTATTAGCAGAAGGTCACACAGATTCGTTACACCAATATATAAAGGGGACGGGAGACAGACTCCAAATATAACAAAGATTTATTGATAAAAATAATTTACTATGTTTAAAAGAACACAAAGGTGCCAAAAATACACGGCCTGTGTGTCAACATAATGAACCACTGTTAATTGCAGTAAAAAAATGAACAAATGGCAAGAACAGGGCTAAGGCTTAGCTTGGCGGACAGACTAAAGCAAAAACAAAGGGAAGGGGACACAACTCAACTCAACGAATACCACTACAAACCAAACCACCACGTGCCACGCCAAATTCAGGGAGTGAGAGGGGAACCACCACTGGGGGAGTCTGCCGCACACTACACCAGCTCCTGTCCTGGAAAAGAAAGAAACAAAATTATAATACCGCTTGTGGTGGGACACTCAGGCAGATAGATTGTACAGTTAAAACAGGAGTCCTATACACACACACACACACACACAATAATGAACCTAATAACTAATTAAGTGACTGAAACCAAATACAAATATACAAAAAAACAAAGTAACAAGATAGTAATGAAACAGAACAAACATATAGGTTCCATATTATGAAAAACTCTTTTTCTGGGATTTGGGGTGTTTTTTGGGTCTATGGTGCTGCCACACGCATAAAAACTTTGAAAAAAGACCATCCATGCTTTTTTGAGTGAGATACAGATTTCTGACAGTGTCTTGCCTGCAGTTTCCAGATGAGCGAGTCAAATTCGTTCGGTTATCGACGTCGACGACCGATCATTTGAATAATCCCACCCACAGGTACAGCACTACCGTCTCGGAGATCTGCCATTACGCTATCGAAAGCACCATGTCAAAGCGCAACGAGAAGTGCTCTGTTGTTGGTTGTAAAAATCAACATAAGTGCCTATATTCTGTCCCAGCTACAGAAGAGACAGTGGTTGCGTTTCATTTTTAACGACAACGTGCCAGCTACATTTCCTGTAAGTCTGTGTGTGCCAACCACTTCACATCGGACTGCTTCAGTAACGAGGGTCAGTACAAAGCTGGCTTTGCCTCGACACTGACCCTCGTAAAAGGATCAGTCCCAACCATACAGGACCCAGCAACTGCACCCGAGCCACAGGTGAGTGTCGCCACGTGTTGATAGTATTTACAGTTGCCTACGAGTATGGTGAAATTTCAAGTCAATAGCACTTATGGCTTGGCGGTGAGAACCTTTCGAAGGTACTTTCCGGTACAATCTTAGAAGGGTTCTACCCCTTCGGGGTTAGAACCCGGTACAATCTTAGAAGGGTCCTACCCCTTTGGGGTTAGAACCCTAATAATAATAAACCGGTAGAATCTAACGAGGGAGCTTGGTTATCACAGCGGCCGACACCGCGTACAAATCACCGCTCGGTACTATCAACCGGAGCACGCCAGACGGAGCCCTCGCCAGGTGAAAGCCAGGCAAAAGAGTGCGCACCAGTGAAAGAATGATCAATTAAGCAGGTGGCACCACTGCGCAATCAGGCTCAGGTGATACTAATTGAGAGTGGAGGTGGAGCAGCACTCAACCTGCCACATTTAGGCACAAACTTGGCTAGGTTAGGGAAAAGATCATGTAGGTCACAACATGATGGAAAGCTTAGCTCAGTAAAGCTCTTTGAGACCTGTGTTGATAGTTGTTGGCTATTTGTGCAAGTACAGTACTTGCAGTACTTGCACAAACAGCAAGTACAGTATTGCAAAAATAGCCAACAATAATAATAATTTAAAACAAGAAACTTTTATTTCAACAAAAAAGCTTAACTCAGACAAAATACACCAGCACATTATGCAGGACCTCCACCACCCAGAGCCATGCACGTGTGATAAATCTGTTCCTGTTAACAGGTTAAATATTGTAAGCATTTTCAAACAATTTCACTTTGACACCACAGAGATAATGATACGGATGAGTTTGAAAACTTTAACTAAACTCCTCAAAAACCAATCAAGAGCTCAGCTAAACATTCTGAATCTGTTCCCACCCCCACACAAACACACACACATGCATCCCACACACACACACACACACTAGAGAAGTTCTCAGATGATGTCATGAGGAGTGTTAAGATGTCACCTTGTCCCATTTCTCTCTGAACTGTATGTAATTAATGTCCTGATGTAGATAAAATTGTCTGCCTATAATTACTGCATACTGGAAGTCCAATGTGGGCCTTGCATTGGCTATATGTCAAGTTGTGTGCGTGAGTGTGTATATGTGTGCAATGAGAGGCTTCTTCTTTTCACTGTCTATCAGATGATGTCACAATGGTGTTATATTGATGACAACTAGAGTAGAGCAGATCACAAAAGAAGACAGGAGACAGATAGGAGGAAGGAAAAGAGAACAATGACAAGAGGAGAAAAGGAAGGAGCAGAGGAGGCGATAGGTTAGGAGGAAAAGGAATGAGATGAAATGGGGTGGAGACAAGGCAGGGAAGAGGTGTAGGTAGATGTGTTGACAGTATAATCAATGTGCATGTATTTGTGTGTGTGTGTGTGTGTGTGCGCGCGTGTTTGTGTGAGAGAGAGAGAGAGAGAGAGAGAAAGTGTCAAACTGTCCTTCCATATATATTATTAATGTAATTATAATTACTAATTGCTGTATTCTTGGTCTAAACACGTATTGAGGGACCACAAAAGACAATTGGCTGAAGATGGTGGGATGTACATGTAAATATATACAGTATTTACATCTACTTCTCTCTCTCTCTGGCTGTATTCGAAACCGCATACTACCGTACTGCCTACTACATACTGCGTTAGTATACACTGTATACTGCATACTGAATGTGGGATTCAGCATGCTACTTCAGCAGACCGACGCCGTTCACATCGCAGTATGCAGTTTTCCCAGAATGCACTTCGTGGCGACCGGCAGCGGTAGTTGTAAAACAGGCGCAAAGCTGTTTTATTTTCCGCTGTAGCGCTGTTAATATGTCACTTTATTAAGTTTTAATATTTTTTCATGCGAGAAAGTAGCCGTTTAGATCCCCAATGTGCGGTTAATTTACTCAAATGACGGCTGTTTAGTAATTTGCCTCGATGTTTTCGGAGAAGTGAAGCTCCGGAAGGACTGGCTCGTCTCAGAGGCAGCAGCCCCGTCTCCAGAGTCGTTCCGCCGGCCAACATGCGTCGTCGCCCCGGGGGAGACAGCAGGCCAGTTATCTTAACCGCTGCTCTTTGAAGATGAACCGCTGCAGGGAAGCTTCATGTTTGTAGTGGACAGTATACAGTATAGCGCTGTCTCGGGAGCTCTGTATGTACAGAAATCACCAAATATTAATAAAAAAAAGGTTTTAATTAACAGAGTACTTTTTTTCATTTCATATGTACAACAGCCTGGATTTCTATTGTACTTATAGCTTTCGTCACAATAGTCAAGTAGCCTATGCACTGTACTTATGTTGTGTGAACAAACATAAACGCTGTACTGCTCCGGAGTACGCGACGACGTCATGACGCTTATGGACAGTATAAAAGGTGAGCAGAGGCGGGGAAAAACTGAGGGAGACAGAGGAGAAGATTGAAAACAGCAAACTTAAGTCAGACTAGATACTGTAAATGTCTTATTTATCAGTAGTGAGAGGCCACAATGTGGCACAAAGAAGACGGAGGAGGGAGAGGACCAGGCTAAACCTACTTTCCATCATTTGTGAATATGAAGCCAATGTAAGTAAACCAAACATTTGTCAAGTGTCAGGGGCAGTTGTAGTTCTTAACCTGGGCATACAGTTGTGCCAGATAAGTCAATAAATAACATTCAGAGATAAACACGTTTATTTACAAACAATTTATAAGGCCTTTTTGAAACAGTTAACATAAAAAAAAGAACTTTAACAGTCATGTGAAGTGACACAACATAGAAAAAACATTTGCCCCTCCTCCCACAGGCTGCGCTTCGAGGGCAGTATTTAAAATTAAATGCCCATGCACCTGTGGTCCGCCTCTTCTTGGGAGAGGGGGATTTGAGGCGAGACTTCCGCCTGTCAAAGCGAGCAGTAAATGCCTTGGTTGAGGCTTTGAGGTGTGGCAAGGACCATGGATGGGGAGACGCCCTGGAGGTTGCAGTCTTCCTATACTGGCTGGCCAGTGCCACCTCGTATCGGGTGGTATCGGAGGCCTTTGATATCCCCACCGCCACAGTCCACGATGTTGTACATCGGGTTGCAGACAGCATCATGGCCATCTTTGCCAGGGTGGTCCATTTTCCTGCTGCAGATGAGCTGGAGGGCATTGGGGAAGGCTTTGCCCACCTTGCTGGCTCCCGTGCCTTCTGCCATGTTGTTGGCTGCATCGACGGGATGCACATCAGGATAAAGCCACCTGCAGCAAACAAAGACGATTGCCTCAACAGCTATGCTGCATACAAAGTTCTATTTAATCCCATCTTAATTAGGGCTGCAACTAACATACATCGATTAGTTGTTTGGTCAATAAAATGTTAAAAAATGTTGAAAAATATCAGTGTTTCCCAAACCACACAATGACGTCCTCAAATGTCTTGTTTTGTCCACAAACCAAACAGATACTCAGCTTATTATCATAAAGGAACAAAGAAACCAGAAATATTCATAAATATATGTGATTTTTACATTTTTTGAGGAATATGGATTGCTTTTATTTGTGATTTAAAACGGTCTGTATCAGAAGTGTTTACAATCAAGTACTCATTTTCAGTTTTTTTCACGACCACAACTTACAGGCCTACCTGGTGCAGTCCATGATGCACGGGTGCTGCGGTGGAGCTCCATGTATTTCCGCCAACTCTACCCTCCTCCGGGCTGGATCATCCTTGGGGATGGGGGTTATCCCTGTCTTGAGGCACCCATCTCCCTCATAACCCTGTACAGGGAGCCGGTGCAGAATCCTGTGCAGGCCAGGTACAACCGGCATCACTCCAGGGCCAGATGTGTGGTGAAGAGGGCATTTGGGATGATGAAAACCCGGTGGCGCAGCATCTTCCTGAAGGCTCTTGAGGTAAAAGAGAGCATAAGATGTGTGTAAATGTAACTAGTATGTAATGGCTGACAGCTGAGCAGTACATTATACACAAGTACAGGTTAAAAAAAAAAAATAGCTTATACAGCATTTTAATAAATCAGGATTAAAATGATTTTGGTTTAATTTCATTTATTTCATTTCATTTATTTGGATCTCCATTAGCTTTGGCAAAACCATTGCTATTCTTCCTGGAGTCCATACCCAGATAATCTTTTCACTGCAGTACTCAAACACAAAAAACATATCACACAGCACAAACACAAAACATACACAAGAACAAAACAGAGAAAAAAACAAACAAACAAACAAACAAAAATTCACTTATTACAGGACCTAATTCAAATTAACAATACCTCCTCAAGGTAGCTTTTAACATAATTCTTAAATAGTCCGATGGTCAGGTATAAATCAACATACATTTGACATAATTCCATTATATCACATTTGCAAAAACAGATTTAAATCATATTAAGTGATTGTACAAAGTAGCCTCTGCTAAACATCAACAGACACCGAGAGCTGTTTGGCTAACAGATGCTGTTTCAGTAATTCTTTAAATCTGTATTTGTTGTTCTCTTGAATAATATGTCCTGGCAGAGTATTCCATAAAACCATGGCTCTGTACATTACCGTACTTTTCATCTTGTTTGTTTTCACTTTAGGTAGAATAAATCTACCTTCCGTTGCATGCCTTGTATTGTAACCATGCTCCTCCGAACTGAACGACAGACATTTGTATAAAACCCTTGGCAGTTTAGATACAGATATTTTTTCTGATAAAAGTAAGTAATGAGGCAATAAATCTGTTCTTCACACTCAACCAAGCAAGACAGTTGTGCATTTTGCTGCACAATAACTTTATGCAATAATAATAACTTTAATAACTTTATAACTTTATGCAGTTACATAACTCACCTCTTTGTTCCTGTAGGTGAAATCTACCTTTGTCCCGGTGGTGGTGTCCACCTGTGCCTTCCTCCATAACCTCTTCATCCGCAACGGGGATTTGGTGGAGCCAGCTGTGGAGGAAGGGGTGGAGCATGGAGACGAGGAGGAGCAGGCATACCAGCCCAGAGACCAAATGCCAGGGGACAATGTCAGAGACAGACTGGCAGCAGAGGTCTCAGCTCCTGGAGCCGCCATCCCTGCACTGCAGGAGCATGACTATTAGTCATGACAGTCAAGACATTTTTTGTATATAGTTGATGACATTTTTTGTATATAGTTGATATGACGTAAGTATTTTGCATATATTTCAAATTGTTTGTGTTCCTGTGATTGCTTTTATTCTTTCTAGCATACATTGCATAGATTGATGTCTAATCTATATAATGTATGCTGTTTTTAATTTAATTGTTTTTATTTATTGAACTATTACTTGTCTATGAAGCTATGTGAAGCCCTGTGAAGACAAACTGTAAAAAAAAAAAAAAAAAAATGCTATACAAATAGAATGGCACTGCCTTGCCAGGATGTTTTTGTCACTAACTGTAATTTAAGGAATTTTTGGAAATGTACCTGAGGGTTAATAGTAACGAATTCTCAAAACAGTATTAGCAACTAGGCAATTAGTGCCATGCATGTTCTCCCAAAATCTTTTTTTTTTTTTTTTCAACAATGTGCCTCATCCACCTTCATTGTGATACAAAATATAACATACAATGACATTTATGCAAGATGTCATACTGTTATATGAATATGTTTTCTGGGATGACATAATTTGAACACCAGTGAACCACTAGAAACAAATATAATCTGACAAATGCAATTTATTTTTGAAAAAGCCACTCGGGCCCCCTCTTTCTCTTGGCCACTGGTTTCTCTGAGGTGGCTTCCCCAGAGGGAGGAGAGGCCACTTACCACATCCTGGCTGGATGAGTCAATTTAGACCGGAGGCACAATGCTGGGCCTCTGGCCCAAAAACTTATCCATTAAATTGAACCACTTCCAGGATGCGGCAGTGGCCTCTCCTCCCTCTGTACTTACTCCCGTCTTGGGGGCTTTCAACTCCTACACAACACAATACATACACACATACACACACACTTGAAGCATCTTAAACATTTGTACAACCTCATTTATCTTTTATATTTTCTAATTTAATATGTCGTGTACCTCTATGTTGATAAGTGACTGCATTGCAGAAGGTCTAACACAGGGGTCTGCAACCTGCGGCTCTGGAGCCGCATGCAGCTCTCTTGCCCCACTGCAGTGGCTCCCTGTGGCTTTGACATTTTTTTTATCATCATCACTGCTTTAGGCCTACGGTGATTCTTGCATTTTCCGACAGTAAAAGTGCGTAGCCTACACACAGAATTGTATCTGTTCTATCAAGTTGTGATTAATTGAATGATCCTGAGTTAACACATTGTGTTTAATGCTCAAGCCCGGGGGTTGATTGCTGTATGTGGCCGAGGATAAAAGAGAAGGATTAACTCTCACTGAAATGGACTAAAATAAATTTAAACTGTCCTGTGTTTTGTTTTTTTTTTACTTTTACTGCCTGCCACTATGTGTTTTATTTATTATCAGATGAGGCTACTTTTTATTTTGTACATTTTCACAAACACAGGGAGGACTTAAGTGGGTCTGCATATATAGTTCTGTATTGCTACTCTATTTCTATTTATTGTAGGTTAGTTCTTTTATTTCATAAATGCACCAGAACATGGCATCATTGAAATGGAAATGCAAAGTTCAAGTAGCTACCTTATACTGTAAGCATAAGTAGCCCACTGCAGAGTTGCCACATCATGTGAAAATATAAATAAACGCTCATTGAGGCTGATTAATAATCTTGATAGGCTAATTTAGACTGTCTAGGCTGTGTTACCTTCATTATAAGACACAAATATGTTTTGCGGCTCCAGACATATTTTTTTGGTGAGGGACGGGGGCAAAAATGGCTCTTTTGATCGTAATGGTTGCAGACCCCTGGTCTAACAGAACGTGTGGAGGCCACTTTGCCAGCTTGATAACTTACCTTGTATTTTTGTTTTAAATTCTCCCATTTTCTTTTCACCTTGGTGGGCTCCACCTTCCCCACCAAGGCATTCACTCTGATGAACTCTCTGAAAAAAATAAAATAAACGTAGTTACTTCAACAACAAGTTAATCCAACGTACCGGTATTATAATTCTAAAATCTAACAGAGGAGCACGACAAGATGAATTATGTAAGACTATAGCCGTCATTAAACGGCTTCAGAGTAATTATGATGGTTAACTGACTTATTGCAGGAGCTACCACGTCTCCCTCTGTCCCTCCCTCTCCCTAGCAACATCAGCGCCCACGAACCGATATCCCTACCGACTGTCCCTCGTCTCAGCGGCACAGTGACAGAAATGCGCGCCGTAACAAGTAAACTATTTACCTTTTATATATTTAACTATTCAATTATTCAACTGTTAACAACCAAACTTACTCGAAACCCTTTTGGGTGGAATTTCGCCTTCCGCTGAAAAGGCTGTCGTTGGCTGCGTGCCACAGAATCAGCCGCTCCGTGTCCTGCTCTGTCCCTAATTAAAAAGAAATAAAAAACGATACGTAACGTTACATTAGTATTTTGTTGTTTTCTGATCACTCGCGTACACCAAATTAAGAAGGAGAAAATTTAAATGTGGTACTTATGCTGCCTTCATGTGCTATGGTACAGATGGTATTTTCCACTTGTGATCTGGTATTTACCAGTGCGTTGTGTTCATGTGTTTTTGTTGTTGTACAGAGAAAATAAAGATGGTGGACACACAGATTCAGGCTTGTTAGCATCTGCTCTGGGGAGGTAAAACCAAACCATAATGGTATTTTAAAAACTGACACCGAGTGTTAACGCATCATATTACAATTGTCAATGGAGCAACACTTTATAGGCTACAAAAACTATCCACTAACGGTAGCAAAACACGTTTAGTAGTGTACATTGCTTACCATTCACAAATCTTCCGTTGCTCGCCGCCATGTTGAAAAGGTGAAAGGTTATCTCATCTCGGCAACTCGGGCATCAAAAAATTCTAGGAGTTGCCCAGTGGAAAATACCACATGAGAGGGTGTTCATGTGCACTTTTCATGTCGTCTTTTGGTATTTACCATAAATACCATAGCACATGAAGGCACCATTACATTTGTACTCCTCGGGAACACTCCCTTACTCCGCCATTACTGCTATTTATCTAGCGCATTGCATTGTGGGAAACAGTAGGCAGAGAAGACTGGTCGGATGCATACTGGAAATATTCTCCGAATCAATACGACATCCGGGAACTTTTCTCATACTGCAGATTTTGCATTTGTTTGCATACTGCATACTGCATACTACATCCTACATTTTGGCCAAATCAGTACATACTGGCAGTATAGTATGCGGTTTCGAATACAGCCTCTCTCTCTGTGTGTGTGTGTGTGTGTGTATGACAGAAAGAGAAAACTGTCTTGTTAAGACACACCAACATGTCAAGCCATCCCCTCAGTGTCACTGTGGAAGTTCTTGTCTGTAATTATACTGTATATCACAATGACACACACATACAGTACCTACTCAGAAACACATTCACACTTAACATCGTACTCTGTGTAATGCCATTAGGGCTGAAAATTGTATTGAAATATCAGAAAAAAAATTATCATTCCCACTAATCCTGAATCATATCACAATCATAGTATCTATCAAAATAATTGCAATACGATTTTTATAACCATATTGTGGAGCCCTTGTTTCACTTGGGGCAATTGCTCTTTTGGGTGATAATTCTACATTCAAACTGATTCAGTCAATCAAACTAATGGCTAGGTCTTCCTTGTAAAATAGTCTATGATCCCAATGTGAGTAAAATAAGGTAAAATAAAAAGACAATACAGCTTGCAGCTGGCCAGAGCATGAGGGGCCAGGGTATCAGGGTACTAAAATATGATCAGGTACCATAGTATCAGGGTATCAGGGTACTGGTGGGATGAGTGCAAGTATCAGAATTCTGGTTATTAGGGTATTAAAGTTGTAATCCCTAAGTTTTCATGATCAAACCCTGTTTTTTGATTTTTCCAGCAATATTGAGGTGAAGTCCCAACCCCAGCCATGAATTACACATATCGTGTTTGTCAATTTAATAGGTATATTTGCAATTAAAGACACTCTCAGTTTGTGGTAAAACTAATTTAGTTTTGCGTGTAATCACTCATTTAACTATATTGTTGGGATCACACACGATACTTTCCCAACATGGCTGTGACCTTGGCACAGAAAAAGTAAAATAAAAAAAAGTGAAAATCACAACAAGTCTGGTCATAATGACAGCTGTGTTTTTTAAAAAGCAGAGTTGTTCAGAGTTGCAGGCTTTTAAACTCTGTGTGGGAGTGTCCTTTAAGAGTCGTTAAGGACACGTGAGCTCTGAGTTTCAGAGTCGTTAGGGCTGCTTGTGGGTCGTTGATCCAACCATTCTTCATGTGGGTTGCTAGGGCTAGGTGATCCCAGGTGTGAATGGTTGTTAAGCTGTCTGGGGAGAGAACACCTCTTCTGTTCAAAGACGGTCGTTCCAGTTTGACGTAGATGGATTTTTTTACCTCTCTTTCAAACCATCTGTCTTCTCTGGACAACATGTATACATTGTTGTCCTTAAATAAATGATTTGTCTCCTTTAGATGTAAGTGGACAGCAGAGTCTTGACCTGAGGAGTTGGTCCTCCTGTGTTGTTCCATTTGTTTAATGAGAGGTTGTTTTGTCTCCCCAATGTACAAATCTGTGCAGTCCTGGATGACTGAGAACTTTCATTAACATTTATTTAATTCCTTATTTTTTCTTTCTTTTCACTATTTTTGTCCTGGCTGGGTTTACCTAACACATTGGTGAGACTATCACTGGTCCTTATTTGCTCTGTTCATTTTGTTTATATCTGGTTATAGAAGCTTGTGATTGATTTTATTCATCCTGACACACATGGGCAATAATGCGAAACACTTCCCCACTCAACAAGTATTGACTCAATCAGTCTTTCATGTCTCATCATTTAATGAAGAGTCCCCCCACAAGTATCATTTTGGAACTAGAGCATGTGCGGCTAATAATGCTGCTGAAAGGACCTCTCTGACATCATGAAAAAAAGCTTCCCACCACCACGGGTAAGCCCTTCAAATAAAATCATTTCTCTTTAAATCCATCTCAAACTGAATGGTGGCCTCTGTCATGTAATGAAAAGGCCAGACATCTTCAAAAGCAATTACAGGCTAACGTCATAAGCTATCTACTGCACACCACATCTTGACTGTAGAGTGATGGCCCGCGTAAAAGCCTGAATTGGTGGTGAGCGAGCAATGCCTCATGTTTAGCAGTGCCACAATGACTAGTTTTAGAGCTGCTCCAAGCTGTCCACACCTTCTGTTTTCAATTAATACAACATTTTTGAATCATAAATATCTTATCTGTGTCGCTACTACGCTTAAGTTTGATGCTATATCAACTGTTGATCCCTGATCCCTTTGAAGATCTAATCAAATGTTGCATATTATGTCTTCTTGCTAACCTGACTGCGGAGCCCTCCATGTGCAAATTTGATGCTAGACGGTGATTCCCCCAAAAGGAAAGGATGTCCCCCTGGCTCTCCAAGGTGAAGTGACTGTAGGTAACGCTGTATTTCATCTGGCTCGATTTCATCTGGGGTTTCTTCCCATTCTGTTAACATTCTCCATTGGCAGTGAAAATAAAAGTACGGATGTCACTTACTTAAAGGAAAAAAATCAGTCTCATGACAATAAATCTGCTTGTGTGCGTGCGGTGTGTGTCTGTATATGAGAGAGTGACAGAAAGAGGGAAAAGAAAATGGAAAGTGAATTATTGCACACATAGGCCCTCATTTATCAATCTTGCGTGAAAACGGGTGCAGATCTGAGGGCAGAATTGGTTTTACAACAGAACACACGTGTGATTTATGAAACATTCGTATCTGACCAATCCCAGTGTACGAATGATCGGGTCTTGATAAATGCGGCGGCTGAATTCGATCGCCATTAACATGTTACGCCCTTAAATATTCCTGGTTCGGAGGCCTCGCCCACTGAGGTCAAACATGGACAGAAGAAACACTGGCAAGAAGGGAAACTTTTCCGAGATGGAGAGACAAATATAAAAATATGCAGTTTATTGGCCTCAGTTGTCTGCGCACTTGAGGCAATAAATAACACATTAAAAGAAATTAATGAAACTCTAAAAAAGCCTTAATAAAATGTTTAAATGACTAAATGTTGTCCATTGTCTGTTTTAGTATGCCTTTAGCCAATTTCACCTAGAATACGTCACATTACTGATTAAATACTGCAGAGCATTTGCAAGAGTTTAAGGTACTTTACGTTCTAAAAGCGACGAATGAGGTACTGTCTCCTCCGTATAGCCCCAAGTGGAGGCTGTGCTGGCCACGGTTCCATGGGCATTGGCTCATCTGGCTGCGCCGGCACATCAGAAGGCACTCCATCACTAATGTTGTGCAAAACTGAACAGGCCAAAATAATATTGCACACTTTCTCTGGGGTATACAGCAGCGTTCCCCCTGCTGGTCCGAGACAGAGCCACCTGCCCTTCAGCAACCCTAAGCAGCGCTCCACTGTGACCCGTGTGCGTGTGTGCGCACTATTGAATCTGCGTTCCTGCTCTGTAGCAGGTTTTGCCAGCGGGGTCATTAGGTATTCCGTTAGAGGATAACCCTTGTCACCTAGAAGAACCATACCAAAATGTTAATCATCTGATACCTTGTTTAGTTTAATGCAATTTATCTAGGGTAGCTACTTACCGAGGAGATGACTTTGGCTCTGCAGTGTGCCCTCCTGCAGCCGTGCGCCAACACAGCTGTTTTGAAATATAAAAGAATCGTGTGTCCCCCCCGGCCACCTGGCTGCCACGTTTAAAAGTGATAGCTCGGCATCACAAATCACCTGTACATTTATCGAGTGGTAGTTTTTGCGATTGATGAATGCGTAATCATTCATGTAATGAATTATTCATTCACTCATGGTGCCTTCAGACGCACATGAGTGCAATCAATTGCTCCAACCACATTCGGAAACCCAGCAATCTCATAAAATTGCTTTTTTGTATTATTATTTCAAATTTTAATGTGCAATTATTAGTTGTCATGTTAGGCTATTTAGCCTATCATATTGTTTTATTTTACAAAAAGTGGTATCAGTAAAAACGTGGGCTTTTTTTTTTAATAAAATTTTTTTTTATTTTGTTTTATTCGTTTTAAGAATCCATTTTGATCTGTTCTAAATATATGACTGCTTATGCTTAATGACAGGTGAGGTTTGTTTAATAATTATTTTCAGACTCAGACAGATTTTGCTGCGCTGCACCGCAAATCCACAGACTCAGATTTGCGTACACAAGCTCAGACCTGACGTGAGATCTGATCGTAGCTTCTGCTCACGTCCAAATTGATAAATGCCGAAGCCTGCGTGGAAATGGTCGTACGCACGGTTTTCTGCCATACGTTCGTTTGATAAATGAGGGCCATATTACATTTCTGAGGGCTATTATGGGGCGCCAATTGTAAAGTTGCGCATGCTAAAATAAACAGCAATTTTTTGCCACATTTAGCAACAAACCACGTTTTAATGTTACTTTTGACCAGATTTACAGCAATATTTGTGAACTTTGTGATATTTACTTCGCTTGTAAAAATATGTCAATGTTAAATCTAAATAAAAAATCTAAATCTAAATGTTAAATATTAAATCTAAATGTGAAATCTAAATATTAAATCTAAATCTAAATGTTAAATTTAAATATAAATGTTAAATTTAAATATACATGTTAAATTTAAGTATAAATATTAAATCTAAATCTAAATGTTAAATCTAAATGCTAAATGTTAAATGTAAATGCTAAATGTTAAATGTAAATGTTACATCTAAATCTAAATGTTAAATCTAAATCTAAATGTTAAATCTAAATGCCAAATGTTAAATCAAAATGTCATGGGTGAAACTAAATATTTAGCTAATATGCAAATTCACACTGCCTGTCAGTACCAAAATAAAAGCTCATTGCTGTGAACGAGAGCTATACATGATCTTCTTATTACTTATTATTGCGCTGCACTGTTAGTCACGTCTCCTCACTGTGTTCTCATGTTGCCTGCCAGCATGTCCAACGACTTAGCTGGAAACGTTGGTAGAGCCATTTTGGTGGCAATACAGAGTTTCAGCAATGTGTCTGCAATGACAGCGACAGTTACAGCTACAGCATCCACCACAGAGCCAAGCCAGAGCCACAGCACAATCACTCCGTCTGACTACCCAAAGAAGGCCGCGGATAACGCTTGTTCGCGTCAATGAGCTTTTATTTTGGTACTTCCGGTGACAGGCAGTGTAAATTTGCATATTAGCTAAATATTTAGTATATATAGGACTATCACGATTTTCAATTAGTCCAAAGGCAAATATAACATCTTATTAAAAGACAAACCCCATAAGTAGACTTAGTCACCATGAACTTTCTATTGAAACTCATAGCTTTAATTGTTAACGCCTACAAAGAATTGAGAATTTGAATCCGTCACTGTATTCTCATCAGGGTTGCACAGGGTTGCATTACAGACATATTCGAAGTTGAAACTTTCCATGTTAAGTATTATTATTATTATTATTGTTATTATTACTAGTGTCTACTAAGTGAAGAGAAGGCATTATAACCTCATAGTTCATTCACAGCCCAGGACAGGGCTATATACATTTATAGTCCTTATAGCACTAATTTTTTTGTTGATTTGATTTCTGTTACAAAGTGGCTCCAAAAATTGCTAATTTCTCTTAAATTTGAATAATGTCTCTGTCTCTCCCTCTGTCCTCTCTCTCTGTCTCTCTCTTTTCCAGGGAGAGTACATTACATGAAAACATTATTAAATTAATACTCAGCTAAAAATGTAGTTATATAATTTATCATCATCTTCAACATTACACATTACATTGTACAAATTGCCTTTGTGTCTGTCTAAACAGACTGCTCACTTTGCTCACACTGCTCACCCTGACTTATTGGAAGATATTTTTGGATTTTTCATGTATTGAAAAATATAGAGTGACAGAGTTCTGAAGAGATCATAGGTTTCTGCGCGGCAAAGTTTTGTAACAATTCTTTGGAAGTGCTGAAAAACTTTCAGCTCTGTAGGAAGCCTGTGGAATTTTTAATGATTTTTTTTAACA
The DNA here is from genome assembly GCF_965226575.1 of Pagrus pagrus. Classification (NCBI taxonomy): domain Eukaryota; kingdom Metazoa; phylum Chordata; class Actinopteri; order Spariformes; family Sparidae; genus Pagrus; species Pagrus pagrus. The sequence continues at coordinate 33,118,205 of NC_140194.1, forward strand.
ATCGGCATGTTATGGTCTAAATTTGTAGGGGGCGCTATCAGGCCACTTTGCCACAATCAATCCTGAATCTTATGAGATGTCTTCAGGCTGGGACTCTGATTAAGAATGTGGAGCTTGGGGAATATTGGGGAAGAACATCATTGGAGATGTGCAGAATCTGTTGCAATAGAGTTTATCATGTTCTCCATGACAGCAACCCCAATAAGCACGAGCAGGTCCCGGGACAGTATTAGCTTGGAGCTCTCAGGACTCCTTCTTTTATTCTCTCAAAGATCCCACCCTATTCTCCAAAAAAACCTGCTCCTGCTGAGACTTGTCCTTTGATGTGATTTGTAGCCCGAGACTCTGCCGCCCCCCTCTGCTCATGGCAACAGCCCCGTCAGCCTTCTTATGCAGTCTTGGTCTAATTAGGATGGTAAAGGCCTAGCAGTCTTTTCTTAATGGGGCAGTAGAGGGAGGACAGGGCAATGGGGCCCGATTGAGAGAAGGAATGGAAAATAATTTCATGATTAACAATAGCTTCTCCTACAGGGTCAGGACAAAGAGAGCAATGGAGCGTATATGATAAACACTCCCTCTCCCCTTCAAACAGATAACATGAAGCATATATGATTTTCTTCATCAAACCTTGGTTACACTGGATTAAAGTAAAATTTTCCCAACAATCCCCACTTTTGGATTGTAAAATCCCAGTCTAACTCAAAGAACCAAACAACTAAACCATATGTTTGTAAGCCATTTAGGGATTGTGGAATGTCAACTTGTCTGGGACTAGTTTACTTTTAGACCTTGCCCAGTTATGTAGTTATATTATTCAGAGTAATACATATAGTAAAACAAACTTTATCTGCTGCTAAATTAGTTTTGCCAGGCTGCAAAACACTAGACAATGGTAAACAATGATTATCAAGATGATGACTATCATGTTGGGGTTTAACAACAAAACCTAAATATCCCACATCTTTATATGTACTGATCACAAAAGGAACAAAACCATAACAACATATTCTATATCATGGAACCTGCTTGAAATAAACCTCTTAACTTGGAGTATAAGTCAATAGTTAATGATTACATCAAAAAATATATTAGTTGCCGTATAGTATTAAGGTCAAGGTCAAGGTCAAATGTACTTATTTAGCACATTTAAAAACAGCCAAAGTTGACCACAGGTTCAGGAATTCACAATACAAGTAGATACATCAAACAAGCAGGGGACACAAAACAATAGTATGTTAAAATGATAAACACCCAGGGCTCATGGCCCAATCATATGCAGAATATGCTGTTTTTGTGACCCTTAAGTTGTGAGTATGGCAAGCTAGTAACACAGGTTATACAATCATGGTTGACATATTTTAGGGCTTACACATTTCTCAAGAAATTACCATTATTCATAAAAAAAGAAGTCCATTTTGGTGAGGACCTTTTCCTCCATTTGCCAGGCTACTGTCTGATGGCAGTAGTAGTATATAACTTGTGCCTTTGCGTGTACATGTGAAAAATGTGCGTGCACGTGAAAAAAATGCATGTGCATATGTGTGCATGTGACCACACCTCCTGCCTTGGTCCCTCCCACTGTTTAAATGTATATACAAGCCTTGGTCATTTGTGCTCATTTACCCCTGGATTTCTTCTAAGCAACAAGGGACCCTTCGCAGTCATGGCAAACGGTGGATGTATGGATCTGAACCAGGCCTGTGGTGTTGATGGTGTGTCACCCCGTGCATACACTAATGTTGCAGTTGTGGATGCTCCCCGTGCCAAAAAGAGACGTGTGATGTGTGGCTTTACTACCAATGCTAATGCCTCACCAGGGTCTGGGTTGGATCTAGAATACCTGGGTCTAAATGGGTATGTTTACTCTGTAAAGTATCACGAAGGAAGAGTTAGGTTGAGTGTTGGGTGGCATTCGTGCACTGGTTTTGGGGGTGATGAAACACAGGGTGGTAGCATGTCTGTGAAAGATTGGAAGTTGTTTCGTTCTGTTGTCTGCTCAGACCTTGACCAGCCTGGCTTTCCTGAGACCGTTTATGTGTCGCAGATGGTCAGTGCTACAGGTCCGGAACTTTATTAGATTGTAGCCAATCGTTTTTTCCGACAGTTAGACGATTTTGTTTTTCTCAGTGTGTGTGAAGATAGGGAGAGGTTGATTGCGACCAGAGGTCGTGAAGAATGGAAATCACAGCCGTACCCTCTCACACGTGAAGAATATGACTCATGGTTCAAAAACATTTTCTTTATCCAGTGGTGCAACTGGTGGTCTCTGCAAAGGGTGTTTAGAGAAGTTGACGAGGCCATCAAAAAAGACAGAATCAGTACAGCCCAGCATCTCCAACCCTTTTGCAATCACTTCCTTCATCTCCTCTTAAAGGGGAACTACCGTTTTTTACAACCTGAACCTTATTTCTAGCATAAAATATGATCATTTACTCACCCAGATAACTTTGGTGTCATTTGGTGTCATTTGGCGTCGTTCAGACGAAGTTGGATCCAGTGTAGCGCCGCTATATCCATATAATGCGAGTGATCGGGGCACTGAAGCGCAGCCTCTATATAACGCATTATCTGCCACGAAACTAGTTCATTTCACCAATATTTTGTCATGATACGCTCGTGCTATTCCCCTCTGAGTCCGGGCTTGTCTGTTATCAACATCTGGGGTCAAACTAGCAGTAGCAGCTACAGGTAAACAAGCCGGCTGTCGCGGGTGCGCGCGCAGCTTAGAGATGACTCATCCAGGTCAGAGGTAGTAGGTCAACCTACAGACCCCAGATGTTGACAACAGGCAACAGGCGGACTCAGACGGGAATAGCACTAGCGTATCATAACAAAATATTGGTGAAATGAACTAGTTTTGCAGCAGATAATGCTCATAGAGGCTGCGCTTCAGTGCCCCAAACACTCGCATTATATGGATATACGCAGCGCTCAACTGGATCTAATTTTGTCTGAACGACGCCAAATGACACCAAAGTTATCTGGGTGAGTAAATGATCGTATTTTATGCTAGAAATAAGGTCCGCCTCCGTGGACACCTTCACCATCTCCACCTTCATCTCCTACACCTTCATTTAGTCCATCTCGTCCATATCCGGTGGTACAGACACCTTCTTCATACTCCAGCTCTGTTGGTGCGGACCCCTTCACCTTCTCCATCTCTTTGTGACTCACAAGATGTGATTTGTGACACACAAGATGTGGCTAGTGTCCAAAACGACAGGGTGCTGTCTATCATGTTCATAGACGGGGTTAAAACCATTGTCCTACACCTCCTTAACATTGTTGTATACAAGTATTGGGAGGAGCTCTGTTATGGTTGTCAGATCAACCACCCCAGTCAGAAGCATCGTGAGTGTGTGTGGGGGATCCCTGAATTTTTCTGTGAGAGCTGGTTTGACCAGCTTACAAAGAGACTCTGGACTGACCGTTTTATCCCGGCCATTCAGCGCTTCTAGACTTCAATGCGCATCTATGTCCATGAAGCCAGAATCCAAGGGGCTGCAGAAGCTATTCTACACGAGCTGAAATTGGTATAGAGGATCACGGATAAAATCAAGGAAATGTATGACACAAAGATTGGTGATGACTACATGAACGACGTGTTATAAGTTACTATTGGAGAGGGTTAGATCATTGTGGTGAACTGTAACAACGATGTAACGTAGTATCAACAGTCGCTACATGTTTTTATTTTTATTCCTTTTTTTTCTTTTTTGAATATTCATCCTTTCTTCGGCGTGTGTGTGTGTTTAAAAAAATCAAAACAATACTTTAACTGTGAAATAAAAGTCTGTGTAAGAAACATATTTTGACCATTCCAGTCTCATCACTATCATGGAAAGCACAATGCAAAACATTTATCATGATCCTGCTCATCCGGGCGGTGTCGGAAGTATCTACAAGCTTCGCAACGCCGTCAGGGATTCTACAGGGGTTACACCTAGGCTAACTGACGTTAAACAACTTTTAATAGGGCAAGACTTCTGTACACTTCATGCCAAAGCTGCAAGACATTTTCCTACGAACAGGGTTTTGGTTAGCGGTATTGACAAACAGTTCCAGATCGATTTAGTAGATATGGGTGAATATTCTACTGAAAATGATAGTGTGAGATACTTGCTAACATTTATTGATGTGTTTTCTAAATATGCATGGGTCCGATGTCTTAAGAACAAATTAGGCACGTCTGTTACAAAAGCTTTTAACAACATTCTGAGCAAGGGTCGTATACCTGCAAAACTCCAAACGGATGAGGGCACAGAGTTTTATAATAAACACTTTCAACAGTTGTTCGATCAGTAGCTGTGTGATAAAAGGGGTGTACTAACTCCTTACAGAGCCACTTTTGAATACTGACTCATGCCTATCAGAGTTATGGAGAAACACGATTTTTATGTCACACTGCCTAGTAATGCTTCACTACAACAACAATGTACAACAATATTACAAATTTTGTTAATTTTTCAGGGGCTGAAGGATATACTTTAACATTTAAAGGGCGTTTAGCAGAGCTACTAGGTTTCAATCCGGGGGAGTCGATAAAAATACCTGTCACCCTAAATTTAAAGAAACAATATATCGCTCCACACTCTGCCGATATCACATGAGGAAGGGCAAGTGACCTGAAACGAGAGGAGAGTTACTTTTCAAAATAAAACAGGAAGTTCACGAGACAGAAAAAAACAAGACACCCCTCACCGCGGTGTGACATAATCACTAGTTGTAGCTCTGCCTCATAGAATGTACCTTTCACAACCTCTCCCGCACGATCTAATAGTCTGTATACAGGCGGATCTCTTGCTATACTTGCAACTATTGCAAAATATTTGTATGTGTAGGTTTGTTTGTAACCTTTTCTAAACACCCCACGAAGTTTTGAAATTCTCACTTTATCCCCCAAACTAAATTTAAAGGATGATGTTCTCGCTGGTTTCAGCTTATTTAAAATGTTAAAGACTGTTTTCTCATTGTCTTTATTTACAGACCTGGGGGACATCTTTATCGATCTATGATGAGAATTGTTATAGGCATCAACAAGGTCCTGGACCAAGTCTACATATCTACGTGAATTAACAGATGATAGGTACCTCTACATACGAGTCTTGAAGGTTCTGTTAAAACGTTCCACCACGCTAGCCTTAGTCTCATTTAGTGTTAAAAAATGGGTGATTTTATACTGATCTAACAACTCTTGGAAGTGTTTATTATAAAACTCTGTGCCCTCGTCCGTTTGGAGTTTTGCAGGTATACGACCCTCGCTCAGAATGTTGTTAAAAGCTTTTGTAACAGACGTGCCTAATTTGTTCTTAAGACATCGGACCCATGCATATTTAGAAAACACATCAATAAATGTTAGCAAGTATCTCACACTATCATTTTCAGTAGAATATTCACCCATATCTACTAAATCGATCTGGAACTGTTTGTTAATACCGCTAACCAAAACCCTGTTCCTAGGAAAATGTCTTGCAGCTTTGGCATTAAGTGTATAGACGTCTTGCCCCGATAAGAAACGTTTAACGTCGGTTAGCCTAGGTGTTACCCCTGTAGAATCCCTGACGGCGTTGCGAAGCTTGTAGATACTTCCGAGACCGCCGGGATGAGCAGGATCATGATAAATCTTTTGCATTGTGCTTTCCATGATAGTGATGAGAATGGCTGGGATAAAACGGTCAGTCCAAAGTTTCTTTGTAAGCTGGTCAAACCAGCTCTCACAGAAAAATTCAGGGATCCCCCACACACACTCACGATGCTTCTGACTGGGGTGGTTGATCTGACAACCATAACAGAGCTCCTCCCAATACTTGTATACAACAATGTTAAGGAGGTGTAGGACAATGGTTTTAACCCTGTCTATGAACATGATAGACAGCACCCTGTCGTTTTGGACACTAGCCACATCTTGTGTGTCACAAATCACATCTTGTGAGTCACAAAGAGATGGAGAAGGTGAAGGGGTCCGCACCAACAGAGCTGGAGTAGGAGGAGATGAAGAAGGTGTCTGTACCACCGGATATGGACGAGATGGACTAAATGAAGGTGTAGGAGATGAAGGTGGAGATGGTGAAGGTGTCCATGGAGGCGGCCAAACCAGTGACGGATTAAGAGGAGATGAAGGAAGTGATTGCAAAAGGGTTGGAGATGCTGGGCTGTACTCTGATAAAATAAAAAAAAAGACATCGTGTTTAGATATAGAGTAGATATGAACACTCATAAACACTCACATATGAGTAGTAGAGAGAAGTATGATTGTGTCAGGCCTGGACTAGAAATAGGACTCAGATGCAGAGTGGAGAACAATCAAGCAGGCTTTATTTTGAAAAGATCACTTTTCAGCTCTTGAAACAGGGCAATAAAACAACGGCTATTAACTCTGGCAACTAGGCTATAAGGTTTCACAAAAGGTGAAACAACAGAAAATCACTCCGAAAGGAGGAAACAAAAAATATCAACTCTAACTACACTAGTGAGGAATATTACTATGAAACTTAAACAGAAAACGCTCCAAAAGGAGGAAGAAAACAATGGGCTATAAAACTTCTACACTGTATCTGATCTAACAAAATGTATAAACACAAAATCACTCATAAAATGAGGAAAACGAAAAGACTGTGAAACAAACTGAACTCACCACTACGACTTGAAAATTTATCAAACAAAAAATCACTCTGTTTAAGAGGCGAAAAGGAAAACTCAAAATACTGACTTGAATATTCAGGATCAAAAACTAGACACGACAAGGCTTGGACAAGAGGCTGGAGATGCACGAACAAACGAGACATTCTGGCACAGGACAAAGGGAGACGCGGACTATAAGACACATGGGGGTAATGGGGAACAGGTGGAAACAATCAGGGATCAGGGATGACATCAGACTGATGACACAGGAGGAAGGGCAAGTGACCTGAAACGAGAGGAGAGTTACTTTTCAAAATAAAACATGAAATTCACAAGACAAAACACCAAGACAAGACATCCCTCACCGCGGTGTGACAGATTGCAAACAAATATTATACATAATATGCCTACCATTTGTTTTCAGTAGTCGGAGGGTTTGATGATTTTCGGCCTACATAAGGTAGGAAGAAGGTCGCTTTGGATACCAGGCGACATGTCGTCAAAAACAAGGCGTTTTCTAATATTCTCATAACTACTGATGATTCTGTCTGTTTTGATGGCCTCGTCAACTTCTCTAAACACCCTTTGCAGAGACCACCAGTCGCACCACTGGATAAAGAAAATGTTTTTGAACCATGAGTCATATTCTTCAAGTGTGAGAGGGTACGGCTGTGATTTCCATTCTTCACGACCTCTGGTCGCAATCAACCTCTCCCTATCTTCACACACACTGAGAAAAACAAAATCGTCTAACTGTCGGAAAAAAACGATCGGCTACAATCCAATAAAGTTCCGGACCTGTAGCACTGACCATCTGCGACACATAAACGGTCTCAGGAAAGCCAGGCTGGTCAAGGTCTGAGCAGACAACAGAACGAAACAACTTCCAATCTTTCACAGACATGCTACCAGCCTGTGTTTCATCACCCCCAAAACCAGTGCACGAATGCCACCCAACGCTCAACCTAATTCTTCCTTCGTGATACTTTACAGAGTAAACATACCCATTTAGACCCAGGTATTCTAGATCCAACCCAGACCCTGGCGCAGCATTAGCATTGGTAGTAAGGCCGCACATCACACATCTCTTTTTGGGATGGGGAGCATCCACAACTGCGACATTAGGCTATGCACGGGGTGACACACCATCAACACCACAGGCCTGGTCCAGATCCATATATCCACCGTTTGCCATGACTGCGAAGGGTCCCTTGTTGCTTAGAAGAAATCCAGGGGTAAATGAGCACAAATGACGAAGGCTTGTATATACATTTAAACAGTGGGAGGGACCAAGGCAAAGGAACTTGTGCCTTTGCGCATACATGTACATATACTGTACATACTACTGACAGTCCTCGACACGTGTGGAGTAACATTTAACATCCAGTCTCCAATTTGTAGATTATAGAGCTGGGATGTCTTTCCTAGGTATGTCTGCATTGAATAATTTTTACCATCAGGAGTCCATATATCAGGTGCAGCACTTTTCAAGAATACTGTTCCTGACCTATTTTTCGCAGAGAGGTCAAACCGTGGGTCCCAATTTGACAGGGTGCTGTTACGCATCTTCTTCAATTTAAGTCCATTATTAAAGTCCCTTAAATAAAATCCATAAATAGGTGTTCCTCAAAGAAGGTGGAGTTTTGGGTGAATAGGTGACATGCCAGATGACACAGATCCTTTAGTGTCACTCAAGGCGACTCTAGAAGGGGAAGAGTAGCAATCCTATTACTCTCAGTCTCCGATAGCTTTCCAGAATCCCTGTGAGCTTCTTGAGGTGCTTAGCATAAAGGTCGTTAGTTCAGAATCAGAATACTTTATTGATCCCCAAGGGGAAATTGCTTCCATTACAGCTGCTCCCATTCAAAGTCCAAGAAATGTACATTCTCCTAGAATATATCAATATATACAGTGTAATAAATAATGCTAAAGTTGAAAATATATGGGTTATTGCACATTGTTTGTCAATTGCACATTAGAGAGAAACAAATCATTCACAGTCCTCCTATTGACTCAGAGTGTCTGACACTCGGAACTAGGAGTTGAACAATTGTATGGACACAGGCAGGAATGATTTCCTGTGGCGCTCTGTGGTGCCTTGTGGATAAGTCTGTTCAGTCTTTTGGCATCCGCTACCCTCAGCCTGCTGCCCCAGCACACAACAGCATAGAGGATAGCACTGGTCACCACAGACTCATAAAACATCCTGAGTCCGGCAGATGTTGAAGGACCTCAAAATAGAGGCGACTCTGTCCCTTCCTGTAGAGGGCGTTAGTGTTCTTTATCCAGTCCAGTTTATTATGAATGTGGACCCCCAGATACTTATAATCATTATCTTATAATAAACATAGCATAAAAAGTAAGGAAATTTGTGTTTGGTAGATCATTTCTTTGTTGTAACAATGCTTCTTGGCAATAAATCTTATACCGTTGGAAAGCTTGTTTATTTGCCTTTTAAATGGTGCCACATTTGTAAGGAACATGCATTTGTGGGATGGGCAACAGAGCTGAGTATGTGGGTTGCATCCATGAAAAAAATTGCCAAATCTTCTCTGCCAAACAGCTTATTCTGCTGGAAACAAGACATATTGGCAATTTAACAATTTATTAATTTAACAAACAAGAGCCTCAGTAGCGTGTAGAAGAATCATACACAGCCACGTCAGCCTGGCACCTCCTCCTCATGCTGGTCACCAGCCTGGTCTGGAGAGTCTCATAGCGTTAGCCATTAGCCTCGACAACAGGTTACATGAGAGACTTAGGGTCCTCCACTGTTTCCATTCCAGCCCAGTTTCTAAGATAGTCAGTTGCAGTGTAGATTGTCACTCCCATTGTCTACATTCAGCCAGTCCTTCAATCTGTCTGGCTGCCATAGCCTGTGTACAAACACTCTGATCCCAACAGGAGTGTGCTTGCTTACCCGTTGGCTTTGGCTGGGAATTGGGAAAGTTGTCATGGGCATCTGGTCCACATCCCCTGCATCATCTTGGCTCCACAGCAAATAGTCAAATAAGCTGCTGCTGGAGAAGAGGGGGGGATGCAAGGATAGTCTGTGTCTTTTTGAGAGTCAGACAGAGAGTGGACAGGTAAGGGTACACTGGTTTTCCTTCCCCCTTCCCTTCAGAGTCTTTCTGGAATCTCATGCAACATCATGTGGAAGAGGTGTCCTCAGTGGAGGAGGAGCTGTAGGTATGGAGACAGCATATGGAGGAGATAGAGCCCTATTTCTACCCTTACATGTTTGTTTCCTTTCTCTTACTTGTACTTTCTTTTCCCATTTCTTGTTTCAACATTAATCCTGCTACTTATTCTGAATAGCTTGCCAGTCCAACTTTATCTTCCCTACTTTATTTCCCTGTGCCTTTCCTTCTAACATACTCTAAGCCATCTTAAATGTGCCTATCAATGTGAACACCCCCTGGGTGACATGGTGCCATGCCAAGTAGAACATCATCAACCCCATTCTTTCCCTATTTGTCTGCCATTATTTTAGTAGGGGCCTGTAAGAGGGTCAGAAAAAACTTTCAATTGCCTGGTTTTGTTTACGGTTTATTACTGACTTTCTTGGACAGATGTGCTTAAATTTCCAATGGGATTATCATTCACACAAACTTTGGGTAATTTATTTAGCTGGTTTTTACAACACATTCGATCCAAGCAATGCACCACTGTACCGTACATGATGCATACTAGACATTGCATGTCACCAAAGTTTATTCTTTGTATTCTTATGTCAAAACATGCAAATGACCAAAAATGAGCCCTAAATCAAAGTGGCTGACTTCCCGTTGGGTTTAGGTCATGGTGCTAAGAGACTTTTTTGTAGATCTTGGTGTGATGCAAATACATAATGAATTTCATACATCTAGGTACAACATGCCACCGGGGCTGCTCTTTTGGGGGTGCGAAAAGAAAGAAAGAAAGAAAGAGAGAAAGTTCAGTGCTCAGGCCCAATCAAGGCAAGGAAAGGCAAGGCAAGCTTATTTGTATAGCACAATTCAAACACAAGGCAACTCGAAGTGCTTTACAAGGGCATACAATAAAAAGAAGTAAAAAGTTAAAAATAGAAAAATTTGCTGAAATAGAATAGTTTAAAAGAGACAAGACAATAGAAGTTACAGTATGGTTTAAGATATTGATCAAAGCTTTAAAATGGCTTCAGTGAAAGGCAGTGGCAAACAGAATGGTCTTCAGCCTTGATTTAAAAGAGGTGAGAGTTGGAGCAGACCTGCAGTTTTCTGAGAGTTTGTTCCAGATATGTGGTGCATAATAACTGAATGCTGCTTCTCCATGTTTAGTTTTGACTCTAGGGACTGAAAGCAGACCTGTACCTGACGACCTCAGAGGTCTGGATGGTTCATAACGTGGCAGCAGATCAGAAATGTATTTTGGCCCAAAACCATTCAGTGCTTTATAAACCAACAGCAGGATTTTGAAATCTATTCTTTGACTGACAGGGAGCCAGTGTAAAGATCTGAGAACTGGAGTAATGTGATCTACTTTTTTGGTTCTTGTTAGGACTCGAGCAGCAGTGTGCTGAATCAGCTGCAGCTGTCTGGTGGATTTTTTAGAGAGCCCTGTAAAGACACCGTTACAGTAGTCGAGTCTGCTGAAGATAAATCAGGCCAGATCATGGCCTGGTCATGCCAATAGTCAGGCCATAATCTAGACATCCACTGACATCCAGAATTAGCTGAGAATAGACGTTCATACTGGCCATGATCTGGATGTCCATTGACAGCCAGAATTAGTCGATAAATGACTTTGAGAAAAGACGTCCAGTCAGGCCATAATCTAGACATCCACTGACATCCAGAGTTAGTTGAGAAAAGACGTTCATACTGGCTATGATCTGGACGTCCACTGACAGCCAGAATTAGTCGATAAACGATATATAAACGGCTATACAATGTCCAGAAAAGACATATAAAAAACTTTCATTCTGGCTCCCCAGAGGACGTCTTTTAGACGTCTTGGATGTCCATAAATGATGTCTAAAAGACGTGATCTAGACCACACTTTGCTCACTGGGTACAGATTGAAGCTGAGCAGAATCTTCTAGTCGTTCTTCCTTGGCTCCAAAAACAATTATTTCAGTTTTATCTTTGTTAAACTGAAGAAAACGTCTGCATAACTATGGCAACATATTTTGTTTTCCATTATCTGAGCTAGAGGGTGCATGTAAATGTTGAACAGCAGAGACCCAAGGATGGAGCCCTGGGGTAAATGTACATAGACACAAAGTAGTCTCTATCATTTAGATTTAAACCAATTTAGTGCTGTACCAGAGAGTCCCACCCAGTTTTCCAGTTGGTCCAGAAGTATATTGTGGTCGACCTTGTCAAATGCAGCACTGAGATCCAGCAATACTAAGACTGAAATTTTGCCACTGTCTGTGTTTAAATGAATGTCATTGAGGACCTTGACTCGAGCGGTCTCAGTGCTGTGATGTGGTTGAAATCCTGATTAGAAGACATCAAAACAGCCATTTATTATTAAGTAATTGTTCAATGATTTTAATAATAATTGGGAGCTTTAATATGAGCCTATAATTATTACTGATATGCCTAGATTGCTCTTCTTCAGAAGTGGTTTAATTGCTGGAGTTTTCATGGCTTGTGGAAAGACACCTGAGAGAAGAGACATGTTGACAATCTAAAGCAGATCTGGAGTCATGCAGTCTGAAACCTTTTTGAAGAACTCTGTTTGTAATATATCAAGTCAGCAGGAGGGAGATTTAAAATATTGTGTATTATTTCAAATGTTGTATTTGCATTGGCCCTTAACAAGCCATGAAGCCTAACACACTAACATTCAGACCTGTTTTTTTTGCCCTCTTTTCTCATTCATCACTATTGTATAGTAGATTAGACAGCTGTATTATAATATTTATAGATTGCAACTTTGAATTTTGAAATGCAGCATAGGTATCAAAGGGGGAAAAGGATGTTTCTCGCCAATATACACAACTGTGGTATGTGGTGTCACAATGTCCCCATGACTCAGCAGAAAAACTTAGAGATGAATGATGAGTATATGTTATCTTATTGCAATTTTTTTTTGTCACAAACCTGTCATGTTTGAACACGAACAGTATAACTCGATGAACAATTTCCAAAATATTCAGTATGAAAAATGAATCACGGAATGTAAAAGTTGTGTTATAAACAACTTCTAAATAGCTTCTGGTGTTCGCAGAAGTTATGATGTCTGAGTGATGTTACTGTTGTAGGAGTGGGCAATGTGGCCTACAATTTATGTCACATTATAGCACTCTGTAGTCTTGGGGCAGAAATGTTAATGAGAAGAGAAAGATCTTCATTGGTTGATCTTGTTCTGCCTCAATAAACAAACTATCTTTGTTTTCATGACTGAATAAACTGAATAAACAAACTGACCTTAAAGGACAACACCATTTCATACATTTCTACTTTGTTCATGAGTGGCAGACCCTACCACCTTTCTAGCTTCAAACAGCTTCTTGGACCTTATTTTCTTCTGAGAACAGCTTTGTTTATTCAAAAAAGTTGTATTACCTCATTAATATTGTAAATATTAAAATTCTGACTTTGAATTTCTTCTCCAAAACTACATATTAGCCTAGGATTAGGCATCACAACAGCATTTATTTTTAGAAAACCTAGATAATATTCATGTAAGTACAATAGCCTGCGTGCCACAGGGCTTATCTTTCTACATTTACATACAGTATCACATTACATACAGAAAATCTCTCAACATCCAGACAGCAAACAAAATATGAAATTTTTAAAAATATCAATGGTCTGTGGCAGCAACAGGGCTGTAAATACTTCATTCAATCAATTTTAGCGGCCCTAAGTTATTGTATGGACAGACTACCTGTCTATCAACCTGTCCTTACCTGACCACCCTGTGCTGACTCCGCCCATCACTCAGTGCACGCGACCGGAGTCTGCACTTCACTGCTGGAGCTGTGGTGGAGGGAGCTCATGGTTTACAGACAAGAATGGCAGAGAAAGTACAGACACACTTTTCATTAGCAGCTGTACCTACAGCAACTTGTACTGCCAAACAGAGCAAGAAAAGAAAGACCAAACTGGAGAAGGGTACAAACAAAAAGGAGTTGGAGAGCTCAAGAGGTGAAACGAGAGTCAACATTGGAGTGGCTGTTCAATGATGGAGACGACTGATGGAGTCGAAGGCCTGAACACGGACGCCAGGGTAGCTGTGTCTCTGTTGGACAGGTAATGAGCTGCTTTGTTTTGGCTGGGGAAATGTATTATTACTCTGCATTATGTAGTCAGCGTAGCTAACGTTAGCTCCTTATGTTGTTGTCATATTTGTTAGCCCAATGTCATTAGCATCGTCAGCTTGTAGCTAATGTTAACTAGCTAGCTATGAAAGACAACTGCTGTATGAAACATATTTACATGTAAAGTTACCGTTTTCACGCAGGCCAACGTTTACAACTACTCTGGATCTAATCCATATCGCAGTGTTCACACATGACCTGCTACCCTGGGCTGTTTTAGCCAGACGAGCTGTATGTAAGGGGCGGACTAATTCTTGTGTGAAAGGCCAAGTCCGCTGTTCAGAGATCCTGGGAAGATTACATATATCTTTGAATATGGTTTGCATCGTAGTTGTAAGCAGATGTCGTTAGATGGTATTTATGTGAAGTTCATTCATATAGCCTTTGAACTGGAAGTTTTACAAATGTGCTGATGTTGCCTATTTCTGTGTCCTATAGCAACTTCACATCAAGTTAGTTTGCTTTATGTGCATGAATGTGCTCCTTAGCAGGGATACAATACAAAAAGGGATGGCATCATTTCATTAGCTGCACCAGGAAAATGCTTCAAGTACTGGTCCTAGCAGTCACATGTTAGCCTACCGCTTGAGAATATTACATATTAGTAAGACATTTTTTTTAGGAAATTGACTTTGCATTTCAATTCATGATCTGACTGTCAGCTGACCACAGTAGAATGTGGGAAACACAGAATGCACCTTCAAATAATCGCTTGCCACCCATCACATAAACTTCCCATCACCCACCTAACCCCAGACTTCTATTTATACTTTTTTTTTTTTTTACATAGAAACAGTCCTGTGTTGTCTTTGAGAGAATCAGTAATATTTTTATGCACCATAAACACATTCAGTCATAGCTGTATGTCCTGTAAACACATTTAGTTCTCCATCCTTATCCAGTTTTCTGTAATTATTCTAATTTTTGCAGAGATGATGGCACACCTTTCTCTTAGGCCAAGTACTCCAAGGTGTACAACAAAAAGTCCAGCAAGTAGAGCTTGTACACACTGTCAAAATGCATAATAAAAATAATGAGAACGTGAAACTATGTAAATTACTCTGATAGTGGCATCCCCCCCCTTTATCATTTTCAAGACTTTATTCAAACAAGTTAGAGATAATGCAAAATAAGGAGTAAATACAGAACAACAAATAAATAGGTGTCAGGCAGAGTTCCAGCCCTTGATGTGACTGCTCCAAACGTAGTCCTTGAATTCTGGCCTGTAAAGCAATAGATGAGCAACATGATTAGGTATTTTTAAGGAACAGAGCTTGACTGTCCTCAGCATACTGTGAACATATACACTTTCAATGGTCAATACTTTAGACATTCCTGGACAAAACTGTACAGATGTCCCAGTTTATATAACATATTTTTCATTTTATCTATTCATGCTTTTGACTTAAAGGATAACTACCGTTTTTTACAACCTGGACCTTTTTTCTAGCAAAAGATATGGTCATTTACTCACCCAGATAACTTTGGTGTCATTTGGCGTCGTTCGGACGAAATTAGATCCAGTGTAGCGCCGATATATCCATATAATGCGAGTAACGGGGCATCGACACACAGCCTCTATGTAACGCATTATCTGCCACGAAACTAGTTCATTTCACTAATATTTTGTCATGATACACTAGTGCTATTCCCCTCTGAGTCCGGGCTCGTCCGTTATCAACATCCGGGGTCAAACTAGCAGTAGCAGCTACAGGTAAACAAGCCGGCTGTCGCGGGTGCGCGCAGCTCAGAGACGACATCTTCCAGGTCAGAGGTAGTAGGTCAACCTACAGACCCCGGATGTTGACAGCAGACGAGCCCGGACTCAGAGGGGAACAGCGCTAGCATATCGTAACAAAATATTAGTGAAATGAACTAGTTTAGTGGTAGATAATGTGTTATATAGAGGCTGTGTGTTGATGCCCCGTCACTCGCATTATATGGATATATCGGCGCTACACTGGATCTAATTTCGTCCGAACGACGCCAAATGACACCAAAGTTATCTGGGTGAGTAAATGACCATATATTTTGCTAGAAAAAAGGTCCAGGTTGTAAAAAACGGTAGTTATCCTTTAAAGTACCAGCCCTTTACCTTTATTTACATGTTTCTTCTTACTGTGTTTATTGTTATGCACCAAAACACAAATTCAAATTGTGGAAAACTACTTCTGTCGGCAGTATTCTGCAGTTGTTGGACAGTGCGCATTCATGGTTTGGGGGAGGCCTGAGTGCAGGGGGCGGGATTTACTGGCTGGATACGTTCAAAATCTAGCCAAGGCTTGATGGTTTTTCCATTTTGCCAACCCCAGCTTTAATCTGGGTCTTCAATTCCTCTGATGATGAGTAGATGAAGATGATTGTGTGGATCTTGCAGACAACAACGGAGAGTTGGGGTGCTTTGTATGTAATGTCCTCATGTTTGTGTTACCAAAGTCAGCCTTAGAGAGGAAAACAGTAGTTACTGGATGTAACTTCAGTTCTATGATTATACGTTAATTGTTTTACAAAATCCATATCCTAGCCATTAGGGTGATGCTGATAATAATTATATCTTAATTTTATATAGTGCCTTCAAGAGACCCAAGGACGCTTGACATAGGAGAGGGGAAAGAAGAACAAAACAGGAGTTGCGGTCAGGAAAGAAGGATGGATCTATCTATCTATCTAACCAACTATCTGTTTGTCATTCACTCAACTAATGAGCAATCAGAGCTACCTGAGATCGTTTATGCAGAGTGAGAGTGACCTCTCCATACATGTATCTTTCCAGACATTAAAATGGCGACAGAAGTATTCTTGCAGAGAGCTGTAATATGACATAATAGTAATATAACAGGCTGACCACACTGGATGTGTGAGCAGTGCCTGTGTGTGGTGTACCTCTTGCTTTTCATTTTTGTGTCCATGTTAACAGGTTAGAGCAGCACTTCTCACCAAATATAGACCTGAAAATGACCAGTAGACATATAGTCATATCCACATCATAGCAGTGTTTCAGTACAGTTTTAATGTATGTATCTGTAGAATATGTGACAGACATAAAGAGAATACACACAACAGGTGAAGGGCAGTTTTTTTATTTCTGTTCATTCTCTTTTTCTTTCTTTCTCTCACTCCCTCCATCTCTTTCTCCCTCCTGCTTTCTCGCTCTTTCAATGGTGGTAGAGGAAAATCACATCATCACATTTATTGATAATTATCAATGGCAAACTTTGCGTTAACAGATAGGGCAGACAGGAGCCACACTGCCTTTGGACACAAGCGATTGAGCCTCAGCAGCTCAGCAATGCAGCCACCAAGCAGTACACAAGCAGCCTGGAATTTATATTGCAACCTTTGCAATTAGAAAGTAGCTTTCCATAAAATAGTGTTAGAAAACATCACCCATGTTGTTAAAACAAACAAACAAACAGAAAAAAAACTGCGAAGTTTAAGGAAAGGCTTCTTGTTGAATTATTCAACCCATCCTATCTTTGCTCATTCATATCTTGAACAAAGGTGAAGGCCAACGATGAGAAAATAAGCTAGTGATTAAAGTCTTGACTTTCCAAATCACTTAAGAGAAAGTTTTCTTTAGCGTATCTTCTTTTCTGGTTTGTACTGAAACAGATCTAACTAGAGGCTTGAAGGAGCCTCCTACGCATTCTCTCACTCAATCACTCATCACTCACAAAGAATGTCCACTAGGGTAGTGACTGAAGTGTTTGTGGATTTGGCAGAAGGCGTTCATCTCTCTGCCACTCTCACTGTCTCTGCCATCGTGCCTATTGATTGTGTGTTGAGGGTTTTCACCCTGTGATTTCTGCTCATTATTTTGACCACATATTGTTCTTCAGACAGCGATCTGATTACAGTATTTGTCTGTGCTCCGCCTCGCAACAAAGTGCTTCGAAACACCTTTTCATCTCCAAGAAAAGCTCCACTGCCTCCAGCAAACAAACACATTTATTGACAGTGTAATCACTCAGTGAGTCTAAAATTGGCACAAAGACTCTCTCTCTCTCCTACACACACACACAGAAACACACACACACACACACACACACACAGATCCCCTCAGTGTGAACAGGGGTCAGAGGTCAGCTGGATGTCAGAAGGTCTATGATTGGATGTTTATTGAGAAGTGGGCGTCACAGGTTGTCACCCAGCTAAACATCGACCCAAGGAGACACCTTCAGTAATGGAGAGAGAGATGGAGACAGACAGACAGACAGACAGACAGGCAGCAGAGAGAGATACAGGTTAGATAACCCTAAACCTAACCCTACGGTAGAGGTGATATCACCACCAGTTGCTTTGGCATGTGCTTGACAGCTTGCGTTGCGTTTTCTTAACATTGGGGTGGACGGGAATTTCTTGAAACCGGAGGAGGAAAAAAATGCATTCTTAAAAGTACCCATGTACGTGTGGACTAGGCACAAGTCGTACACAAAACCGGCATGCATTGTGCGGCGATTACCACTGATCGATTCTGATACTGCGATGCGTTCACAGGCTTATGTGCAAATGGGAAACATCATTGTTTAAAGCATGGTTGTTAAACTTCATAATCTGGCATATTTTACTGATATATGTCATATTATATATTATATTATAATATTTTACTGCTCTTATGAATTGATAATTACCAAGAGTGGTCTAAAACAGCTTGTTAAATGTAACTTTATCCTGAGCATCACTTAATTCACTGCTAATCAGCTGAACACTGTATGGAAGCGCTAAGTCATATTTCTCACAGTACCCACATTAACCCACTGAAGGCAACATAAATGGGGAAGGCTCTGAGCCTTCTTTATTATGCTGTCACTCACAACCCCACACCCCTCTCAGCTGATGCCACGCCAGATCAGGGCCCAAACTCTGAAACTGAAAAAATACTATCTGAAAGTGAAAAAAAAAATCTGAAACCAAAAAAATAAAATCTGAATCTGAAAAGATAAAGAATATCAGAATCAAATCAAAATTCTATTTAAATTGAAATGAACCTTTTTCTAAACTTATTTTTATTTGAAAATGTTTTTGATTATTTTTTTTATAATTAAAGGTCAAAACTAAACTTTTAGTTTCAATTTTTATTTTTTAAATTAACAAACCTTTTGGCCTTGATCTGGCTCCATAGTGAAGCTCAATGGTGAGCTGATTGTGTTCACTACAACTTTACCACTTATGGCCATATTTAAATGGTCTAAAGCGCAAGGCGCTAGTGCGTTAAGGGCATGTCCATGTTGCTAGTGAAATGGCAAAGACGAGAGGTGGTATTTATACTCTGAATAAGTCACTGGTGTGTTTTGGGCAGACCATAAATTAAACCAGTATGAGTGTCATCTCTCATTCCCTTTAAGAGCCAGTGGCACTGGTCTTTGCTGAGGGAAAGGGATGTGATTCTCGGCTGCTGGACCCTCTGCCCTGCCGTTTTACAATCATCTATCTCATCAACAACTGTTTGACTGCATTTATTTTATTTATTTAATAAGTTTTACTTTAATAAGTAAATAATAATGAGTTTATTTGTATCAGGGACAATGTACAAAATAACATTAGTCTCGAGAAGATGCTTTGTACCGGATTTAGCTTACTAGCTACTTTCCATCCGTAGTCCCTGGGCAGGTGAGTAAGAACAAACAACAAAAAAAAAGGATAAAAATTCAGTGCTGGCCCAAACCTTTTGGGGGCCCTAAGCAGAATTTGATTTGGGGCCCCCCTCCCACCACTGCGGAGTCACCTGTGCTTGACAATTATTGACACAAATGTCACACTATAATGTTACATTATAAATTGTATTAATACAGTGATGGATTATGAACTACTGTCCTCCTGGGCACAGATGCATAAGGACCCCCCCGCCCCCCACCACCACCACCACCACCACCTTATTTGTACAAAAGTGGGTGCAAATGGGGGAAGGGGGGTCTGGGGGTCCTCCCTCAGAAAATTCTGAATTTGGTAGATGTGATTTTCTGTATTCTGGTGCATTTTTGGGATCGCCAGCTGGAGAAAGGCAATGCCTAAATTAGTTCAGATTCATAGCCTTTTTGACTTATTGAGGTAGTGACTTCACGCAACGACTTGGGCTTCAGGGCCCCTTGACCTCTTGGGCCCAGTAGGCTCATTCAGTAATGCCACATGCCACAAATGTTTTTGGGCTCCTGGCCCCTCTAGACCTCTGGCCCCCTAGGCTTGGTAGACCCCTGTATTAATATAGTTGTTATTTACACCAAATCAGTCACCTTTTAACCTTAGAGGGTACTAAAATCACAAATGTATTTTAAACTTTCATATTCAAAGTGAAGCACTAAGTGTGGTTTACTGAACTTGAATTGAAAAATAACAAAATAAAACAGCAGAGATTGCATTTGTTGTAAACAAGTGTGGCCAGGTCATAAATGAGGAGACACCGACACAGTAGAATAATTATTGTGGGCTTTTTATTCCCCGACTGCAATTTATAAAAGAAACAGTATTAACACTGCAATTTTGAGGATTTGAGGTAATACATTTTCCCAGTCACATAACTCAGTCACATTACAGCATAATCTTTAGTTCACAGAAAACATACTGTAAATTACACTAATGAACAAAATACATTCAAGTAAACATTCTTCCATGAGCTTAAAACACATTTTGTGAATAGTCTTAAACTCACTTGCACTCCTGAGTGCAGCTCGTGCGCCAAGTCACACATCTTGACCTCAGTGCGCTCTATCTCCCCTTTAAACTCATCAAACACATAAAAATGGACACAGTTTATGCAAACAGTTATTCTTGTGCTTTCTCTATGGGGATATTTTTCACACGCGACATCAAAATACACACCTCAGCAGTCCGTCTTTCACTCCCGCTTCTGCTACTTCCGTAACTAACTCTGCACGGAACGCCGTGATTTCCCATGATCTCCCGCGATCTCGTGCAACCTACCACTGCGCCGTTCTTAAAGTGACAGTGTCACCTAAACAAAAAGAAACTGCTAACAGTAATAATTCCCTACAGAAAAATAAAACACTGTCTTAACAGTCTGAAATCAGTCTTGGTCTCTTGTTCACCTGGCTACACAAGTAAAAAATAAATAAAAAAAATTAAAAAATAATATTTATTTTTTTCCCGATTTGAGCAGCCACTTAGTTCGCTTATGCCTCGGGCCGGCTCTGGACTGCATATGAAAACATAAACTAATATTTAACGGAAGAGGAGGAGCACCGCTGTGCGTTCATCTGCGTGTGCGGATCTCAGTCCGTGGATCAGGAGGGACAGGTCTTAACAAGTATCATCCTGATCAATAACCGGTGGGATTAGAGGGGAGAAGTTTGTCCTTAATGAGGAAAATATTAATGACATTACCTGCATCAAACCTCCAGCAGCAGAAACGATATGGCTTTCTCTACATTAACATGCACATGTGTGCACGAGGAACAGCTGATGAACTTTTTTGATTATTTTAAACACCTGACTTTCAACTTCCCTCTCTCTGGAGTTTCCTGACCTCTGGTAACCCCTCTCCTCACGGAACCCTCTTCATCCTACTTCAACGGGCTACCTCTGAACTGCACTTAATATCCATGTATTGTTGAATAAATCACCTTTAAACCTTCTCCAGCCTGGTTATCTGCTTTTGGGCCCATCTACAAACATTTCAACTGTCACACTCAAATAAACAAAACATTATTTGAAATGCACCACTCTGATCCTCCCTACACGTTAATTCACATTTTCTCTACTCCATAATTCTGAACCATTAAGTCATTATGAACCAAATTCTGACCAGACATGCCTTTTCTTGCTTAACATTATGAAATCATGTCATCTTTTGCAATATTTATTCTTTTTGTGTATAGGGGTCACAAACAGTCAAGAGCTGACCAGTGCCGCTGCTGTTGGTTGCATGGGAACTCTCAACATAACGTAAGTTAATCCAATGTAAAAAACAAATAAACACCAAGTGCACTGCAGTGAATGTAGTCTTAAAGGATAACTACCGTTTTTTACAACCTGGACCTTATTTCTAGCAAAATATATGGTAATTTACTCACCCAGATAACTTTGGTGTCATTCGGCGTCGTTCGGACGAAATTAGATCCAGTGTAGCGCCGATATATCCATATAATGCGAGTGACGGGGCATCGACACACAGCCTCTATATAACACATTATCTGCCACGAAACTAGTTCATTTCACCAATATTTTGTTACGATATGCTAGTGCTATTTCCCTCTGAGTCCGGGCTCGTCTGTTGTCAACATCCGGGGTCTGTAGGTTGAGCTACTACCTCTGACCTGGAAGATGTCGTCTCTGAGCTGCGCGCGCACCCGCGACAGCCGGCTTGTTTACCTGTAGCTGCTACTGCTAGTTTGACCCCGGTTGTTGATAACGGACGAGCCCGGACTCAGAGGGGAATAGGGCTCAGTCATAAGGTTAAAGCTATGGTCTACGATTTGAAAGATTTGTTATTATTATTAACATCATTTAGATGGTGGTTATGACCCAATAGTACCACCCACACAATGTGGAGAGTAAAAGGAACCAAAAAAATCCATTCTCTCTAGTGTCTGTAAAACTGAAAAGAAATTGACCAATAGGAACCATCCGGCCCGGATGGCTCCTATTGGATCAATTTTCCGATCCAATCCTCGCTCACTCTCCTGCTCCTGCTCACGTCTGGTCCCGACCCACTTCCGCATTTGAAACTACAAGCGGATGAGAGGTTTGTTTCACCCTGAGCAGTTCAGCTGCCTCTGCTCGCCCCACCGACAGAGTCAAAGAAAGAAAGTCTGTCACTGAAAAGACACAAAGTGGAGATGTGACACAGAGGGCTCAAACCGAGTAAACATCGGGTCATCGTTTGAACGGTGGCGAAAGGTCCGTGAAGATATGGACCCGGTGCTGATACAGCGGCGTTTCTGTTGAGCAGGTAACCTTCGTCTTTATTGTGGATGTTGTGACACAGATAACTTTCATGCCGATGCTGCTGATGACTGTGAAAGCTGCCGTTAGTTTGTTTCTGTGTTATTAGACGGTGTCTGTCTCTGCAGTGTTGTCAACACTTGTTTACTTGTTCGACGGAGACGTTAGCCTCTATGCTAGCATTGTAAGCTAACAACAAGCTAACATTGCTGACATGTTTACACCAAATCAGCCTATTTATTTGCTCGTGGCAGCTAAATGAAGCAGCAAGTAAGATGATTGAATGGATGGATGAAATCCCAACGCGAAGCGGAGGGGTTTCGGATTTATTTCCGGATTTTTATCTTATTTGTCCGGATTTATTTCTCCATAACAACCTCTCGCCCGGTCACTACTCAACTGTTTTGCTAACCCTCCTCCCGGTCCTGTCCGTTTGTTTTCAACGAAGCCTTTGCTAAATCAATATGATGGATTATCATAAACGCGTTACGATGTGTGTATTTGTGTGTCTTATCTGTCATAAACAAGAGATTATGGTTTACGGGCACGTTTGTTTCGCGGCCTGTGTGAGTCTCGGAGCAGCTGTGTGTGTCCTAGCTGCGGTCTGGTGCCACTCAGACAGCAGCTAGGACACACACAGCTGCTCCGAGACTCACACAGGTTTGTTTTTCAGCCACAATGTGGAAGCGATCGTTGTGATGAAAGTTGACGGCAGCATCTGTTAGTCTCTCTCTCAATAACTTTTAGAAGTGGCTAACTTAGCTGTTGTAACTTATTACGTAGCTGTAAGGTAACGTAGCTGTAGCATGCTAATGACGTTACGCTAGCTTAGCTGCGGACATTGTAATGACTTACAAGATTTACGTGAGTTTCAACGTGCATTGTAATAACTTTATCTGTGAATCCGACATCGTTACTCCGCATTCAAAGCTGGGTTGTATTTGGTTTCTGCCGGCTTGTTGCTCTTGGTGCTTGTTGCGGGACGTATAAAGTTCGTTGAAGAGAAAAAAAAAAGCAAAAAAAAAAGCTTGTAGCCGGAGGGGGTGTGTCGCGGGACTCCGAGGGGAGAGCGATACGAGCTCGGAGGGGAGGGGTTAAGGAGCACAGAGGGGAGGGGTGCGTGTGGGGGGGGATGCTTTTTTCAAACCTTTCTCAGATCGTAGACCAGAGCTTTAAGGTTATATGGCAAAGTGAAATTATGATCAGTAAGAGTGACATGACGGTTGTTGCAGAAGAGTAAATGATGGGGACGTCAACGCTACGTTATTCATATACTTCCCGGCCAGCAATGCATTTCACTAAGCACGATTGTCCCCCCTCCCCTCCCCCCTGCTGGCCTGCACTAATGTTAAGCTAGGTTAGCCTAACTTCACCTTGCTAACACAACAACCACATCATGACTCATGGACAAGTGGGTTGAACTGAAACGGGACACTTATGGAGCGATTGTTTATTTCACAGTTACTAGTTATAAACTTACCGTGGAGGCAAACTCTGTGGTCCCACCGTAGAGACAGTGAGGTGAGTGTGACTGAGATACTCTCCTGAGTAACAATGGAATAGGAGCGCGCTCTACTGGATAAATAGCACAAGGACATCATTTCTAAGTAAAACCAAGTCATATTCCCTGCACTTTAACATCACAATCACATTGCCTCAATGGGCTTTACAATCTGTACAGTGAAAGACATCCTCTGTCCTTAGACCCTCGATTCGAGTGAGGAAAAACTTGTTGATGGAAAAACACCCTTTTAACAGGGAAAAAAAAGAAGATGAAGAAGAAACCTCAGGAAGAGCCACAGAGGAGGGATCCCTCTCCCAGGATGGACAGACATGCAATAGATGTTGCATGTACAGAGAAGAACAACAAAATCACAGTTTACAAGTTGTATTGACAGAATATCTGATACAAATGATAATATACGTAAAGTGTGTGGATCCAGGAGAAGACTGCGCAGGACGAGGCATCGCCATGTGGTGCCAGAGCCACATGACCTCCTCTCCACCGTGGTGACCGGGAAGAGGACAGGCCACACAAGATAATTAGCAGTAAAACAGAGAGATCAGAGTGAAGAGGCATCAAATTTTACAGAAATACAGATATACAGTAAGGAGATAGTAAAACAGAGGAGAGCAATGATCCAGCGGAGCCCAGGATATGACGATCCATAAGCATCAACATGTGAGGCAGCAGGAGCCAGGAGAGGTAGATGGTCCCAGTGGCCCGGGGTCCATCAGAAGGGAGCCTGAATGAAAAGAGAGGAGGAGGAGGAAGAGGAAGAGGACAAGGAGGAGGAAGCTATAGAGAGTGAGAGAGCGACACAGCTTGCAGCTTGTGGGGACAAAACAAAAACAAAAGTTAGACAAACGTGATGTTAATCAGAATAAACAGATTGTTTCTCGTCGGCAGGACAATATGAATTCTAATACTATAGGTAACTCATTGAGACTGAGATCGACCCACTGAAGAAGCTAGCAATCGAAGTCAAGGACTAATTAAAGGCTAAGTCAAAGAAGTGAGTTTTGAGTTTAGATTTAAAGGCGTCAATAGAGCCAGATTGTCAAATGTCAACTGGGAGGTTATTCCAGAGGAAGGGGGCCGATAGGAAAAAGCCCTGCAGCCAGCTGACTTCTTCTTAACCCTGGGAACCAGTGGGGGTGACCCCAGAAAGAAGGCCAGTTATCCACGAACCTGTATCCCTGCTCCCTACAGTGACGCACCAGCCAGCGGTTCATAGCTGTAAGCCGGCTGTACGTCTCATCATTACCCCACTGGGGTAAGGGACCAGAGACAAGTAATCAATACGGACAAATCTTTCTAGCAGCCTGACAAGTCCTGGCTAGCCTGTCTTTTGTCATCTCAGACTGCTTCTGACAAATATTGTTGGTGCCAGCATGAATTACAATGTTGCTATAGCTTGTGGTGGGTTCCCTGTTTCTCCCTGCGTGATGCCAGCACCCTAAGATTAGCCTCTATGTCGGAAGCTCTGGCCCCAGGTAAACACTAAACAGTGGCTGAAAACACCTAACTTAACGTTGCAGGCAATGGAGTCTCTTATCACTAGCATGTAGAGTTTAGCCCCATCAGTGGGGGCTTGGGAGACACATGAGCCAGCAGGACTAACAACTGGGTAAGCGAGGACAGAAAAACACAATACAGATATAGACATACATAATATAGATATAGATGATGCTAAACAGGCAAACTGTATCCCCCTGCTTCCAGTCTTTATGCTAAACTTCACCAATCATGTCCTGACTGCAGCTCTGTGCTTAATGCATGAACTTATAAACACACTGTCTGAAAGAAATTAATTAAGCTTATTTCTGTTGAGCTTATTCTTTAATGTTCTGGGATCCCCAGTAGGCACAAATTGGTTGTTGGAAAGTGTTTCTTGCATTCTTCCTAATGGCCAGCAGGGGCGACTCTAATGGTTTCTAAAAGAGGTCTGCTTGTATGCAGTCTTGTAAAAAATGACCCTAATTCTCACTTGTATTACCCATCACACTGATGTTTTACATCAGTAAACTGTTTGCCAGTGAGTTTATGGTCTCACATTCCAAGAGTAAAACAGATAATAAGGCAATATGCTTGTGACTGACATGTCACTACCACGGCATGTCCTTGGGTTTTCTGTCAGATTCATCCTCCCCATATATCCTCCCAAGCTCCACTCTTTCAGGGTTTGTTTGTCCTCCCATAATGTGCTTATCCTGCCATGTCTCGTAATATGCTTAGTTGTGTCTTGTCTTGTCTCAATTATTATGTGTTATGGTGTCAAATAAAAAAACAAAACAATGGGTGATGTCACAGTGGATTTACACTTGGTGTGCACTTTGGATTTAGACTGAGCTTTTAGTGAAGCAAATGATGCTATGCAGGAGTACCACAAACCAATGTTGCATTGATGCATCAAATCAAATCAAATCAAATTTTATTTGTATAGCCCAAATTCACAAATCACAGTTTGCCTCAGAGGGCTTTACAATCTGTACAGAGACGACACCCTCTGTCCTTCGACCCTCGATTCGAGTGAGGAAAAACTTGCCCCAAAAAAAAGCCCTTTTAACAGGGGAAAAAAATGCGGAAGAAACCTCAGGGAGAGCCACAGAGGAGGGATCCCTCTCCCAGGACGGACAGACGTGCAATAGATGTCGCATGTACAGAGCAGATCAACGAGATCACAATGTATTCAATTATAATGCATGCGTTCCTTATAAGAAATAACACAATAATATAATGGACTTTGCACTGGACACAAAGACATGTTGATCTGTGTCCCCAAAGAATAACAATATTTTCTCAAAAAATTCCTTGAAGAAGAATGCTAGAAAAAATACTAGTTGCTGGACGCTAGCTGATTACAGTTGTAAATGTGTGTGGTAGCATGGTGATGTCGACGAGGATGATGATGATGATGATGATGGAGACGGGGAATTAGTTTTCGATTAGCCACAGTGTCAGGTCATGGTGTCACGTCCCACCTTTCTGTCTGTGTGACTGATCAATACCATCATCACACACACTATTAGCAACTATACCTCTTCTTTCTCTCTCTCTCCGTCTGTCAGACACACAATTATCAACCCCCCCACCCCCCAACCCTTTCCCCTGCCCTTTCTCCTCCTCCATCACTCTACCACTTCTTCCCATCTGTCTTGATTCTTCACTTTTCTATCACTATTTTCCCTCATTTTAGATCACATTACTCTAAGTTTTTGCCTTTGCCTCACCACTCTCCCTCTGTATGTGCACTCAGACACTACATTCTCTTTCTGTCTCCATCTTGTTTTTCTTACAGTAACATTCAATGGGGACTAGAGGAAAGTGCTGTAATTAAAGGCACATTTATTTATACTAAACCTTTATGACAAAATCATTTTTGGAGAAGAATTTCCAGTTTCATGCATAAACATTTCAATAAGGCAGAAACCATTCAAAATAACATCACCTTTTATGTGCATGTTTCAAGATAACACATTACAGTAATACATGCAAATCCTGAATGTGAATGTTTTTTCACTGGGATCTGATTTTACCTGTAATACTGAATGATTTAACTTATTTGTTCTTTAAGAAAAAAATAACAACTTTCTAAATCTATTGTATTCATCTACAATCAAAATTCAAGGATCAAGGTACTTTATTTGTTCTTGTACAACAATGGATTGCAAAACAAATTAAAGTGTGTAATCCCCTTCATGCTACACATAGACCATATACAGAGCTCATTAACTTTAGAATCGAAAAGGATAAAAAATAAAAGCAATAGCTAAATAATCTATATACTGTATATACATACATATATACGTATATCTACGTTACAAATATACATATACTGTATACACAAACAGGCATACACACAGGGAATCATTTGTAGTGTTTTTTTTTTAAATTGAAGACTGTCCATCCACTTTGACTCTGTGTGATCTCTCCTTGTAGAGCTGTAGTCCTGCTCTCTGTTGGCTCAGAACATGGTTCTGTCCATCAAGTGCAACAGCTTGATTTGGGATGTTGTGGTGGAGACAGGTGTCTGTAAAGTTGTGGATACAGTACAACAGTCTCTGATTTCCCATTGCTTAGTCAGTCTCATTTGTCTATTTGATTTCTCAGCAACCAGACATAAGCCAGGAGCACCCTCAAGTCCAAGCTGGGCTAGCATGGCATCCTGGATCTCTTTCTTCTCCGGCCCGGCTGGTTTGGCTGAACAGTTGAAAGATGCCATGGACAGTGATCTTCCAAACTCCAATTCTCTTACTCCAAATGCTGCATCTCCTTCTCCAGTGCTGATGAGTGTACAGTATATTTCTATGATACATTTTTCAGTTCTAAAGCTGGAAAACAGATTAAAACAAAAATGCAGCCCCTTTGAAGGAGCTCTGGCCACTTCACCTGTATGCTTTGTTGCTGCTGCTAATGTTAAGTTAGCCTCTAATGGGTCAGTTCACCTAGCTTACAATTCTCCAATTGTTTGTTCTCCAAACATACTGTCCCTTTCACTCTGGATAACCCAGAAAACTGTCAACAGTTTCTTCTATCTTTTTGATAACTTTGGTATAGGCTTTTACTTGTAGTAGCTGCAAATGTCTGCTGGACATTTACTAATGTTACGCTGGAGCAGAGAAGGTGGACCCAAATGCATGAGACAGCAGGCAGGAAGTGCAATGGACAAGGTTTTAATTAGGATCATGGCAATACAAGGAGCAGGCAAACATGGAGGAACATCAGGGAAACTGAACAGCAGGATCACAGGAAGTCAACAGTGACAACAAAAGACTGGACTTGAATACAAACTCAATAAACAAGGGGATGAGGTGCAGGTGGACTGTGGCAGAGAAACACAGGCCAGGGTCATGAAAAACCCTAGAAACAGAGAAGGGGCTGATATACTATAAGGAACTGGAGAGAGGGAATGGTAATAAAGGAGATGCAGACAGGTGTGGAGGGAAATTCAGGCTGGTGAGGAGCACAAGAAAACAGGAGGGAAAACAGAACACTGGAAAAGAGCAAAAGACACCACAAGAGCCTAGAAAACACACACAACACAAATACAACCAACAAAAAAAGGACCATGACAAATAATTAGACTTCCATATTTACATTAAATTATAATTAATTAAATAATAAAAGAATTTTAACGACTTCGTGACAACCCATGTTTGTTCTGACACCACTGTTGTATTGCCATTACCCTAGAGCCTCTGGGAGATGTTAGTGTGTCTTTAGACCTTTAGTCTTATTTGATTTTCACAGAGCCTGACTGCACACCATTGGTTTTACACTCCCTGTCGCTGAAACTTTGTCATCTCTCTCATCATGTCCGTGTCAATAGACATTGATTCACAGGTCATCTAACATCAGATATTTATGATATGGCTTGTCAGACAGATGACCAGTCATTACAGAGAAGGCCATACACACATCTTGTATTCAATGTAGTGCCTGCTTTCAGTGTGTGCTCATTAAACTTATCAAAGCTAAAGAATACTTTTGGTTTTTCCTCACAAGAGAGGTTACAGAGCTTTTCTGGGGGTTGGTCCATCTCGTCTAGAAGTCATGTAACCTGACCTTTTCAGATCAACGTGATTTAGCTCTGTTTACAGAACCAGTGCTAAATGCTGCTCAGTCTGTGCTGAGAGCCATAAGCTCTCTTGTGAAGTCAGTGAATTATCTGTCACAAAGAAACATAACGGTCACAAAAAAAAAATAAAATGAATGAGAATAACAGAGACAGAGAGAGAGAGAGAGAGAGAGAGAGAGAGTGGGAGAGAAAAGGCCCACTCTAACCTCCTGCTGTGGATGTGTGTGTTTGTGTCACTGTTTGTGTGTGTCCAAAGGGTTTCATTCAAAAGGACAAGGCGCCTTGTCAAGTCAACATGCAGCCAGTCAAGCAAACAGTACAGGTCACACACACACACACATACACACACACACACACACATGCACACACACACAGGCACATACACACACACGCTGCACTATATGCTTGGATGTGTGTATTGTTTGAGGTCACTGATGCTGTTTCCAAGTCATTTAACTTTAGATGGTATTAGACTGTCCAATGATTACCATTCTGTCTGAAATACAAACAGGCAGACAGACAGACAGACAGACAGACAGACAGACAGGCAGGCAGGCAGGCAGGCAGACAGATCAGTGACATCATATATCAGCAAATCTGTTGTAACCTGGTTATCAGAAAGACTGTAAGATCATTCCCCAACCAGAAGGCCTGGATGAATGGAGAGGTGAGGGCTCTATCACATCTACAGTATTCACATCCAGAGCCAAAAAAGCTGCCTCTTGGTCAGGTGAAAAGGAAGCATCAAACTTTCTCAGCATAAAACAAGATCTTGCTGAAATTGAAATGCCAAATGCAAGTTCAGTAAAATACGTGAAAGATGTGATGCAACACTAAATATTTTACTGCACTGGACCTACTTTGGAATCGTAACAAGACGTTTTTTGTCAGAGTTTGATAGACCAGTGGAGGAAAAAGATGTTCCATCAGGGAGTTGCAAGAACTTCTTAAATGTTTGTGGGATTGGTTGTTGATTGTACCTGCTGTTGGGATTGTAGCAGTTGATAAAACCACCCAGAACATCGCTGGTACCATCTACAGAGCATCAGTGATATCAGTGCAGTGAGATATCTGCACAGAGCCCAAAGGATACTAATAGAATTTAACTTTCTGATATCATAATACTACCTTTTTGATTTGTCTGTGTATCAATTTATAGTTATATCTGTATACTGTATATTGTTTTATTTTATGTTATTGTAATCAAATTTAAAGATTTGAGTTGTGAGCTATTATGTCTTATTCATGGGTATCATGAAGGGGCTACAAATGACCTTTCATTTAGCAACCTTGTGTTGTATAAAAATAAATGAACCCCCCTAATGGTGGACAAATGAAGTTATTATAACTAAAGTTCAGGAACTAGACCACGCCTCTCTCCCTGGCTAATTTGCCACCTGAGCCATCTAACCAAAACCACCTGGGTCCCTTTAATGCAACACCTGAGCCTTTCCAATCCAATCACCTGTGCAGACCTATATAGGCAAGCCTAACCATTTTTCTCCCGTTCGTCTCAAGTTCTCACAACCCTCCCCCCCAGACCCTCTACTTCTCCTCTATCCTCCCCTGCAGGATCACTAAGCAGGCCAGCTTTCGACATCGCTGTCCCGCAGCAAGAAGACTGTAGAGATTTGGACCCCGGCTATTCCAGCTCAGGAACCACAGGGGGTAATGAAGCCGCGCAAATTGAGACTTGCGCCCATCGAGACATACCCCCACTCTGAGTCTCAACCTCCCTGGTTCCTAGACAGACCAGAAACTCTAAAATCATAGATGATCCCCTCTCTCCCTCATCCACCTACCTGGACCCCTCTCTCCTTCATCCACCTACCTGGACCCCTCTCTCCCTCATCCATCTACCTGGACCCCTCTCTCCCTCATCCACCTACCTGGACCCCTCTCTCCCTCATCCACCTACCTGGACCCCTCGCTCACTCATCCACCTACCTGGACCCCTCGCTCACTCATCCACCTACCTGGACCCCTCGCTCACTCATCCACCTACCTCTAAATATTATTTATCTTTACCAGACAAACATACAAACACACACACACACACACTGAAAACATGTAAACATTGTAAAGTTTAATGATTTCACTTCTGTAGACTTTTGGCAACAAAAGTTCAAACAATGTGACTATGTAAACATATGTATGTCCACACAACACAAGACATTTACCTACACACACACCACCATCTCCATCATGATAATAGACTAACAGCTTTGGAGGTGAAAATTAGAGCATCTGGTACTGGTTCACACACAACTCAACCACACACTCATACTGACACACACACCACAACCCTGTTATTCCTTCTATGACCAGGAGGTGATAGTGTGAGTCCAGCAATCATCATATCACTTTCCTGTCTCTTTCTCTTTCTCTCTAGAGCTTTGATCTAAAATTAAATGAACTGCTGATCTCCTTTCTTTCTTTCTTTCTTTCTTTCTTTCTTTCTTTCTTTCTTGACAATGGCTCCTTTTTGTCTCTTTTCAGGGAGCTGTCAGAGTGAATATTCAGCTTGGTTACTGAAGCAGACAAATGACACCTTTTAAAGCTGTGAGGTGCGTGTGTGTGTGTCACACTTGTATGTACGGCGATGGTTTCATGAAGTGCAAATTCCATTTTAGTAGCGATGGTCTGGAGAGAATATCGTTTACACTTCATTTGCTCTCTCTCTCTCTCTCTCTCGCGCTGTGCGTGTGTGTGTGTGTGTGTGTGTGTGTAAAAGAGAGAGAGAGAGAGAAAAAGAGGGGAGAATGTGTCTATCAATATGTGTGCATCAGATTACTTCAGGCAGCCAGAAAGTTTGTGTGTATTAAACTGCTACTCTTATTTATCAAGAAATAGTTGCATCATTTGTTGCTAACATATTGAGAAAAACAATTTTCTGTTAGGTCCAATTTACTTTTTTTTTTTTCAAATATACTGTATATTGTTCCACATCATATACACTTATTACTCACCATAAACAAAACAAATGACTCAATCTTAACAATGATCACCACATCAAACTCATTAAATAAAATAAACAACAACGAAACGACCAAAGAAGCACATTTACAGTACAAAACACCCAAACAGACAAACCAAACCTCGTTGTCTTGATATTTTGCTGGATGTACATAAAATGTAAATGAACATAAATCCAACATAATCCACAAACTATTATGGCCATAATTCTTTGTGAATTCTGTATTTATCATCCTAATCGACTGTTCCTCTTTACAGATTCAAATTTCCTATTCAAAGTCTGGGGGTTTAGGTACCCACTTCACACACAATAATTGCATATAGTTTGAAATTAGGTTAGTTTGTTCTAGATGATAGTGGTGTGTGTGTGTGTGTGTGTGTGTGTGTAAGTAGATATAGGTATATCGATATTACACTATAATTACAGACCATAACTGCTGCATAAAATAACAGCATGTTTTATGAATCCATTTTATTCCAAGACAAAAAATATATATAAATAAAAAATAAATAGGCAAACAAATAAAGATATCCAAAGTACAGGCCTATATATTTGCTTTAGTCCCTTGAGTTATAGGTAGGCTGCAAGATATGCTACACCAGCAGGGTCAGAAAAATGGACTGCAAGCCAGTAGGCAAGGCTGTAAGAATTCTGGATTTAAATCACCTTTAAAACATTGTATGAGAATGAGTTTGTCCTCTATAAGGATTCAAAGATATTCTGTTGAGCGGGTAAAAAACGGCTAAGTTGAAGTTAAGTTTTGTTGCAGTAAGCATTATTAAGTTGAGTAGTGCAATGGTTCTTTATTTGCTCCAAGGGTTACTTCTTTAAAAGAAAAAAAACTTTAATGTGAGCAGTCAATAATCAATGTGTTTTCAGTGTTGTGGGTACTTAAAATAGAACTAATGTAATGGACACTGGATGATTTTTCTGATCCACTCCACAGCACAAATTGATTAAATGTCAAATTGACATTTTCCACGGCTCTGCTCTCCATGTCATTTTAAAGTGAAGGCAGGTCATTCACTCACAGTAACATTATTGAAGTCAGATGAGTAATTATGAAAGTTGGACACAAACTTTTATTTGTTGCAGCTTCTATCTAAGACAGATTAGTAATTAGAGGACGACACATTGAAGCCACCTCAGTGAGCACAGTGATGAGACAGCCGAGCAGAAAATTGCCAGTCGCAGGAGCAAGAAGCAATAATCTGCTGGTTGACAAGTGCTTCATTAGTTGGTTTGTAGTCCAACAGTCATTTTGAAAGGCTAGTATATTTCAACACTCGAGACAGGGCCTCGAAAATTCTTATCAGTTTGTATGTGTAATATGTAAAGGTTAGGTTGCTTTAAACGAAATATAAATAAATTAGATTAGATTAAATTTGAATTAGAGAAAGCTTCTCTTGAACAGTTGTTAGTCCCAAGCCAGGAGCTGGAAACTGGGCACTATCAAGGAGTTCAAAGACTAAATGTTGATGCTCCAGCTGTGTCCTCCCACACTGCTGCACAACCCTGCACTCAATGTCACCACGCCTGGCCTTGGTCCTAACGATGCCTAAGCAGAGAGTGTGCCCCCACCAGGAATCTGGAAGGAAATTTAAGGGCTGATTCTGATGGTAGCTGAGCCTGGGGGAGCTGGCCTGGGCGTTCTTCTTTGCGACCATCTGCAGAGTTGATGCTTCTATTCAGTGGAAGTTGGGGTAGTGGGGGGCTGTGGCTCAGGGGTAGCGCCAGTGACTTGTTATCTGGTTCAATTCCCCTGGTCTGCATGTCGAAGTGTCCTTGGGCCAGATACTGAACCCCAAAAAACTGCTCCTGATGTGCTGGTCGGGACCTTGCATGGCAGCCACCGCCATCAATGAATGAATGAATTAATTAATGTATGTATGAATTACTGTAAGTCACTTTGGACAAAAGCATCTGCTAAATGCCCTGAATGTAAGTTGACGAAATTTCACCAATAGTGTTCCCCACAGATTGTGATGAAGTTATGTTGTCCTACACCACTTCCAGTTTTCCACTCCCAGGGCTCTTGTCTTTAACAACACATCCTTATTCCTGGACGACTTAATGGTTTGATTGTGAGTGACTCCCACAACAACATCATCACTGTTGCAGCAGCAACAGGCCTTGACCTTTGCTGTATGTGTGCAGTTTGGTTAGGTATAGGCAAGACCACCACTTGGTTAGGTTTAGGGATAGATCGTGGTTTGGGTTAAAATAACTATGATACCTCTGTAACTTCAGTTACATACTCGAAGTCACTTATCTACGTTAGCAAGTTAAAAGAAGTCACCATTGACATGGTATGCAGAACGCGGTCTCCTTTCTGTGCATGTTTAGCCCAACTGTCCACCCCAACCTCCTCCTTATAATCACTTTGTCCCTCTTTATAGATGGAAGTCAGGGAAGTAGTATTCCCTTTGCTTTTACTATGGCCACTAGATATCGCCGCTGAACAAGAAACATTAATTTGAGTCTTGATGCTTTCATAGTCAACTTCTATGGTCGTTCTTGTGATGAGGATGGCTTGGTTTTTAAGGTGTACCAGCAGACATATCGGGGTGTAAAATGGTCTCTGGCAAGTGCTGACACTTTGTGACTTGAAGACTCTGGTGAGACACTCTGACAGTCCAGCCAGATCCTGTTTGCTCTTTGTACCTGTTGACCTTGTGGGCTCTCCTAGAAATGATGTTTACAACAGTAAATGCGTTTTGAACGAAAGGTGATACACACTGTATTTTGTTGTAATAATGAGTAAATGTTGTTAATGAACATAACTTGCTGATACAACATATGTTGAACCTCTCTCTATCCTCCTTCTCACTGACAGGATGTTGTGAACACTGATCTTTAATATTTTATGTGATGGTTACAGATACTGACATCTAATATCAGTCACCATCAAACAGAGACGGGGGTTATTTCTATTTTTAACATAATAATACAAAAATGCATGTTTGCATACATTTTTATGTGATTAGGTTTTAACAGCACAATTTTTTCCCCTACTCTTAAATAACTTATTGAAACCTTGTGTTGTGGAACAGAGCTGTATTGTATTCTGCTCTGGTTTAAATGGGCCTGTATTCTTTTGCTTTCTCAATTACTCTACGATCACTAGCCAATCATTGCATGATCGCTGCTCGAATTTGCTCATAGTGGCAAATTAAACAACCCAGTGAGCAAAGAGTGGTCTAGATCACGTCTTTTAGACATCATTTATGGACATCCAAGACGTCTAAAAGACGTCCTCTGGGGAGCCAGAATGAAAGTTTTTTAATACGTCTTTTCTGGACGTTGTATAGATGTTTATATATCGTTTATCGACTAATTCTGGCTGTCAGTGGACGTCCAGATCATAGCCAGTATGAACGTCTATTCTCAACTAATTCTGGATGTCAGTGGATGTCTAGATTATGGCCTGACTGAACGTCTTTTCTCAATGTCAATTATCGACTTATTCTGGCTGTCAGTGGATGTCCAGATCATGGCCTGGCCATGTCAATAGTCAGGCCATGATGTCTAAAAGATGTTATCTAGACCACTCTTTGCTCACTGGGAACATAGGCTCTCATCCGCCCCCCTTGCCGAGCTCATGGGTCTGTTTTGGTGTTTAGCACCTGAGCCACCCATTTGCTGATGAAGACAGTGAGCTCACAAAGAATTATAATCAACCTGACTGCAGCAGTGAGGTCGTGGCCATTGTCGGGTGTTTATGTTCTGTAATGTAGACTGCTGACTGGAGCTGGAGGGGAAATGTACTTTACTTCATGAATGTAACGTTACAGTGAGGAGAGGGGAAAAAGGAGAGAGAGAACCAGAGTCTCTGCTGAGTGCTGAGTTCACTAAATGGTTGACCTGAATTCAAACAAATGAAAATACCCTTGGTGCATGCGTACGGCTTGTGTACAAGAACGTAATCTGGCTGTTTGGCAGGAACAAACACAAATTATCCTGTGGTCAATTTGCACAAGTAACACCTCACTGGTGATGAACACACCATTAAATAAGCACCAATGCCAATCTATCTGATGTGACTCAGACGCAAATGTTCATGTGGTAATGTTTTAAAGTTTCATTGACTGCTACTTTGAGTCTTGACAACCAACTTCCTTCCCTACTCTCTGACTCTACTTATAGCAACAGGGGATGCAGTTACCTTGAGCAAACTTGTAGATATCTCTGGTTTGAACATTGAAACATTTGGGATAATGCAAGTACACAACTTTACAAAATACAGAACAAAGGTCTCATAGTTTAAAATTTTTAAACTTTTAAATGCAGAAATGTTACATATTATATCTTTCAAATAATATAAAGGATCACAAGCTACATTATATTGACATCACATTTAAATCTCTTCTACATACCTTAAAGTGAGCATGAAAAAATAATTAAAGCGTTCATCTTTACTCAGACAGTCCATTGTGTTAAAGATAGTACAAATGTGGATTTAAAAATAAATTTGAACACAAGGCTCCAGTCTCCACACAAACATGAATGAAAAGCAGGACAGAACTGAAACTGCAGCAAAGTGTGGCCCTACAGGCAGGGCTCTATAGACGGCTGATGTCAGTAGTCTCTATAATACACTGGAGTTGTCTGCATGTCAGTCTCACCGGTTTACTTGCTCTCGTTGCTTTTTCCCACACTGGGTGTTTGGACTGCTGATGCTGTTTCTTCCTTCCCCCTCACATGGTAAAGGTGATTATTCTCTGTAGCTATTTTCCATCTCTTCATAAATGGTGTGATGTACAGAAAAAAACACACATGGAAACCTGAACCATAGTTCCAGGAAATACAGTCCTCAAGGTAATCCACAGGACCAGAAAGGAGATCAGAGGAACATCCATAATCCTTGCGGGCTGAAAATGTCTTCCATCAGGCCCTGGATTAAGTGTAAATAGCAAAGCCCACATCTGTCTCTCTCTCTCTCTCTCTCTCTCTCTCTCCACTTTCCTTGCAGTACAGCCACATTTGACTAGGCCTGAATGTGTCAGCATTGTGTGTGTGTGTGTGTGTGTGTGTGTGTTCACTGATGTTCATATATTCACATTTATCACAGCTGATTTGGAGTTAGTCTAGTTGAAAATGTTTGGCACCATTAGATTTGTTCATTCTCATTACACTGTCATTTATAATTTCATTACATTTCATTGTATCCTTTTGTCCACTTATTATCATCATTATGATATACTGATGTGCAACTGACATGTGAATAAAATGACAAATTATTTGTTGATATATTTTTGATCATTTTTTAGGTTCCTGTATGTTGAAATGTTTGTATCGATCACCTTATCTCTAAATAACTTTCAATGAATAAGAATGAAAAAGTGAGACCAGAAAACAGCCATGACAATAGATTTAACTCAGGTTTTGATGTCTGTGCAAGGTGTGATTTGTTAATGTCCACTAACTGCAGGATTGAACAAATAGACAAAAAACGCACCCCACAAACACACACTGAATTACTGCCACACTACTCTTGTTAGGCAAGGCCTAATGTATGAAACAGTCCATACATTGAAGAAAAGCATAATCAGTCTCCATGATAGAGGAACCCCTGTCTGTCTGTTACACAGGGTCTCAATTTTATACTGTTTTACTTTGTTTACATTTGGCAGACCCTGCCACCTTTGTGGTTTCAAACAGTGTTCTTGTTTATTCAGTTATAGAAAAGATAAATATTTCTTGGTTTGTATTTGCAGCAGACATTAGCTTTAGGTGAAAACGGCTAATGTGAATAGTAATTGTTGTGCGGCAGATTTGACACACAGTGTGAATCTTGTCCAGGTTGTGCTTCCCAGTAAGTTTAAGAAGTCTGAAATGTGCCCTGAGATGTCTGCTTTCAAAATACTGGGTGTGTGTATCACTGCTGCCCCTCTCCGCCATATCTCCAATCATACAGTAAGTAATGTTAGCCTAATGTTCACTCACAATTCAAAGGAAGAGCGCACAACTGCATCAATGCAGAATCTTCCTCGTCTGCATTGCCATGCTTCTTAGAATCAAGGAATATCCACACCCAGCTGTATATGTGCAAAAATAATCCAGTGGTCCAGTGGTGCAACCAGTAATCCCTATAAACACTCCCAGTGATATACAAATTGGAAGCTATGATGTCTGTAGTATACTGATGTAGAAAAACTTTTACTTCTGCTCAGTCTTTACTTTAGATGAATAGAGCAATAAAAACTTGTTGTCCTGACTGGCGTATTTGGTTATTTCAGCACAGATGATCCTTGTATATCTTGTGTACATGGACACATTTCATACCAAAAACTTGAGTAATAGTAATAGCCTACATACCGTATTATGAATATAGGCATGAATAAAGATGTATGATTTGAATACTAAATAAAATATACATAAAGCACCATTACTCATAGTCAGGGTGATATGTGCTAAGGTTGAGGTTATATGCTCACATTTTCATAAAAGCATGAAACTTGGTACAGTTTGGGGCCCTGAACATTTTTCAGAAATGGAGGAATTGCTAAAATACCTAGTGTAAGCCATGACAGCCATTTTACTTTCCGCAATAGCGAAATAATGTTTTTCAGGTCATATCTCCCGTACCAAACTAGATTAAACGTGAAGGTGATAGTAAATTCAGAGACACTGTGACAAGGTTATCACAGTAGGCTATGGCTAGAGTTCATAATATCAAGTATGTTGCATCCATACTGAGTAGAGTTTTTAAAGCTTACTCCTTTCTCTACATTAGCACTGACAATACAATGACTGAAAAGAATGTAACAGTATGAGAACGTACAATAAGAAATACATAATTTGGTTCTGGTGAAAAGTTACACAGCCCCCAGTGGGCGTTTTGCATTGTCTCCATTTCTGAAAATGTTCAGAGCCCACATTGCAGTGTTTGTAAGTATACTAAGATTTTATGTTTTTTTTAAGAAGTATCATTTTCACATATCACCTGGCAAATTGCAGCAGTGCTTTACAACTGTTGGAATATGTGGTATATAATATACACACAGCATAATGAAAAACAATACATGATATTAATATAACATAAACCATAACAACATATTCCAGTTTAACATGCTGCTGTATTGTTGTAAAGTGTAGTTTATGATCATTAAGTATTGTTTGACTTTGTCTCATAAGAATGTTTGATTTGTGCGCTGACATAGTTACAGGCTGTCCTTCACACTTGGCATACTTTTGTTAGCAGACTCTGGGTGTCTGGCGGTTCAGATAAAGATGAGCCCTGAAGAGATTCCAGACTGCCAAAATAATAATTAGCTATAAGACAACACTGACCAAGACTTACTCACATAATGTCTGGTGCCCTCCTTTAACTGCCATACATATCATTTATTTCATTATTTTATGTGTTTTTTTTTACATATATATTTAACACGACTTATTTTCATGAATATTGATTTGTTTGTATCTACACTGCGTAGGCCCCATGATCAGTGCTATGTTGTGCAGGGGACACTTTTAGTTGTAGGAATCCTCCTCCCAGATGACATCCTAATAGGTCCATGGAAGATATGTGCAGCAAAGAGAACCATTATACTCTGCTTAAAGGGTTAAAAGGATATTACATTGCCAATTTTGAAGATTTATTTTGTTCAAGTGGACTCATTCCCTCTTGGTTTTATACAGCCAACGAGGTATGTTTATTTATGTGCGTTATGTTTTTGTTGTGCATATTTGAATGTGTGTTTATTTTGTACATTGTCATGTATTTGAACAGACGGTGGATTTGATGATAGTGGTGTTTACTGAAGTGCAGTTAAGATGAATAAATCCATCAGTAACAGAAGAACCATGGTGTCATCTATTTCCTGGAGGGAGTGATCCCTCCTGTCTGATGACATGATAATACAGGAATATGGATGATGTTTGACATAATACTGAGCGAATGTAATGTTTCTAAGTTTCGTGTAGCTGTGTCCTGCGATTATATATGCTGTACCCAGACCTTCTCTGTTGACAGATCTCTGTTTGTATTAAAGGTCCATGAAGATATGGACCCGATGCTGATACAGCGGAGTTTCTGTTGAACAGGTAATCTTTCGTCTTTATTGTGGATGTTGTGACACAGATAACTTTAATGCTGATGCTGAGTTATGACTGTGAAAGCTGCCGTTAGTTTGTTTCTGTGTTATTAGACGGTGTTGAGACAATTTCTGTCTCTGCAGTATTGTCAACACTTGTTTATTGGGCTAACGACGGAGATGTTAGCCTCTACGTTAGCATTGTAAGCAAGCTTACATTGCTATCATGTTTACACCAAATCAGCCTATTTATTTGCTCGTGGCAGCTAAATGAAGCAGCAAGTGAAAACTCTGCTTCGCGTTGGGGTTTCATTCATCCTGTCCGGATTTATTTCTCCATAACAACCTCTCGCCCGGTCACTACTCAACTGTTTTGCTAATCCTCCTACCAGTCTTGTCCATTTGTTTGCCTTTGCAAAATCAATATGATGGATTATCATATAGGCGTTACGATGTGTGTATTTGTGTGGTCTTACCTGTCATAAACAAGAGATTACGGTTTACGGGCACGTTTGCGTCGCGGTCGTGTTGCCACTCAGACAACAGCTGGGACACAGCTGGTCCGAGACTCATGCAGGTTTAGTTTTCAGCCACAATGTGGAAGCGATCGTTGTGATTAAAGCTGACGGCAGCATCTGTTAGTCTCTTGGCCCTCAATAACTTTTAGAAGTGGCTAACTTAGCTGTTGATAAATAGTAACTTATTACGTAGCTGTAACGTAACGTAGCTGTAGCATGCTAATGACGTTATGCTAGCTTGGCTGTGGAGCTTAGCTGTGGACATTGTAATGACTTACAAGATTTACGTTAGTTTCAACGTGCATTGTAATAACTTTATCTGTGAATCCGACATTGTTACTCGTTACTCGGTTTGGTTCCTGTTGGGGGTGTGTGTGTGTCGGGGGGGGGGAGGGGGGGGGGCAGGGATATGGTCAGAGCTGATTCTGCTTGGATCCAATCACATACTGACATACTGACACATGAACCCTCTGCAGGACCTTACCCAATCAAATTAGACTCCATTATTTGGAGATGGCCTAATTCAGGTCCAAGGTCATGTGTCAGATAGTAGTCACTAAGTATCCTCTGTCAAACAAACCATCATACTGCAGCCAGCCAATGAGGGTATTAATTAAATCTATAATGTTGGTGTGTCTATCCAGTAAATGTCAAGATTTCTTGCTCTGGACCAAAGTTTTTAACAGACATTGGACATCACTGGGCCTTTCAGTAGATCCACAGGAAAATAAATACATCAAAAAGTATTGGATTTATTTAACTAACAATAGTGCCTTAAAAATTTTAAACTGATCTGAGTTTTCTTCCAGTAGTTGGAAATGAAGAGTCGTGTCTGAAAGTGTTTTTTTATTGTTTGAGCTTGTATGAACTTCATCTCCATTTGAATTCACACACACGTCCAATTAATACATTGTATGCTTCAACAGACACACACTTGGAATTTATTCACTGCATGCATGAACACATACACATGCCCCACATTTATGCTTCAGCACACACACTGACACATTCAGTCCGCTGCTAGCACACAGGAAAAGACAAACACACACAGGCAGTATACACACTATATACACAGTGACATTTCAGAAATATACTTAGTGACATTACAGGGAAATAAATACAGCAAGGCTTTATTTGTAGAGGAAAAGAAACACTGGCAGAGTTCAAGTCTTAATATTTTCAGAAATCCATTTTTGCATACAATTATGCTCCATACTCCTACCCTTCATCTCAAAGTAATTGAAGCACTGCAATCCAGAAGACGAGACAGGCTCCAGCATGTTAACTGATCTTCTTAACTGCAGCAAAAACTTTGACCCAATCAAAGTTTTTATTATGACCCAATCAATGTTTTTATTATGACCCGATCAATGTTTTTATTATGACCCGATCAATGTTTTTGGCGCTGTCAGTATCCACAGAGAGCCTGCTCGCTGCCTCTATTTTATTATTTTCTTGCTATTTTGCTGT